>NW_023339785.1:20969536-20979786 GCF_004916995.1 Morone saxatilis | reverse complement strand
ACACTCTCGCATGACTTGTTTGAAGTACAAAGTGTTTGACTGATCCTTAATTTGTGTGATTTGCCTCCAGCTGGAGGGGACTTTTTTTCCCCCCTCACAACTCTCAGACATAATTCTGACTATTTATAATAATGATATCAAAAAGGGCCTTCTCAAGTGTGTATTTGATTCGTAAGTTTTTGCTCTCAGAGATTAGGTCAGCTGGGACGAGTTGATAGTGGAAAATGTTTTGTAACACTAACGCACTTCCACCCACTTTAAGCAAAGCATTGATTGTAATCACAAATCTCGCTTTCACTCTCCTGTTTTCCTGTCAGCGTGGACACGGACTTTTGTGGCTACACCATCACCCATCCGTCAGAGAGCAAGATCAACTTTCGCATTCAGACGAGAGGTGAGAGACACTCCTTAAGGCCCCGATCACTTCACTGCTTTTTCTTCTTACAATCCAGGTTATTTTAACGCGTGCATACGTGCGTAGGAAAGCGAGAGAGTAAAGCTTTTTGTGTTGCAGAGTAAATATTTTGATTGGAGGCTTGTGCATTCACTTTGACCACTCAGCCGAACAAGAACTGACCTTAAGTAACACATGCACATACTCCCCCTCTTGTTCTTGTCCACAGTGAGCTATAACCACTTGTTACAAAAAATCATCTGTCATCAACTTTGCACAAAGTGGCTACAGATAACAGCAGCCCCATCACATGAAAGGACTCTGCTGGACCGAGAAAACAAGTTGTTTTTGTTGTTGAACTAAGTTTCAGGATGCCTGGGAGATCTTTCCTCATGGCTTCATCAGAAAGACACAATTACCTTCCAGGCACCAGAAAAAACCCTTGTTTCCACTGCACTTTCACATATTCAGATATATTTATGTGCTTCTTTTGTCATTATATTTTTCCACCATGACCACAATAAAATGTGTGGGTAGAAGTCCTCCATGTCAGTTGGCAGAAGAGGGACAGGACTGCAACTAACAATTCTTTTCATTCATTTGTTTTCACTGTGAATTTGTTGATCAATCAATTAGACCATAACCGCAAAAAACTTCAGAGTGATGTTTAAAAATAGTGCTTAGTTCAGTCAGCATTCAATAAAGCATTCAGTGGTAGCTCTCTGCACTTGTGTGCAGTTGTAGTCCCTTTTGAGGTACATTATTCTATTATTACCTGTTGACCTGCTGTTACATCTGCAGTAATCAGCTGCTGCTTTGATAAATTAAATACTGTGAAAGACTCCCCCACACCCTGTTATTTATACAGGGAGGTTCACAGAGAGGAAGCCTCTGTTTTTGCAGGAACAACCTAATCAGATTTGCACACATTCACACCTGGCAGCTGCTCAGTAAAACCACAATTTGATCTTCTGGACACTGAGCAGCTCCACTGGGCGCCTCAAGGGCACCTCCGTGCTGGTATTATGAGGGAAGGGCAAGTGCTGCTTTTTCACTTTCCCCAGCCAGATTTATCCTGCAGCTCACAAGTTTGCTTCTCTAACCTTTAGGCCTCCATCATTTCTTAATATTTATTTTTTATATCTTTGCTAATTTACTGCATTTGGATGAGTTCTTGATCGATGGAGTCTGGTCCCTTTCCTTAAAAGTAATTTGCAAACCAGTGCTTACACATAGATTGCAATTACTGTCACGTTTCAAAAATGATTGTCAATTGAAAACTGTAGATACATCTGAGGCTCCTACAGGGCTCTTGAATTCTCATGCATGGGTTAAAAATATGCCATTTGACTTGATTAGAGACAATTTTGTTATAAATTGCAGCTTGAATATTTGGTGAATCTGGCCCCTGAACAGCATCTCCCTCATGCTTAGTTCCTTGATTTCTCTTGTAACTCGGGCAGCCCTCATGATGTCTGCCTATATCATCAGTGCAGTGTTTTTGTTATGACTGTTAGTGACTTCAGAGGAGTTTACTGTCTGTTTCAGGGGGTCTTCCAGCCACAGAGCCACTGCGGAGGGGCCTGAATGAGCTCAGTGATGTTTGCCAACATGTTCTGAACACCTTTCAGGTAAGTGCATGTGTTCCTTTATATACATTGATCACCAGCCTCTTGTCCAGCAGTGGTTCAGTCAATATAGAAACAATAATGGAATAAGGATTCACAGTCCAAACTAAAATTGGCCAGTTTCCAGATAATTCAGAAGCTCACACTTTCTGTTGACTCACCACTAAAACTGGATGACAGCTGATTGTTTAGTGGTATGAAAGGATTGTGCACTGAGCAGAGATCATCACTCATCATCATGTGTCAGCTGTCAGCTACGTCTGCTCTGTGGAGGCTCCTTGTCTCTGCCTGTTAAGAAGCTGACTCTGTGCTCTGACCTCCCAACTGAGGAAGGCAAGCAGAGAGTAAACCTTTCATTTCCTCACATGGAATAATATTATCATTCATACAGGAAGAAACCCCGGGTTGTCTGGATAGCTCTGTATATTAGTCCCATGGTATAAGTTAAGTCAGCCAGCATTAATTCAATTTACCACTCCTCACACTGTCTCAGTTCCACTTCTGACTACGTTCTTTTATTTTGTTCCAGGCAAGAGTTAACGAGTTCAAAGAGAGGCAGGAGCAACCCATGGAATGAAGAGCATCCATATGTGTGTCTGTAAAGCTGTCGGATACAGATTCTACAAACAAAATGGAAAACATTACCCTGATTTGTTCCTTTTTATATATCTACTTTTGAGAGTAGGTCTCCTATATAATAATAGGTTGCTCGTGTCACATTCAAACATTTGTACAGTTCTTCTTTTTTGTATTAAGCTGGAGTTGATGTATGATTTATCATAAATGTGTATGATAAATATCTAGTAGTCCTGTGTTCATCCTTCCTGAATCTTTGGAAAGCAATTGAAGCTGTTTAACTTCTAACATGAATAACACTCAGCCCTTTGACTCGCCGGAATTATTTATTTTCATAACTACTCGTGTAACACTGTTTGAAGGATGTCCAAACCTAAAGTGATGAGTTTCTAAAAAAACACCAAATTGCTCTCATCTGTCCTTTGAAGCCGTGTTTGACGAACGAAGGGAGAAGTGTAAACTAGACTAAACTAGAATGTCCTTATTAGCAGAGGAATGTGGTGTGAGGGACTTCATACAGTGCCAGAAAGACAGAGAGGGAAAATGAGTGGAGACAAGTGTAAATAATGAGGTTAAAGTTATTTGAGGTTAATCATATCCCTCTGTCAGTCACATGTTCAGTCATTGCTGCGTCTGTGGGTGTGGAACGTAATTTGAGGAAAAACAGCAACTATGACTCATATTTGACTAACTTTATGTGCCAGTATGGGGAATCTGATCTATTAAAGAATACAAGAATAGGCCAATATTTTGTATTTTTTTCTTATGATACAATCAGTTTCTTTTTTTTAAAACAATAGTTTGACATTTAAGAACAATATTTGCTTTCTTGCACATAGATAATTAGATCGATACCACTCTCATGTATGTAAGGGTAAATATGAGGCTTAGCTAGCACAGGGAAAACTGGCTTTGTTCATACGAAACCAGCCCCTCTAAAGCTCACCCACTAACATGTTATTATTGTTTGTACTGAAATTATACAGTATAAACACCATGCTGTGGTTTTATGAGGGTTTTAGCATTAGCTGTCACCAGCCACCATAAGTTATTGGTCAAAACAGAAAGATTTTAGAGGCTATATCAGCAAACCCCCCCCAAGTGTAGTGTACTGAATAAGGGTGCCTTTTATTTATAATTAAAGAAATGAATTCAACTTTACTTTTTATGTACTTTTAATTAACCAAATGTGTGGGCACAAGACTTAAACTATTGTTTGTGCAGAAAATTATTTATGCACAGCGACACGGGGAGACTTACTGCTGTGAATAAATGATTGTCTTCGAAAACAGTCATTTTGGGTGTTTTGCCCCATGCTTGACGTGGTTTTGTTCTAAATGTCGCACTGTGGTGATGCTCAGAATGTATTTATTCATGTGGGATAAACTCTCAACCAAGTTTTATTTGAAACACATTACGACACTTAAGTACATGTTTGGTTCCCCAGTTTGAAGAGAAATTCCTCCAAACTGAATTAATATCAACAAGCTTTTCTTTGTTTTTTTTTCTCCTCTTTCAAATATTTATATTACAGTACTTGTGGAATTGTCAGTCATACAATTGTTGCCTTAATGATTTCATTTCATGTAATTATTTTAGATTTTTGTTTATCCTGCACTGAGGTTTATTAATGCAGCAGTGTATGTCTTTGACCTTAGGGTTCAACTAGATTATTGACTGTAGCCGGGTTTGTGACATGTCAAGAAAAACCCCAATAGTCCTTTTCTCCAGTATTTCTAAATAGTTTTTTCTGTAACATAGACATTGGACCTCAGAAGCAAACTTTTATGAATTACTCTGAGGCAAAATAAGAAAATAAAGTAACCGCTAATAAATGAGGTTCCCTGCCTTGTAGAATTTGTGGCTGATTCCAAGAAACAGCTTTACTAAGTGAAAAAAAATTAACTTCTTCAAATCAGTAACAGGCACTGATCTAAAAGATATTTTCTGAGATTTAATCAGCAGTTATCTCTGTAAACCTGCTTCTTGGAACTGGCCCCTGGCGCCTAATGTATAATTGTCCAAAGCAATAATTTCAGACCAGGAAAAGCCTTTGAGGTCAATTGCTTAACATTTGCCGTGTTTTCTTTTGACAGTCCTACTCTGAAATGTAACTTTTACTCACAAAATAAAAGACATGACACCCATGACTTAATATTTAACCCATGACAAGGCTGTCAATACATTATGATGTTAATTATGATTGTTTCTGTTCCCTCCTGTCAAGAGTGCACTTGTTTCTCATACCACAGCTGTATTCTAAATTTTACAGGGGAAGAGGAGAGATTTTTGAGCATTCATAAAAAAAGTCATTACCCTCAGTGTCAATGACTATAAAGGAGATGAAAGCACATTACATTAAACATTTCAAGGACAGTTAAAATGAACCTACTTAAATGTGCCCGATGGACCTTTCTTGTAAACAAAAACAGTTGGTGTTACTCAACAACATTGAGCTCTAACAAATGTGCTGAATGCATTTCATTCCTCATGAAACATTTGCAAAGCAGATTTAAATTCAGCATCCATGTTCACTTTGTGAGGGAAAGTAAACATACTACAAATATAATCATGTTTTAATATCTTTCCTGAACATATGCATAATACATAAATATATTAAATTCTACCATATTTGTGTGTTTGTTCAACCAAAAAAACTCCTATTTTCATTCCTCTAAGGGTCATTGTAACTGATCTAATAATATTTACTGCACATGTAATCATGTTTGTTTAAAGTTTGATTGATTGTACCATGTAACCGTTTCTTGAACCATAGCCTGATTGCACCCCAAGGTATCTTCAATGTAACAGTGTCCAATGAGTGTGTGTGTGAAGTCTGTTCATCAGAGAAGGAAAATGTAACATTTCTGTCAGTAAAACTATAAACAAAGGTCACCTCTGAGAAGTAGTTCGTCCGTGGGGTTGTTCACAGTAAGGACTAAGTGGACCTGTGGGAGTACTAGCAGAGGGTTGCTAATCGGTAACAGCCAGAAAGGCCAGGGTAGATAGCTCGCAGGAGGGTAGTAAATTGCCACAGTGCCTTAGATGGGGATAAAATGTAAGAATGTGTCACGAGAAGAGTTCACTTAAGCTGGGGAGGGGGAGCACAAACATAAAAGAAGACATGATGTAAAACCGCTTCAAGCTATAAAAGGGGAGAAGCTTCTCATCAGTGTGCACAGTATGAACTAACCTTTGTAGCATTGTGTGCCACGCACTGACCATTATAGAGTGTGACAATACTGTAAGTGATTTTGGTTCTCAGTTACTGGATTTGGACTTTTCCCCAGCAACTTACAAGCAGTCTTCTATGTCTGGTCTGCATATCTCGGCGCATTTCCACCAACATTGGTGTAAAATCATGAGTAGGAATGTGTATTTTGTCATTGGTGAATGCGTGTGTGCATGAAATAAACAAAACGGAGACTCACTCAGAAAAACATCTCTACAGCGCTACTAGAGGTAAAAAACTTCACAGGGAGCCTTCAATGCATGCAGACATATTGTGCAACATTAAGGTAACCGTGAGACTGCATTCCAACTTTTAATTGTTTAGTAAATAACTCAAACACAAATGCTATAAAATAATATTTATTACTGCATACCCTCAGAAAATAAGTACTGTATAAATGTCATTTAAAACACCAGGGCCGATATTCACATTACATTTCATCTTCAACCTCACATCACTTCTACATGTATTAGCTTGGTGGTCCCTCTATAAAGACAGCCTCAAAGCTGCTCAGACCTTCCAGTACACAGTTGCTTTTAGATGTAACTAAAAGCACAGCGAAGATGGCATAAATAGATATGATGAGTTAATGAGTCACGTACTGCATGATCAGATGATCTAAGTGCTGTTGCAAATACAGTGGCAAAGGAAAAATTAATATATTATATTACATCAATCAAGTCTACTTTAAAAGGCTTCAGTGTGAACAAACACCTTGTCTAGTTCGTCAGCGCAAATTTGGTTTTGAAAGAGGACACTTTTGCTTATTAGTTTGATGTAGAAAACTTTCCAGGTTTCCAATCTTAGTCACAATGTACTGACAGACAAAAAACAACCGGATAAAATGGGTTCATCTTGTGCTTGTGTTATCAGTATATGCTCTCACTACTGCCAGTGTTGAAAACTTTGATTCATCTAGGTCATCAATAACACACAATCCATGTAACCTGCCTGGTGAAGTTAAGGTTAAGAGACTTACTATCAGGCACAACCTGAAGTTTGTCCTCATGTCGGACTTTTTAAAGATCATCATCACAAGTGCATGACTATTGGGTACTTGCAGCTAGCTGTAGCCACAGACGTCCTAACTGAAGTCATCATAAAATATTAGGAACAAATTTCTCTCGCTGTGTTGCACCCCACATACATAATGAGAAATAGATCATTACAGGATCCTTCTTTAGCTTGTATCTCTCCTTCGCAAATGATGGTTAAATACGTTAAATGATTTAGAGATCTTGAATTTTACCTGGATTATATTTAATGGAAACAACTAATATACCTAAATAATTCCTATGACCATTAAGTAAAAACATTCACTTCTTAAAAAAACATCCAGCTGTACAGGATTTCTTTTTCCTTCCTAAAGCTTTAAATTGGTCAATCCTACAACATGTATTCCTCAAGCAGCTCTTAGAAGTAATTCTGAGAGTAATTTCCAGCCACAGGAACATCTACGTAACATGACCACTCGCTGATGGAGGTGAAATATTTGGAAATCATAAATGGACACCTCATGTTGGACGATTAAACAAGCTTCACGTTTGATATTTTCTTAGAAAAATAAAAGCTACATTGTAAGAGACAGGTCAAGACTTTATACACAGTGGAAACAGAGACCACTTAAAAATAATGCAATAATAACAGGTCTAATAATGACTTCTTCTGCATAGCATGATGGGAATCATCTGGTATTTGTCAGCGTTCTTGAACAACAGCTGCCCTCCACATGACTTAAAGCAGCGATGATTTCCGGGTAAAAGACCTCCGATGTTCGACTCTCCACATGACACACAGTGGGGCCCATTTTACTCTGGTATGATGACACCAGGGCACATGGCCGTTGAGGAACTCAATGACAACATGCAGTAAATTGTCAGATAATACTGATTGCGTTCATATGCAGAAGCACCCTTATGCAGTTTTGGAAAAAAGACTTGCAACCTTTGAGGCTTTTCGGAAAATAACTCAGGGTCACAGTTTCCGTCTATGTTTCCCCTCCATGAGGTATCAAAGCTTCAACAGGTAGTACTCATCAGTGCTGTTATTCATACATGAAGCACTAAGGCTAGATATAATCATACATCTGCAATCTGCATGTAGACAATCCTGTACATAAATTTACATGTGGTTAATAAACATTTTTTTTTAAATGTATTTACCATGTTGGTCCACTGAGAGACTTTTAGTCCTCTACACAAGCCTCAGTGTTGGAGTATGAACAGATTTTTGCATGATGTATGATGATGATTTATGCCTTGCATCATAGTTTTTGCCGTTAGTATTACAGCCTGAACAGGTACAGTCCTGTTTCATCATCAGTTTGGGTCAATCCTTTTTATCGCAGTTCTTCTGCCTCTACCTTCTACCTCGCTCCATTTTTCCCTTTCCCGGTCTGTTGGCAGTGACGTCGCTGTTTCTCCGCAATGGGAGCTGATGGGAACAAGGGTGTGGCAGAGGCGGCTTGTGATGAGTATGTGTGTATGTGTTTATGAAGAGCTTGTGTATTTCTGACTAGAGCGGGAGCTCGAGCGGTCTAGTCCGTTCCCGTGGCAAGAGCCCTTCCAGCGTCCTCCTGAGCCTCGTTCATCCAGGGGAGACGTTCTGTAGCACCAGCAGCACAGGCAGGACTACAAGACAAGAACACACACATACACACACACATGCAGTTATTTGATTTGCTGTATTTTATAATAATACCATATTTTTTGCCTTTTGTGTGCCCTCTTACCTGAAAGCAATTTTTAAACTTCTGGCTGACAAAGTAGAGGGCAATCGGGTTAATGCAGGAGTTTAAGGAGGCCATGTTGATGCCAATGTAATCCATCACTAACAGGAAGCTGGAAAGAAAAGGACATCATTCACAGTAAAGACAGGAAGTCACACAGCAGAGAACAATGGGTTCTGGAGAAAGTCTGCAGTGCACTTGCGTTGCCTTCTGTATCTGCGTGCCTACCTGAGCAGTTCACAGCGGTTGGGGTCATTTTGGTCGTAGATTGTTTTCTTCAGAATACGGCTGAGATGAAGGGGCAGCCAGCAGAGAGCGAAAATCAACACGAGGCAGAACACCGTCTTCGCGACTTCCCTCCGCTACACACACACAAAGACAAATATTGATGCTGCTGAGTTTCTCCGTCTTTCTAAGTCTTTTGGTTACAGTGGTTCTGAATGTGCGCAGCAGTCATCTGCATGTATACCTGTTTCATGTGGTCGTTGAGTGCGATGCGCATGCCTTTTTTGCGGCTGAGCATCTCACAGGACATGAGTGTGTAGAAGATTCCTGTGCAGGCCAGTGGGAAGCAGAAATAGAAGCCAAACAGCCACCAGTCTTTCACATCCTGGTAGAACTGGAAAAAGAAAAAAAAAGCCCGGATCCCAACAAATACAGTGTTACTTACAAAGGCATCCATAGAATTTATCCTGTAAACATACGTTTTACCAAAAATATAATATGCCGTGTATTGTATGCAACTCCAAAAATACTTATTTGGAAAGTATTTTTAGGTCAGAATTTAGGTTTGAATAGAACTATGACTTCCTGTAGTTCAACTAAGACAACCTTTGATTTTAATACAACAAAACAAATTCACTCTTCTATTTTTAAAATAAGACAGCAGGTGAAATATGTTACATTATAAGTCTCATCTTACTGGGACAATATTTTATTTATAAAACTAAATGCTCAGTAAACAAACCATTACTTATTTGTTTCAAGAATGATTTTTAAACATATTTTCATTCTATTGATAAATGCCAGAACCAAAAAGCAAAAAAGTAACAACTTGTGTCAGACCCCTGCGAAATGTCTTAGTTTTTTTTTTTTAATGCTACACTACCTTTATCAAACGAAATATGATTTTAGTTAAGGCATGATGTATTGTTAGGTGGATCTGGATTGAATATAGAGAGATGTTGGCGCATGTCCAGAATTTGAAATGTGTTCTAAATATGTTAAATTAAGTTCAGACTTATGTTGGTTTGGCATAAATTCTTCTTTTTGTAGTGCTTGTTTGTCATTGTGGAAAACTTAGTTTTGGTTGAATTAAGGACATTTCCGCAATTAGGTTAAAATACCGGTTCTTCTCAAAGGAGTCCAACAGCTCAGACTGAATTATTGTATAATTTTGCTAATGACATCGAGCTCAAATCGCAATTCACTGATTTAAAAGGACAGGTTATACATTAAAGGACACTGCAGCTTTATGCTTTATTCCCACCGTAACTCCTTCTGGTTTAAATAAATTGGATGTATTCACATACTGGAAATGTCTTTGCAACCGTGAATAATATGAGAAACAATCACGTTCAGATGATTTGCATGCAATGTTTATGTATTGTATTACATGTTTTGAAATCACTAATTACTTGTTGGCAGAGCTTGAAAAAGAGAAAAAGAGATCCTGATTACAGAAACACACTT
>NW_023339785.1:20968699-20969499 GCF_004916995.1 Morone saxatilis | reverse complement strand
CTTTGAAGTGCACCGTGTTGACATTTGTACTTGAAAGTAATATCAGGTGCAAGTTGAACCAAATCTTTCTAACTTAACCTTACTGTGAGATCTAAATCTGTGTGCAGGATCTTTGGACTATACGCCTGTGGGAAACTAATAACCTAACATGCAATCCCCATCAAACATTTTGAATTGATAAATTACTATAATCTATGCCAAGTTTAAGTTATTCTACTCATATTTCAGTGAAAAGAAGATAAATGTATCCAGCTGTTTGAGTTTATTATGTTGTTAAAGTAATTCAGTTAGTCGTCACACTCCCACATATTTCTGTGTGAATTATGAGCCCAGCAGGTGTCAGGAGTCAGTTTTTTAGCGTCAGTCCAGCACATTGCTCCAGACTGAAACTACTGTGCTTTATGGATTTCCATGAATATTTGTACAGACATTGCCCAGAGGTTGAAGCCTACTGACTATGGTGTGAATGTATCAGAAATAATAATCCACTAAAATAATATAACACTAATAGGTGGGCCATTATGTTGCATAATGAGTTTCTCTTTTGATACTTGATACTTTTTGCTTTATAATACTTTTATAGCTTTCATTAAGATTTTAAATGAGTGACTTTGAAGGAGGTGAAGGTTTTTACATTGTACTGTTACTTTTACTTAAAGCAGCAACAAAGAACATTCATTTTGTGTTGATTTTGGTGGTCCCTGTGGATATAAGGGGTAGTGTTTCCACCACCTTGTTTCATCTGATTAAGAAGATTCGGTCCAAATCCAATCCGGTGACAGGAATTAAGAATAACTATA
>NW_023339785.1:20918930-20968599 GCF_004916995.1 Morone saxatilis | reverse complement strand
GTAGAGCTGGCGACCCATGTACCAAGACTGAGTCCTTGCTGCAGCGGCCCAGGGTTCGAATCCGACCGGTGGCCCTTTGCTGCGTGTCGTCCCCTCTCTCTGCCCCCCCTTCCTGTCTGTCTCCAGCTGTCCTATCAAATAAAGGCATTAAAAGCCAAAAAAAAAAAAAAAAGTTTCATAACCACTTAAGCAATACCTTTATTCTAACTAAAGAATGTAAATACTTCACTGCTAACAGGTTTCACATCTAATCAAGTGCCTACCTTCATAAAGCTGCTGGTCTGCTCTGGATGCAGCAGACACACGCGCAGCTTGTTGCCTCTGTAAGGCATCTCCAACATGTCGAATGCCAGCGCCTCAGGGACTGCGAGCAGCACAGCAACCAGCCAGATCAAAGTGACTTCCACGGCCTTCCACAGTGGGATCCCCATCCCCTTCACCCTGCTCCATGACGTCACAGCATGGTAGCTACACAAACAGCACACACATATATGTTAATTAAATACTTTTAGAGCGAATGTTTGTGTCTGTGGGTGTAGAGTTGATGTCTACCCACCGGTCAATACTGAGGGCACACAGGCTGAGGACAGTGATTCCCACTGAAGCTTTCTGGATGAACGGCATCAGCTTACAGACGTACACCCCGAACGGCCAGTCCTCGGCTATTAGCTGTGTAAGAAAAACGAAGAGGAAAGACATTTGTAGTGTCACCTTTGTAAACACATGGACAGATAGCTTTGAGATTCATGTAGGGGTCCTGTCTTCCTTGTGTCTTCCATTACTATTACTGCTAAAGCCAAATGCAATTAGACTGTGTTCCTTCTCCTCACTGCTGAAATCCTTCTCCCCTGAGGTTACGAAATCAGCTCAGCATCAACAACAAATCAAGATGCAAATTTGATTATTGTAGAGTGCTTTGTATTTGTCAGCCACTAATTATGTCGCTATAACGCTACGTTTTGTTTTCAAACCCATGCCTGTTCAATTCAGCAGATTCTGTTCCTCGTTAAATCTTTTATACGCTCATCATGTTTACATTACAGTTTGTCGCACAAATACCTGAAATGCAGAACCTTTCAGTGTTTTCTGTGTTTACAGTATGACTTGAGCATTTGGCAGTGACTTCATTTACACCCAAGCCTACTGGTATTTTTTCCCCCTTCACACAAGGCAAGTGAGGAACACAAAGACATAGTTTTTACTTAAATCCCAACACTCATGTCGCCCCTAATGTTGGGCTCACGTCTGCTTTTATTGAGTTTTTAGTTTGAATTATCTCATGTAGTCTAGGTGGAAAAGTCTGAAAAGGAAATGAAGAAAACCACACAAAAGACACTGAATGTAGAGACTCAGACCACATAAATTAACTCGTAAATAAACCACAGCTAACCACAGGATGTGCCAAGAAAGGCGTTGAAAACAGCTTACTCATAACTTGGAAACTGCAGTGCAGGGAAATCGCTTTAGATTAATGTCCTACTAAATTAGACACAGACCCATGGATGGGTAATAAATGGAATTAATTTGAAGTTATGTTAAATGGTTGAATTGTTGAAGTGAAGTAGTCGTAGTAAACAAATAGAGATAGACAGACACAAAAGATAAATGTGGTCACCTTAAACACATTAATGGGGATGGCGATGATGATATAAAGCAGATCCCCCAGTGCCAAACTGCCAATCAGGACATTGGGTCCATTCCTCATGCACTTGTTCTTATATATGATCCTGAGCAGCGTTGAGTTGCCGATGATCCCCACCACAAAGATCAGACAGGACACGATGGTGTTCACATACTTGAAGGCGTACTTGATCTCCGTGGGATTTATGCACATGGGGGGGAAGGAGCCCCGAGGCCGGGCTGGCTGTAGGGGCGGGAGCTGGACGGAGGAGTTGTTCTTAGAGGTTTCTGACGCTTCGGAGCCTCCCTGGGAGTCGCGGATGAATCGAGATGCTCCTGCCTCCACGGCCATCAGGAGACACAGAAGAATGACAGCCCTCATCCTCACAAGATGTTCACTTACTCAAAGGCACACAGCAGTCTAAAAAAAAACCACACTTACAGGCAGTCACACACACGCATACTCAAACACTCACACACAGCCACACACAGAGTCTTGCTCCGGGCCTGGCACCATGGGTCGAGCTCGTCTGTCCTGCAGAGAAAGTAGACGAAGCAGCATGTCACACACAAACACAGAAACAGTTGCAGACAGAGATCCTACTGGCTTTGTTGATCCCCCAACATTTTCTATAGTGACACCACCAGGTCAAAGGTTTTACTTATCCTGTGAAATGTCTCAACATCTACTAAGTGGAACGGCACAAACTTTTGTAGAGACATTCATGATTACAAGAGGATGAATCTTAATGACTTTGGTGAGCCCTTGGCTTTTCTAACTAGCATCACCATTGTGCTTCTGAGTGAAATGTCTTGACAACTATTAGATTGCCATAAAATAATTAAATAATTAATGTCTCCCTCAGGATGAATTGTCACTTTGTTACTTTGGTAATTCATCCCTCAACTTTTTCATTTTGTGCCGTCATTAAAATTTGTTTTTTCAGTACCTTTATGAATTTTACTCGTATTTAATTACGCATTACACTAATTAATCTACTTTGCTGTTTTTAAAATCACAATTCGCTACTGAGTAGGCCTACAATTTGACTTATATCCAAACCATTCATCTGCATTTTTGTAGCCAATACACCAGGGACACACAAAAGGTGGAAGTGCACTTCCTTTCAGCACTCGCAATCTGCGGTGGTACTTCCAACTGCAATTCTTTCCATACGCCAGAGCAAGAAAACACATTGCAGGCTAATGAAAACCTGCTTCATTTAAACGCGGCACAGGTTTACAGAGGTGACCAAACTGACCAACTGCACAGGAGTTGGGATTAATTTAGGGACTGAAAAATTGGAAAAGAACTAATTTGTTTGGCTGTTTGTTTGCAGTGCATTGTGAGAAAATGTGTTCTACGCAGGTTGAAAACATTTTTATTATGCTTTTAAGATACAAACTTCCTGCTTTATCTGTATATTTGTTCATTTATGAAAGAAATTTGCTTTGTTGAAAGTAGATATCTTCTACATGGATCTCCCCTTTTGATTAAATGCCTACTATTGATGATGCATCACCAACAGTTGATCATCATCATCATATTTTACTTAAGTATTTCTTAACACCAGTAGTTTTACTTGTAGTTGAGTAATATTCCAGTAATGTAACAGTACTCCTATCTGAGTATAGATTTTTACTGAAACCACTGTCTAATACCTGCAAAGCTAATTACATTCCCATCAGCCTCAGAGGCACTGTGTGTTTATCTCCGATTACCAAATGTAAGCATGCTAACAAACTCAACAGTATAGCCTCACAGGGGCCTATAAGTGAATTTGTTGATGAAAAAATTAGTTTAACTATCGCAAAAACAGGGCAAAAGCATCCATTCACCAGGGAGCTCAACTTACTGATCCCACTCTTTGTCAGCAACGGCACATATATGTATGTACACAATGCATGTCATTACAACACTGTTATTTTTTGTATAATGAATGTATTATAGAATATAATATACAGAAAATAAAGTGAAATGAACCGAAAGGGATGAGAGCAGTGACACATCAGAGACATATGAAACAGTGATAACTGAGGTAATAGGTTAGATGAGGAACAGCCCTTCTGTGTGTCCAGTGTGTGTGTGTGGGTATGTGTGATACTTTCTTTCTCTCATAGACAACACTAGCGAGGCTTTGAGCCTCTCAAGAATCATGTGTACCCCCCAAAATACCCTGGGGCGTCTGGCAGGATAAATGGGCTTATTGATGATGGCGACAATATCTGTGCAGACACGCTATCAGGGCACACAATCACTCACACACACACACAAAGATGTCACAAAAACATCTCTCAGTCTCTGAGCTGACGTGCAAACCTCTTGACACTATGGTTCTGAAAGAAAGGGGTTAAGAACAAATGCTTAGTTTACTTTTTTTAAACTTTTTGATCACATCCTTGAATGTGCATACAAACACACACACACGCACACACACACATGCACTCTCTCAAACACAACTGGCATTCATATCTACATCTGGCTGAGAAACACAGAGGCTTGTTCTGTTCACACACACAAAGACACAAAATCACATGGATGAACTCACACACATATCACAAGAAATCAGTTTTGAAAAATTTGGCCAGCGTCCATACATTATCCTCTCTATCATCTGAATTATGTGTTGTGTTGTATAACATGGTACCTCATTAGGCCATGTTAGAGCAGGATTGTCTGATCTAATTGTAAAGTTGAATTTTAATTGGCCTGATCCTCTTAATCTAATTGCTTTAGAAACCATATCCGACTGTTAGCTCTGTTGGCTTCACATCTTAAGATAGAAGGAGGTGGAAAGTTGGAAACCAGCAGAGTGGAAGTGAAGTGGATACCGGTGGTGGTTAGAAAATATGTGTTTGTGTGTGGGAAGAGAGGGCGTAAAGAAGAGCGCAAAAACGTGAGAAAAATGTGTATAAAAAGTGCAAAGAAAACAAATACAGGAACAGAATGGCAATAAAAGAAGCCTAGATTAAGATGAATGACAATTTGATTTGTTATACTGTTTATTAGAACAAGAGGAGGAAAAGGAAAGCATAAGAAAGGCAAAGTGGGGGGGCAGCTGAAGTACAATGCCAAGGAGTCATGAGAGTGACCTGAAGGCAGGAGAGAGGCAATAAAAGACCGAGGTGACAGGAGGATGTAGGTAGGGTGGATTGAGAAATAATCTTAATGTTATTATTAACATTGTGTAGGTTGCTTGATCATTTGATGAAGTTTAATAATCAGGTGACAAACATAACATGGTGGAAAAACTACCAAACTTAACTTACTGTTAATAAAGGTATCAAAACAATTCTGTTAAAAGACTCCATTACACGTATAATTGAAAGTACTAATTCTGTAGTAAAATGGCCCCTGCGATTGAAATATTATTCTGATGTAATAATAATAAAAAAAAACATAATTCTGATGCATCAGTGGTTAAGCAGCCCTTTACTGTTGTACAGTAGCTGCTTGCGGTGGAGCTAGTTTTTTATATACTGTTCGGTACTTTGAGTGGAAATAGAGAATTTATCTTTATGAAGTAAATGTTGATTGCACGGTGTAAACTCACACTCTTTCTCCATTACATGTTGATATATGTATATGTTACTCTCCCCTCCACCCCAACACCAACACCTGCTGTTGTTACTTGTCTGTTCCCAACTTCAATATAAAATTATGACATTTTCAATGTATCTCTTCGGTGAACATGTGTCTTTATTCTCTCTTATTTCCAAACTTGTGCTGATCATTTCTAAACGTAAAGCTATCTATTGTCTGTGCAATGAACAATAATACCACCTGGAAACACTGGGGGGGAAGTTGAAAAGTTCCACAAAGTTTCCACTTTACGTCCAGTGATTCCGACAGGGGTCAAATCCCTCCAAAAGATCACAAGATAAATCCGAGGGGTTGTGAGTTGATTAATGGGAGAGGAAAGAAGAAAGCTTTTCATTTTTATGCCTCTTTTCTCACATCTTTACTTTATTTCTGAAATATTGGATAATTTTACCTCTTTGGGACTCAGTAATTTCCCCTTTAAACTTCTCACATGATTTCATTTAAACGGTAATTTCACCACGTGAGAAGTTTGGAGGGGAAATGTCTCTTTGATGAAGCTGATAACAACTTACAGACATATGAAACAAAACATAGGGCCTCGACTAGATACAGTTTGCAAGAGGTCACAAGCTGAAAGGTTTGAAACTAACGGTTTAATCTTAACAATAACTTTAATTAACAATATACTGTATTATATGTTTTTATTGCAACGTTGTGATTGGAAAAAGAACTAAATCTGTCAGATAAATGTGGTATAATATTTGTGTCTGATAAACGCAAGTAAAGTACAAGTACCTCAAAACTGCAAATAAGTAAAGTACTGGAGTAAATGTACTTAGTTACTATAATCCAGGACACATTTGTAAACAATCTAATACAATATACTCCTGCAACAAATCTTATATGTGAAGCTTAAAATGTTTATGGTGAAACTGTGTCACAGAGGCTGGCATGTGCATACTTTTTGTTTTTGTTTCATATTGATTAGGTATTGGACAGGTTTTGAAATATTTTCAATATTTTTTCAAAGGAGGGATGTTACCTAAAATCTTTGTCTGATTAACAATAAACCAGCGTCAAATACAACTTATCTAAAGTATATGTGTCTTATATGCATAATGTCTTCCAAGCCTCACTATTATATGATATGAATGATATGAAATTAATTTCTTAATACACAGAAATAGTATCTTAGCCACACAATATCAGCATCTTCTTATTTCTAGGTATTATTGAAGCAATTATGCCTTCTGTAGAGAAGTGGTAAGAGACAAATATGGAGGCGAGAGAGGCAGCCATGCAGCCAGAGGAAGTGCATATTTTTCAGCAAGCTGTTTCTTCAAGTGAGGATGAGGAACATGTCAGGAGAAATACACTCCACTTCTTTGCATGTATTAATGTTGTCATGTACAGTGTTTGAACCAACCTCAGTCAAATGTAAAAGTACATTTCCTTCTAACAGTGTCTCAATTCATTCTAGGCATATATTTATTTAATTATTTCCCTGCACAGAGGGGCTGATTCAACTCTGTGGTCATTTCTGTAGTTTTTGGTGTTGTATTGCCATTGCAAGGTGTTCCTGTTATTTTGACCCCCCACCTGTTTCCAGTTTGGAATAACAGAAACACCCCAGGGTCATAACAGTACCCTTAAGTAGAAATGCAAAAACTAATCCACAGCCATCACAATGTGACTTAAAATGAAAAAATACCAGCTGAGTTTGAGCTCCACTGCACCTAAATGTAAGGTTTGACAGTTAGGGTTTATAGCCCCATTTTCGACCCTTTGTCAAAGTGTGAAATATAGTTTTTGTGCCAGTTCCCTGGAGTTTAGTGGTCTCCTCGGTGAACAGACCCAATAAAGCCAGTCTGCTAAGGACCAAACGCCAGTGAACTGAAAGTATTTTTATTCTTTTGATTTAAATATGTGTTTGTGAGTGCAGCAATATATAATCATGTGCCAGCTTTTATGGCACCTCCAGGGCGCTGCATGACGCCATCACACACTCTACAGGTCGTGAAATGGAAAAGTGTGCATACTGTGCGACGATCGAGCTGCAACAAAGCGGTCCTTCTATTTTTCACGGTATTGTTTAAGCATCTGTGAGGCCCCTCCAGTCCATCACATACACTTTAAATAGGCTAGAAAAACTTTCGACAGCACCAGAAAGACATACTCAATGCGTTTTTAATGGCGGCAAATGTGACCCATGCCATGCAAAACTAATGCAATTCGTAAAAATGTGAAATGGATCGCAAGAATACCAGTTCATAAACTCACAAACCCTCTAATTCAACTGGATAAATGACAATGGAAAGATAGAAAAGGAGAAAACTTTTCCACGCACAATAAAAGTTTTATGCAGTTCAGTAGCTTAACTTAAGTCATGTGGTTGTGGTTACCTCTCCTTCACTGCTTACAATTAAACTGGGCATTTAATCAAATCACGGCCGATGACGTTATCAGTCTGAACTCACCGGAACCGCGGTGTTGTGGTTGTGGTCCAAGCCAAAGGTTTCCGATCGATATTCCAGCAGAGTTCCACTGATTGGTCAGATGCTTTATCGATAATTTTCGGTGGGTTTTCAGCAGTGTTGTTCACGTTGTTTTCCAGCGAGTCCCCGCCGTGCATCAAGGGGGGTCCTCCGCTCCGGTTCTGCCTGCGCTCTGGAGAGACCCGAGCGACTGTGCTGGGTTTTTATAGCCACACGCCGGGAGGCTGAAGAGGCAGCCAATCACATCACAGACGCGAGCATCCTTCCCTCCTAACTGTCAGGACACAACTTTATGAACAGTGTTCCAGAAAATGCGCAACGCTGCACCGGTCTCTGATTTTCCAGCTCTTTAACAACAATTAAATACTTCTTTGGTTGTTGGGCTGGTGACGTACACACAGCGCAGGTACATTTTGGTGATGAAAGAGGAGTTGTCTTTCTCTGACGTGCTGTAAAGCTTCAGTGGCTGACTGGCTGTTATGGGAATGGTTCAGCCTCCAGGGTCCCCCCACCACCACCACCAACCCCAACCCACCCGTCGCCTGCAGGATCTCACTTCAAAACACAAGATACACAAACTCCCTGCCTCCTTTCAAACACTTACGAAACCTATTCAGGTACTTAACCTATTCAGCTCCAATGAACTTTCCATTTTCACTGAATTTCATTTAATAATATCTTTTTCCAACACATTTATGACTATAGTTACTTTGCTGAAGTAGTTTAAACATGTGACTAATACTCATTAGCCTTAGATTACCTTAAAAAAATAATTACTTGTTTCAGGTTGATATATCCTTCATTTAAAGGTCCAGTGTGGAACATTTTGGAGGATCTTGAATATAATATTCATAGGTATTCATTGGTGTATAATCGCCTTAACATAAGAATCGTTATGTTTTCTTTACCTTAGAATGAGCTGTTTTTATCTACAGAGGCTTCTTTTAACTTCTCTTAAGTAACAGTGTGGATGCAGTTTTTCCCATTATGATCAATGGTGCCTCTGTTGAAACTTTTAATAGAATACAGAATTTGAGGACATTACTGGTGATGACGTCTGCCTTAAACTGTTACAATTACTTGTAAGTGGCTTGTTTGTCATTTCCATCTTTAATGTTATGTGACTTTTGAATTTTTCTGTAATGTTCACAGCATTAAAAAATTATAACACACTTATTGTCACGCAAACAGAAGCTATGTGCTGAAATTTATGTGTGCACGTTGTTCTGCACGTACAGAGTCTGTTGCAATCAGGAGGTCGTCCACTTATAAGAAGATTATCCCCGGCTCCTCCCACTGGATGTCGAAGTGTCCTTGAGCAAGATACTGAACCCTAAATTGCCCTCCGGTACTGTGCATCGGTTTATGAATATGAATAAATGAATTAGTTTCTGTTTGTGATGGCCTTTGCCATCACTGTATGAATGTGGCGTATATTTGTAAAAGCGCTTTGAGTGGTTGGAAGTACAGTCCATTTACCATTTAGCCACACCACATGGCATGAATATAATATGACAGACAAACCAAAGAATTCTTTAATAATTTGATATACACAATATACAACAACAATACAAAACAACTCACAACATTTGTTTTTATCAGCACTTGTGACACACTCATGCACACACACGCCCTTGCACATACAAACAAAGACACCAAACACACCAAAAGCAAGAGCAATCTTGTAACCCCGACCCTTCGCACCATCACCATCAGCAATGCCATTAAACCAGTGGGCCCACAAACACACACACACACACACACACACACAAGGTGCAGAGCAATGCAATATTGAGTTGGGGAGACATAATGCGTATAACCATGTGTATAATGGTGATAATGTCTCTTAACGGTTTAATAATATGAGACTGTGCTAATGACAATAATGATGCACCAGGAATAGTCACCTCCCAAAATAGAGCACGGGATGGATGTCATTAAACAGACTCCACAGAAAGGTCCTTTGTTTGGTGTGTGTGCTTGTGTGTGTGTGTGTGTGCAGAGGACGTGCTGTTGCCCATGTTGCCATGTAGTCTACGTGGCCTTGGCAGAGCGACACTCTTGGACAGTTATAAGCTATAAACTTCTTCCTGATCTGTAAACACTCTACATTCTCTATGACAGGAAACAAGCTCTTTTTAAACTTTAGAGTGTGCACTGTGGTTCCTGACAGAGTCTGAATGTGAAGAAGATTCTTTATTTACCCAAAATGTTACAGAGACGTAAAAAAAAAAAACAACCGAAGGCCGACAGAGAGAAATGTGATAGAAAATCTCTTCATGTCTTTGAACTGAGCTAATCGCTAAAGAGCAAGGCATGGCTCCATCTTCAGGCTGATGTCCACAGGGAGGAACCTGACAAATATTTCTCTGCACCACATGGCTCCTGCGGTACACAGATGTCCTCGAACTTGCAAAGAGTCTCTGTTTCTAACATCCCCCCATCCACAAATGTTGTTGAGTAATATAATAAAAACTTTTACATTACGGGAACCTTTCTATTAAATACATTTCTTCCTCTGTGACTTAATCATTATAGCTATTTTTGCTGGCAACCATACAATTCATTCTTCCTCTGAGTTGTAATGTGACAAATAACCTTGTAATGTACTGGCCTTTCCATCACACAAGCACAAAAAAGCACAAAAAGAATCATTCTTGTTTCTTAATCATCTATTTTTATCAGCTTGACCTTTTAAACTCTTGAGTTTCCGTAAATTAGAAAAAAAATCCCACTGTATCACAAAAGCTGCACTATTAGACCAAATGGACTTGTTTTTAATGCTTTTGTTACCACAAATTCATCCCAAGATATTTGGCATCTTTGCATATTTTGGGGTCTTGAACAGCGTTAAAAGAAAACTATCTGTGGGTTTAAACAATGCTCAGTCACACAACATTAGGTTTTAGCAATAGACTCACCACTGGGTGCTTCTTAAGTCTTATACACACCAGACACATCAGGGTAACATGGCACCATCTCAAATCACATTCGGCTGTGTCTATTGTGTCTATTAAAATAATACTGCTATCATGTGAAAACCCTTTCATGCCAATTTGCAGATGTCCATGTTTTCTCTTTGTATAGAGGATTACATGCTCATCCATGCATTGAAAAAGTCCTCTGAACTCTTAAGAGGCTCAAGAAAACCTTTGACACTCACTGAATAAGGTCAACAGACATAAAAAAAGACTGTTTTTGAATCTTTGAAAAAGAAAATATGAATTTGCATTTATGAACAAATCTCAGCAAAGGATGAAGTCCTTTAGCTGGCCTGATGATATGGATTATAAGAGAGAATTCAAGAAATCATTAGCCAACAGACACTCCAGACTGGGCGTGTCTGCTGAAGCAGGCCAGTGATAAATACTAAATCAGGCACCCGAGGATTGAATAGATGCATTGACATAAATCAGCTGAGGCTGATGAGCATGATCAGTAAATGTTTCCTACTGACTCTGAAGACAAGTGCAAGGAAATGTTTGAGTTGGCTGGCAAATCTAAAATTGATGTCTAAAACCAGTAACTTTTAATGCAATGAAAAATTTAAAGGATATGGAGGATGTTTCTTTTGAAGGACCAGGGTGTAAGATTTAGAAGTTGCAGATTGCAACTAACTGAGCACCGCTTATATCTGTATTTGACAACCATAAACAGCTGTAAAGTGTGTTGGAGAAACGAAAATGCATGAGGCCCTATCTAGAGCCAGTTTTTGTTTTCTCGGCCCATATAAAAACATGGCGGTTCAACATGGCAAACTCCATGGAAGGCGACCCGCAGCGTCTGTAGATAAAAACAGCTCATTATAAGGTATAAGTACTCTGCACATTAGTCAGGTCAAACTCATTGATTCATCCTAGCAAGTAAGAGCAATGCTTTAACGGTTAAAACAAAAACATCTTCCATTGTTTCAGGATTTTTCTTGCAGAACTCTTATACTGAAAACACAGCAATCAACACAGGGGGGAGGAGCCAATTTATTTAGTGGTCTCATGCAATGGTTTTCATGCACAAACAGGCACAAAAGAAGATAATTGAGTTTCACAGCAAAAGACTGTACATGGTAGAAAAAAGGGGGAAAAAAATAGAATGAAGAAAATCATTTTGCAAAGGCATTCAAAAATTCTCTTCATCCGTCCCGTGACTACCCAAACCAACACCGCCCTTCCTGCTCTGCCCCCCACCCTGCCCCAACATTGCAACACATACACAGACACACACACGTACAGTGTTGCAACCCTGCAGCTGTCTGGATGTTTTCTCCATGCTTCTGATGTCCCATTGGACCAAAGCCTTGAAGTTGTAATATGTGTACCGGGTTTGTGTGAGATCCTGTGCGTCATACAGGGGCCTTAAAGGTATCATGTGAAGCAATTTACATGTATTAAACGCTTTGTATTGACAATGTGTGAACGGATTGTAACACAACTTTTAAAAAATTAGACCATCCCAGACGTTCTCGGTCTAACAGCCTGTGGACTAATTTCAATGAAGGAATTTTTCCAGGAAAATCCAAATGATGTGACATTAACGCGTGCTTCTGAGTGCCTTCAAACTGGCATCCTTCAGTCTCGGACGCTGTGTTCACTGTTTTGGCTGATGCCCAGGATGCGTGTAGCAACACAGTGCTGACTACAGTTCACCTAACGGCCACCAGTGTCATTGTTATTAATGACACTGGTGGCCTTTAAGTGAACTGGATTTGCTGAAAATTCCACATAAAGGTACTATGTGGAATTTTCAGCAAATCCACTCACATATTCATATTCATTCATATTCATACTCACCCTCACATATTTGAGCAGCGAAATTTCTGAAAAATTTTCTCAGCAAACCGGGATGAACCCAATCAACCTTATGTCTTATTGAAAGGGCAACGTCAACCTTACTCTTGGTTCACTGTTTCTTCCACAACCATGACAACAGCCTGGCCAAGGACGGCTTCATCAGGAGATTGCACTTCCTATTTTAGCTCATTTGCTGCCATCAGTTCTCATCAGCAATGAGGACATGAGGCACTGCCAGCTTCCTGAACTGTACAGTATGCGCTCTTTTCACAAAAGTGGGACTTCTTCCAAGGATTTTCTGAATCAGTGCTCTGCTGTGAGGTGGAGTGTAGTATCATTTCTTCCAATCCCTCTGGACACTGATTTCATACCACATGGCCGTGAAGATAAAGTTCTCTCATCCTTTCTCACTAATGTGGAATTCTGTGCTGCCTTTATCAATGTCTGGAAGTTGGCAAAGCTGACAGCCTCCTGTCTTACAGCTCAGAGTTGCTTCTGGTTGGTAAGAAGGTGGGTAAGGAGGTATTAAAATTTCTTTTGTCCCCAACAATCATCTTGAGGGAGAGGAAGGCCTACTGTTCTTGCTGTTTGCTTAATGACAGGGGTTGAGGCAGGGTGAGTTGAAGGGTGATGCCACAGCTCTCTTTGTCCCAAGAACTGCTAGTGCTCAAAAAGTCATGTTTAAGGTCAGATGATTGATGCACTTCTGTCCTTAATGTCGGCTCTGATTAACCTATTAACAAATTACACAATAGATATACAGTTGAGTTGGCAAGGTCCACAATTTACCAAGTTTTTTCTCAAAGCAGCTATTGTCATTAAAATCACTTGTCATTAACAACGACCCACAGTGAGTAAGTAACAACTAGCAGTAATGACAACTCTGATGATCATCCTTGCTTCCATGTGAGTTGAAAGTTAAATGTTGCGTGTCTACATGTCTTAGTGACCCAATTAATACCACAAAGCTGATTTCTGGTCCCCTGGTAAAATACTTCTTGGAGTGGCAAGGCAGCTGTGTCCCAAATTTAGTGGAGAGAATGCTGTGGCTGGATCATATGCTCCAAGTTTGCTGGGCTTCTTCCCCATTTAGGTAGTCACTCGTGATGTCTCAAGAGGCCGTGGATGCCTCTTTGTTTGGGGTGAAACAAAGAAGGAAAAAGCGGGAACATGAAATAAGGTCCTTGGCTGGGAATCAAACCAAAGACATTTTATGCACAGCATATGGTCTTAACCAGTAGGCCTCCACAATATCCCATATTCTGGCTTTCAAGTGCAAAACAGGGATGTGAAATCTCTCCTGGATATGTACCCACACAATGTGCAAGAAATATTGAAACTGATCCAGCTGGGCAATTGATTTACTATGATTATGATAGATTTAGAAGAGGCTTACTTCCATGTTTCAGGCGTTGGAAATTCCCTTGGACATCCTTTGGACTCCACAGGAGGCCACTGTAAATTAAAACAGTATTGTTACCGCTACTTCAAGCCACAGATGAGAAGCAGACAGCTGGACTATGTCATCCAATCATAACCTTAACCCTAATTTCAGTGTCGTCCACAGTTCAAGTGCACTTATGGTACCTGCTTCTGTCAGCCAGTACCTGGAAGCATGACATGATGGGCATGATGCCCAGTGAAGAGCAAACTCTCAAGGATTAAATCCTGAAAGAAACAGGTTGCTGTATGTGGGATTATCAGATACCCTGGTGAAGACCAAAAAGGTAGCATGTGTCACTGTTGTCCCTTATCTACAAAAGAGGGATCTGCCTTATCAACTGTCCAACTGTATGCAAAGAGCTTTGTCAAATAGAGTTAGGAGATCGATCAGCTGTTTCTATACTGCCTCATCTTCCTGTGAAACACCAAACACAGGTGAGAAGTATTTATTCCCAGACTAGCTGTGTTCGCTCTTTATTGAGCCTGTTTTTGGCTCTTAGAAGAGACTTGTGTGTGATCTGTCCCAGCAGTGTTTAGCACTGACTAGATCTGGATCTTTTGGGAGGGGAGTGGATTCCTAATTATGTGGTGTCATGCATAGGCCACTCCTGGGGTTGTGTTGGCTATGGTGCTGACTGTTCTGCTTGGCTAGAGGGATAGAGGTGAGATGGGTGTTCAAATTGACCTACTATTCTGGTTTAAATTTTTTCCCTGCATACAATGGGGAAAAGACTTGGCTCTAGGAAGGTTTGGGGTGTCCAACAGTTTTACAGACAAGTAGACTGGCTTGAAAGGTTAGGTAATTCATATATATATGACTATACAGTAGTTTGCTGTTTCATAGGATGGTAAACTTCTTAATCTTACACTCTACCTTGTGTTTGTTTGGTGTGTAGCAGATGAAATTAGTTAGCTTTGTGTTGTGCAGCATCGTTGGCTTCCCTTCTTCTGCTTTGCAGCTGGGATAGGTGGAGATTGTCGTCTCACTCAGAGCTAACCTAGCACACCTTAACACTACATTGTTGTGTAAGTGTTATGGCAGGAGGCACAATAATTAGGCTGATATAGAGCTCCCCTGATATCATAGAAGAGTTACAAAATGTAACAATAATTCTGGGATGGGGTCCAACCCTAAACCCCTCTAGAAATTGGATAAATAGAGACAGTTTGACCTCTCGTTCTACTGTTGGATTTGAAGCTGAGTGTTGGAACTAAAATAAAGCTGAAAAGGGGTAAATAGAGGATTAAATTATTATAATCATGCCAAAGAAAACACCATTAATGTTCTAATAACGTTTCCTGTCTTTATGCTATTCTTTTGAGAGTATAATTCTATTATAGTTAGCAGCAGGCAAAAAATCAGTTAGTAGTACCGCAGCAGAAACCTTTGCAAAGAGCTTAGGATGTGTGAGTATTGTTTGAGTAGATGCCAACATGGGACTGTTGAATTGACATGTGCACATGAAAGCATCCAACTCAGTGATTGACATGGGTTGAATTTTCTGTTTTCAAATAAGGAAAACACCACATTTCCAGGATCCAGTGTAGTAACTTAGTTAGATTACTCAGTCCTGGGGGATTTTCCTAACGATATGACCTAAACCGTTTGTAATGAATATGTTGTACTTACTGATGAATTATAAGAGACCTGAAAACTGATAATTGAATAATAATGGAAATTATCCTCCAGTTGGTATGGAGCAAAGAACCATCTGGTAACAATCTGTCCCCTGGCTCAGTTTGCAATATATCAGTGTATAGGTGTTAGTATATGTGTGTGTGTGTGTGTGTGTGTTGGCATGCGTCTGTTTTGCTGGCTACATGATATCACCATTGAAGAATAGGAAATAGCCTAGGGGTTATTATGAAATATTCTGCTGAAAAAATAAAAGCAATTTTGGCATTCCCACTCCCTCTCCCTGTTCTTTCCACACTTGTCTGGGGTAATTTTCGAACAAATCCTTCCAGGTTTGACAGATGCTGTGGGGAAGGGGGCTGGTGCTGCTGTCAGCGATGCAGGGACAAAGTGACCTCACGTTGTGTGGAGGTTTTCTTTTTTCGTTTGTTGTTTCACAGGCTTTGCCTTTAGCAGTTATATGATAACCCCAAAGACGCTTATTCTTCCAACATATGAACACCAAACATGTGCACACACTTCTTATCCCCACACTGTAACAATTCCCACCCGCCCTGCTGATTCTATCCTGAGAACAGGAACAGTGACTCCCAGCTGACATCAACAACTGGAAAACCTACTGCACACATCCAGTTTATTATTGGCTGAGCAATGTATGCAAGGAGCACAATGTTAGTGTCAAGGCAAAGGGTCTCTTTTTCCTCTGTTTAGCAAAAATATGTGAGTAAAAGACAGCTAGTGTCAAAGTCAGGATAGGTGGGTACTTCCTTTGTTAAGCCCCTGTGCAGGAAACTGCTGATACACAACGACAACAGCAGAGATGGACAGAGTGAGATAAATGCAAGGTCTTGAAACTATTCTAAACACTGAAGTTAAATATGTTTTTTTCAATACATTTAAGATCACATGGAAATTTACTTAATCTTTGCTTAAGAATCAGCCTTTTTACGGACATATTTGATTGAAACACATCTTAAACTGGTGTTGCATGGTCATATTCTATTAGTTTTCCGTTGTTGCATCTCTGCTATGCTGTGTATTCTTTAGTTGAATGTTGTTAATAAAACGTATCATTATCAAATATAATTATCTGACTGTTACTCTCTTCACTTCAGCTTTTAACCTAAAACTCACAGGTCAATTGTTGCTGACAAACGGGAATTAAGAATCTGAAAAGGCGAGACTGAGATGGACAGAGGAAAAAGAAGAGAAATAGAAAAACAGAGACACCGCTATGTCATCCAGTACTCCTGGAGCAGACACTGATCTGGCCATGGTGCTATAAGCATTTATGCCTGCTTAAGTGTCAGTTGTATTCCCTCAACCTGTAGATTAAAACATTCTCATGTGCTTTCCATATTACTATTTTGCTTGCAGTCTTAGTTTCATGAATTTATTGATTTGAATCTGCTGAAGTATAGCCTGTCCTCTTCTCACCTCTGTCAGTCTTAACTCTGCTGTCTGAGAAAAGAGCGAACAGTGGCTGTTTGCCAGTTGGGACTTTTCTGTCCATCTGTCTTCTTCTGTCACCGTCTGCTGTGTTTTTTTATGTGTTTGGAAAATCTGGATTTGTTTTATTAGGACATCACATTATATTTACATGGCATCTGAAAATACAAACGTGTCCAGTTGTTATTTCTGTTTAAACAGAGTCACAGACATACAGAACATACAGCTGAGTAAAAGACAGGAGTAAAACCAAAATTAAAATAAAAAACACTTTTTAGAAGAAGAACTTTTGTAGCATATATGGTATAGAACTAGCATAAATAATAAATAGCATACACAAATAACATGTTCAGCATATTAAAGGATTTAATAGCCTACATGTTGGAAAAGAATGATGGGAAAGGGCCTTGTGCACTTGCCATAGCTGATGATGAAAGCATGATCTGTTACCATTCGGCACATTTTCCATGGGTGCAGTCGATGTGTATTGTGTGCATTCATGCACATACAACCATAAAACATTCATACCCATACATCCATGACCTGTATTTGATATTAAATATATGAATATCACCAATATTAAAGTTTATTTGGGTTGAGCTCTCCGTGCCCTACTCTCTTAACACGGTACCTGTCTTCAAAGAAGCTGTCAAGCCAGCATCCCAGAGCTAAAAAACTCTATCCTCTATCGCAGGTAGGTTGTCATGAAATGTAAAAACTTCTTAGTCAATCCTCTTAGAGAGAATTTTCCAGTTTATGAAATGAGATTAGATCAGTCTGCCAGGAGCATTTCCAATGTAGAGATGGGAAGTAACAAAGTACAAATACTTTGTTACTGTACAGTACAAATACTTTACACTGTAAAGTACAAATACTTTGTTACTGTACTGTTACTTACTATAATTTTTTTCTACATTTGCATACACATAACTGTACTTTCTACTCATTACTTTAGTTTAAATGCATTTGGGGAGAATTACATTTTATTATTTTTGGATCATTCCATGTCTTCCCAACATGAAGGCCGGTGCATATCAGGCATGACAGACAAAACATGAAGGAAACAGACAGGAGAGGGAGACTCTACCCTGTTTGAAGATTCGATTAGCTTTGCACAGAAACAGCTGGAAGAAATGTCCTTCAGAAAAACTGCTTACTTTTATAATTTGAGTACATTTCAGAGCCTGTACTTTATCACTTTTACTTGAGTAAAGCAGTTGAATCAGTAATTCTACTTTTAGGGGAGTCTGTATCTGTACCACTTGAGTAAAGAATGTGTGTACTTTTTCCACATTTGCTTTTTAGTAAACTCAGGGGAGTTAAATCGTGTTGATTTTGAAGATGAACAGATATGTGTTAGATCAGGGGTTCTCAAACTTTTTCATGTGTTGAACTCTCCGTGCCCTACCCTCTTAACAGGGTCCCTGTCTTCAAAGAAGCTATCAAGCCACAATAGATGCACATTAGACACTCACTCAAGTTTTTAGTTTTAGGTTTCAAAATTATAAAGTGTTCATAGTCAATCAATGATCAAACTGGGACCATTATAAATTGCAATCAGTAAAAACGGTCAACTCTGTTTCTTCCCTTCCCCCCCAAAATGTGATAAAGTTAAAATATTCTGTTCCTCCTGTTCCTCTAGACCTGCTACCACCCACTGAAGGACCCCTGTTGACCCCGGACCCCAGTTTGAAAACCACTGTGCTAGATGAGAAGGGGTTAAAGCACATCTATTACAAGCTTCCATAGTCCCAGGAAAAGCATTTTGCTAATCTGAAAATGTAAAAGCTATTTTTTTTTCTGAGGCGGCCTATTTCCAAATTCCTCAATTGGAAATTACTTTACCAAATTGACCCATAAATCCCAAACACTGTCACTGATGTTAGGAGCCACTACTGTGTTACGTAAATTTGATTAAATTATTATATGAATAATATCCTTTATTTTGGAATATAAATTACTGAGAATTGCAGTCATTCATTTCTTCACTGAAAAGGAAATTCCAGCATTTTGCAATCTGAGACAAACGGTTACTTTACACTCGCTGGCTCTGTTGTAGACATTCTGGAAAAACAACTCTGGCAAAACAGCATATATCTGGGCAAGCAACACAAGCCTCCTGAGACTTTCCAAACAAACTTAAATTTGACATCCAAAGGGTGTCTCGGAGTCCAAAAAGTACTTGGGACAGCCATCTGGCTCTGCGATGGCCTGCAGGTTTGTGTCCTGCCCTCAGCTACTTCCTGTGGTTTCCTTCAGGTCCTGGTTGCCAGAGACTGTATTAGTGCAACTGGGTGTACCAGTCCAATCCCATTCCTTCCCTCTCTCATCCATTTTATTTTATTTTAGTTTGGTTTAGTTGCACTTTATTTGACACCATACAAAACAACACTTTCACAAATCCACTCACAAACACTACTGACCAACTAATTTGACAAATTAATACATATAGTTAATATATTTTGTTGTAATTTCTGTCAATAAAAGTCCAAGTACAACCGTGTGCATTTCTCTTCTTTTGTCGTTGCCTAAGAGCAGCGCCGTGATAATCTGCATAACAAAGCACAGCACTTGAATAGAGGTAAAAAGTTAATACAAACTTGGGTGGTTTTCATTGTTTCTTAAGATGACCGTTTGGCATACTTGTCATGCTTGAGAACTCAAAAATAGGGAGGATTTCAAAACAAAGCAGGGAGTCTGGGGGACCTTCTGCCAAAAAAAATTTGTTTCAGAGACAAATTTGTTTCGTAAATTCTGGTGACTTTTATAATAAAATTATAAATTGTAAATTCATTTACAGAGAATGTCTACCCCACTGCCCTAGGAGGATGATGTGCAAGCATTCACTTCCACTTCATGTGCATGCGAGGAAACGACATTGGGTGTAGCTGTGGTGTTGTCAAGGTGGAAACTTTGGAGGCTTACAGCTGAAATACTTGGACGCCGCGCAACACGGCAGCTGCAGCATTTTTATTATAATCAAATGAAGCTGTAAAAATAACCCTGTTCCGCCCCACCTATGTGATGCGTCGCATCCGTGTCCCATGTTGAAAATTTGTCATAAATTGGAAGGAATATGGGAAGATTTTGACCCCAGGAGAAAACTGGGAGAGGGCAATGAAAAACAGTTGTCCCACTGGAAATCGGGAGGGTTTGGTCCAGCCCACCTTTGTGTTTTCCCCAATTTCGGGGACTATCCTAATACCGTCAGAGAGTTCTAGCGACAGGCAGGCCTTTTTCGTCATGGTAACAAAAATGAACATGTGGTTTGTGTTAAAGCAGTCATAGTTGGGACAGGTCACTAAACCTACTTGGTTACGCTCTTAAATTATGTTGACTTGTAAGTTAGCATAAATCAACATTGACTTTTAGGTTGGGACATGAACAGCGGTCTCTTTATGAAATCCTGTGTTTGACCCATTGACCTGACTTCCTCCTTGAGGTTGCTGCCTAACAATAAACGTAAAAATAGGTTGCATTAAACTGCTAGCAAGATGTCCTGTAAGGCTGTATTTTTGGACAAATGGGAGATATTTTCAGACTGTTGGGGTTTCTAAATAATGGGTGAACGGAACAATAGCATGATAACAACACCTATCCCAAGGGGTTACTTTTTATTTAAAATGACTTATGTGTAAGATTTTTAGGAGGCTTTGCTGCTTGCCCCATTGTGCATTGTTTTTTGTGAAACTCTACAATGGAGACAGTGAGTGCAAAGTTAACATGATGACCCATTAATGTATTAAAACCCATTAAGACTACATTGACCTGTGCCCACTCAAAAATGTTAATTTTAGATGTCGAGGCTGCCATGGCAATTCAGCTTGGGGACCACAAGAACTGTGATTGGCTGCTTGTGTTTTCTCTTACAAATGACTCATGCCAGTGAAGATTGTTGATTGTTTCTAAGGACGACGTTAAGGAAGTTGAAGAAAGAAAGACTCAGTAGTCTTCTCCTTGTCAGTGACACACATTTAGCAAAGCCATCTCCACTGCAAAACCTCTGCTCACCTTTATCACTGACTGAAAGTAGCTCAAATAGAACCTAGGACACATCCAGTTGTCTAAAAAGTATTTAATGTTACTTAAATATATAAATATTTATGAGTATATTTGGGCAAACTTAGAACCATGGTTACAATAGAATTTATAAAAGGCAATAAAATAAAATAAAAGTGTAGATAAAGTTACATTATACACCTTAAAGGTTTTCCCTCATATGAAAAGATGCAAGTCTCTTATCACAGAACTTTAACAGAATAATACTGGAATGGGAAAAAAAAATGTAACTTACAACTTGTAATAAACTAAAATAAAAGTTGGTTTTGATGGTCGTCGCTCACTGTGTCTCAAACTGAGCCTACTGAACTCAGTGAGATGAGAGGATGAGGAAAGGCAGGTTTATTTGGATTATAACCAAACTTTTTGTCACAAAAAGTGGCCCATATTTTCACAACCAGCCTAAAACCATTTTTAAATTGAATAAAAAGTAGCTCAATTCGGTGGAAAAATGGGCTGGAATAAGACCCAGGTTGAAAAACGCTAGAATTGTCCTCTGTCCTTTGTCTGTGTCTTTTTAACTTTTTTGACTTATGCCCCCTGGGACATGGGACCGACTATCAAACAGTCCACAAGGGTCTAGTGGTGGACAGATGTGTTGCTCAAGGACATTTTCAGCAGAGGCTTGCAGACAAAGATGTGTTAAAGTTGTTTGTCCTCCAGTTGAAAGGTCACCCTAGTGCGTGTAAATGTATGTGTGGCCACCCCTGAGGAATGTTGAGTATTTTTCCGCCCAGGAGTCGTTTGTCTGCTGTGGCTTCTAGTGTGTTTGCAGTGTGTTTGTGTACACATGCAAATCTCTGGGTCATTTCTGCAACTGAGGGGCTCACCGTCCGTCTCATGTGTCCCATTACTGGCTGGCAGACAGCGTAATTGGGGACACAAAGCTGCCAGTTGTTCTTCGGTCAGATGTACATCTGTGGCAAAGACATTTAACGGTCTCTGATTCCTTTATACTACAAACAAGGAGGTTAAGAGAATGAAGGGAAAGGAGAGGAGGATGATGGTTGAATAAAAAAAACAAGAAACATCTGAGTCTGATTCACCTAAAGGCAACAGAGAAATGCTGTTTTGAGATGCTGATTTGACAGCAGGACGTTGTTATTTGCACAATCAGATTTTAAACATCGGGTTCAGGCTTGGGAAATGCCTGCTGGGACTGCATCTGAATGTGCAGGTATGCTGGTCTCAAAGCAACCTGTTGAGATTTTAGGTTAACAACGCCAGGAGAAAAGAAAATGTCTTCTGTTATGAAATCTCTAACCTCTTTGGCTGCTAGTACAACATGCCGTCAGAATTTATGTTCTCGCTTCTCAGCATGGATGCTGTCGTGGGATTTTGGCTGTGCTTACAAACCCAGCTGGACATCTGCTTTACATTTTTCTTTCTGCCGCTCCTCTGACTGGAGGTCTCTCAAAACAGTGTGTACCATCATCGCCATCATCAGGGACGGAAGAGGCGGAGGAGGAGGCGTAAAGGAAGAATTTGAGTTGGGGATTCCTTTGCCATATTTTAGATGTCTACTTCACACAGTTTTTAAATTTATGTAGAAAATGTTTTTTCTGCGGTCCTCAGAAGCCAAAAAATGTTTGTTGTGCGACATTAATTACGCCCCTTAATGTCTCAAGTGTAAGAGATAATCTTGTTGAACAATGTGAGCGTATCATCAGTTCCCTATCCAACATGAGTTTTGCAATGAGAGCACGGAGGAGTTTTTCTGAAAAGAGTAAACTGTCATCAAACCTTCAGACTCTGTGTCTCCAGTCTTTGACAAATACTCAACTTCAGCAAATCTAATATTTGCTCATGTTGTATAAACCTACATCTGAACTCTATAAAACCTGGCAGCTGTGACGAGTTTCTTCTAAATTGAATTGTTTGGGGAAAATAAAATTTAATTATCAAAAGAAACGTCTGGAAATATCAAAAGTGAGCGTGAGGTTAAAGAGCCTCATCATGCGTTTTTATGGTACGTTACTGATTACTGAAGCTCTGTAACAACCGTAGTAATAGCTATTGTCCTGTGTCATGGCAGCAACTGTTTCAGTTAACTACATTAATCGCTAATTTTACAGAAATCTATACAGTATCACTGTAAACTGCACAGTTTGAGTGTTGACTACATGGATAATGATAATGTGAGGCGCTGTCATCAGTTAAGAGAGGAAATTATGTATCAATGGCTGGTATTGATGAGGTATTGGGGTCAGCAAGGGGCTCATGTGGGACCATGACAACATCATGATTTGGGCCCCCTTCAGTCAACTGAAATCTGGAGGGGAGGCTTCCTGTATACTTGGTGGGGACAACAAGCGGCCCATTGTGTGCGTCTGAGTGCGTGATTGTGTGTGTGTCTTTGTGATGGTGGAAGTGGTGGAGGGTCGAGGACAACCCTGATGAGGAGACTGTGACCAGGTGTCATGTGATGGGTGGAAGCGAACACAATGGCCACTTGAAGGAGAAAGTAAACAACATTAACCCCCGTTGGTATCTTCTTCTGCATCTATCCCCTGTGACCCCTCACCCACCCACGCAGTCAAACATCTCTACAGGAGCTTTTCTACAGCCACATAACGACCCAGCACTTCAGTGTTTACGTTCCGTTTAAATCCTGCTGAGCATGTAGGGCTCCACCCTGTCAATCCAAATAATAGGATTACCCATATCCCGATCATTTAAATCTGGGAAAGACATCTCAAGGGTTTTCTCTTGAATCATCAGTGCTCTCATTAGTTTTTCCCTTTTGCTTTAATCCCTTTACATCAGGTTTTCATTGACGCTGGAAGGATGTTTACACGGAGTGAAATATTCAAATGTTGTATTCCATATGTCATGTGAGTAATTTTACTCACATTTCCCCCACATATTTGAGCTCTATGGAAACTTTGGAATCTCCTTTATAATTTAAATGAAAGATCTGTGGGTTTGAATGTGTCTGGCTGTATAACATTTCAGAAAAACACTGAAATTATTTCAAGACCATCTGTTGCACGGATCTGTTTACCAAGTTGTGACTGTATTACTAATCCCAGTAGCTGGAAATGATAAATGACTGTTTTTCTTAAAAGTTTGTTTGAAAATATGAAATACTGGAAAGAAACATCAGTGTATAGCCGTGAAGCTGATGGGATTTTTTTTCCCATTTAGTTTCACCTTGTACAAATTATGCATGGACAGATTTCCAACTACCATCTCTGTTTGCATCAGGATAAAGAAGTGCAAGCTGGGAACTAGCTCTAACCAGCTGGTTAGAAGAGTGTTTGAGGGTTTAGTAAATATCTCACAGAGATATGTTTTTGTAAATGACCCTATGTTCCTCCTGGGTTTTTAAAAAATTGTTGGGAAATCAAATGTTCAGTCCTGTGACTTGAATGTAATCGTAATACATGAGAAACAAACTGGGTGACTATCAAATTGGCAACACTGAAGAACTTAATAGACTCAAGATAAGTAAAGCAAAAATCCACTTAGATTGTTTATTCTACTAAAATTGTTATGTAAATAAGCATTGTACAATGATTTTGCAATTGTTTTTAATTTCAGTCTCCAAATTGATATTTTCTGTACTGTCCTGTTCAGTTTTTGTCAATTTTGGCTGGTTTCTATATATTTCTTTTTTTTCTTTTCCCTCTCCTTCACTTAAATGTGGAAAAAATACATGAATGATGGGGTTATGTTTTTCATGTCATTTCAGTCCACCACATTGTCATGTCTTGTTTTACCGTGATGCCTTCAGGAAACGGGCTTTAAAAGCCCCACATGTAAAACAAACAGAAAATAGCTGTGTTTTTTTTTTCCAGATCTCATAAATCCTGTCAGCAGTAAACACAGCAGGATGGCATTGTAAACTGTTCAATGCTCGCAGCAGTGTCTGTACTATTCAGTATGGTTATGTTGTATTATGAGTGTTTTTATTTGTTTAGTATTAATGTGTATGAATGATACCTATGCCGTGGTCTGCCATCACAGAGTACCGGATATTTATTTCTAAAGGCCTTAAAGGAACTGCAAAACAGTCATTTTATTTATTTACCACAGGTAACACAGTTGTGAGCAGACAGTATGACTGTTTATGAAACTTAAACACTTAACTCTTAAACAGATAATTCTTAGTTGTTGTCATCATGAGCTTAGGTGTGGAAATCAAACCCAGAAGAAAAACAATCTTCAAACGCAGACAATGTGAAAATGAAAATGTGAATTTTCTTCTTGGCTTCTTGGCCCACCAACACTAGCAGTCCCGTGGTGCTGCGATGAGCTCTTGGTCCGGCTATCTGAGCTAATCCCTAAGTTACAGTCAGAAGTAGTTAGCAGTTAATTTACCATTTAGATTTTACTGTCCATCAGGAAACTGTAAATCACAGAGAGTTGAGGTGGAGCAACCAAAGGACATCAGAGGGAAAACCAGAAAACATTTTCTCCAAATAATATGATCCAGTGTCCAAAATCAGTAAACTAGTTGGTGGTGTGTGTTTAACCTCAAATCAGTTAGTCAAATGCATTATTTCCTTTAAAAACATTGAGAAAAATACATTTAGACTTTCTGAATCAGTGTAGCAGAACCTTGAAGTTCTGGTTTAAGGCTATGGAGTATGGATGATTACATCTTGCACTTGATTGTCAAGTTTTCAGATAAAGTGGAGCATTCAATGCATATATACTGATGCCTTTGGCTATTAAACCCCTCTACAGACCCATTGAACTGTATGACAAATGCATGGCCACAAGGCTTAAAACAAGGCTGTTATGCCTATTTCATAAAAAAACATTTTAGAAATACATGGTTTCATACTTGCATTATAAATGATGGATCCGATGATAACCCCCAATTATTCATAAGAAATAAGACAATAATACATTAAAATTGCTTGTGTTGTTAGATTTGATTTTCCACCACGTCGCGGGAGGTTTCAGAGCCAAAACCCAGCTTTATTCCCTCAGGAGCCAATATTTGTTTACAGTGGTCTATTTGCTCTGGATAAACTGTGACAGCCTGCTCAGACACCGTGCATATGTGCAGCTCTTAACCAATTTATCATGGGACAAAAAGAGCCTTCAAACCTACCATTATGAGCCCAATGTTAGAGACCGACTGGGAGTCTAACTAGGGTATTACCAAAATGACCCAGTTTCACTGCACGCCACTGGACTTGTTATGGTGTGTTAGTGAATGCTGTTTCACTGCTTCCCTCTCTTTAATTTCCATGCGCACAACCTCTAAATCCTCTTTTTTCTACCTCATTGATTTACAAAGAGATTTTCTGTTTCTGTTGTCAAAGAAAGAGAGAGCTGCAAAGCAATTGTTTCTTTTGACCTTGAACAAAAAGCTTTCTGTTTGAATAATAGTTCCCAAACTCGAGTTTTTGCCAAACACCCTTTTGCAGTTTTGGCGGTAAACTCCTCTCCTACTGCGGATCTGGTATCTGGAGAGATAAATACCACAGCTGCAGACTCCTTTTTGCTAAGATTAAACTGACTAAGATTACATTGGCTTGGATGTCTAAATCATGACGGGAAAGAATGAACCGTGGTGAAAGACGCAGCATCCTTATAAAAAATCTGCAAGTCAATGATTTAGAAAAAAATCTTCTGATCTTTATGTTCCACTACCCTGAATTAGATTTAGGCTTAGTTGTTACAATATCACAGTTGCTACAGACATGTACAGAGCTTTAACTTTTGATGCAAATTTCCATGAAGTTCGTATTCAGCTCTCCAGGGGTTCATTTTGTTTAGAGAAGAAGAAAAGCTTTTGTAAGTTGTGCCTCTGGTAAGATGATTGAGAAGTGGAATGACAGCTCTGTGGCTGCTGTTATGAACAGCTGCACTGTAACGGAGACAGTATTAACAGCTTTAATTGATTAGAATAATTGCATTATGGAGAAATAACTAAGTATGGGCGGAGGGACGGGGTGCATGAAGAATAGAAATGATCTTTGGTGCAGAGATAAATGTGCTATAATATATTTCTAGGAGTGATGGGTGGGATTTATTCCTTTTGCACACCGACATATGGACATTTTCAAAATCATTATGCTTCTTGTATCAAACTTTTATCAAAATTTTATTAAAAACATAACTAAGACAAGACAAAATAAGACATCCATTTAAAAAAGACTCAACTGTATTTTTAACTGCAGTTTTTACAAATGCCAGAAGGCTTTTTGTGATTTGGAGAAGTGATACAGTGATAACATTTAAAAAATCAAACAAACTGAGGGGCCTTTCTCTCTGTGTGCGTCACAGAGCAGGCAAAAATACACTTGTGGCCCTAAATACTTTCAATGGAATACATAATCACTGCTGTGGACGCTGTTCACAAGTTTCCTGTTGGAGCATTGACAGAATCTATAAGCAGGAGGTGGGCTCTTGTCTCTAGGTTGAGTAAGGTCGGGTTAAAACCGCAGGGAGTTGGTGTGTTGGGTGACACATGATGTGATAGATTGGACAGTTTGAGAAGTGTTATTGTCTATTTTTAATACATAATGGACAAGTTGATTGACATGTGCCGCAGGAGCCTTGACTCCAGTGGCTGTTCAGGCTCCGGACTGCTATTAACCCGTCTGTGAGGTGTTTGTTTGCCTCCTCCAACCTGAACTCTAGAGCGACCATAACCCATCAGCCTGGCCTTTAACCTTGCACTCTGGAAGCAAAGAAAAAAAAAATCTCCATGTGGCCTTTGATGTGGGTTGAGTGGCCATATTCAAAGTGCAATGTACACACGCACAAACATGCACACACAGTATGCATGCACTCATTAGTGGAAGAAATACTTATACTCAAAGATTGTGAAATGTATTGGAGTATAAAGTCCAGTATTTCACTCTCACCCTCAGTACTTGAGTAAATACATTAGAAACAGCAATGCTCAGCTCTTTCACTGACTGCACACATATATCTGAAATGGCAATGTGAGGGAACTTACTGAGAAATCATGTGATGTGATGTCAGTAAACTCCACACAAAGCAGGGTTATGTTTACTGACTTACCTGACCTCTAATACCTAAGGATGTTTAATGGGAGCAGATAAAAGAGCTAAAAGTTGTGGGATTATGCTAGTTTCAGCCCTCACTTGGCAGAACTCTAATTCGCTGGCACACTCACCAACAAGGTGGGGGAGGCTGCCAAGCTGTGTGGCAAATCAAGCCTGGTTGCGTCAAATATCAGGTTTGTAGTAGAGCTTAACTGCAGGCCAACCATGAACCGTGACAAGCATGAAGAAAGGGATGATTTTCTGCAATTTTCCGCTGCCTCCCCTGTTTCCTTTTGGAAGATAATTGTTTTAGTTTGCAAGTAGCAACTATGTATGTATGTATGTAGAATGTACTCATGTTTAAAGCTTCTTTAACCAATACTTATAGTAACAATGGATGAATAAGTATAATGTGATACAAACAGAGAATTATAAATTGTCTTTGCAGTTCCTCTCACCTCTATGAAGCTGTTTAACAGCTTTCAGCTCTTTGCTTTGGTTTTATGGTCAAGGGCATAATTTTGCTTTGAGAGGTGTGTGTGGGGGGCGGGGGGGGATTGCTGTTTATTATACTTATATCAGCGTAGTCTGAGTAAACTGTTAGTATAAGTCAGCCATTGGCCGACTCTTTCACTCAGAAGTATTCTCCCCTTTCCAGACTTAATCGAAAGCGACCTGTAGGCAACTGTAGATAAAAACAACTCATTATAAGGAAACAATAATTCCTATATTCAGGTGATTATTATACACTAATAAAAACATACCTATGAATATTATGTTACATTTCTGCCAATAGATCCCTGAAATGTTACACACTGGACCTATAATGACAGGGGTTAAACCCACTCTGACTTTACATGTCAGAGTGGGTTTATTAGTCACAGGGAACACAACCTGTGACGCAGTTGTATCAAGTCATGTAAAGTGACATCACTGCGGTCAATCTCAGCTTTGGTTTATAGATTCAAAAATTCCAGCAGAAAGCCAAACTCGTTTCAAAAGACATGGCCGTTTATCTGGCAGCCAGGCTATAATGAAAAGCATTATAAGAAATGTAGGATTGAAGTCCCATAATAGGAGACTAAAAGTCAGGACATTTTGTCCCTCTGCAGCATCTACAGTATGTATGTAAAAAGATGACAGGCTGAATGCCTGCAATAAAAAGCAGATCTCCTGGAGAGCAGTTTCTGAACTCACATGGTGGGCACTGTTGCAAAAATGAGTCTGCTCCCCCTGAAGGCAAGCAAGTTTAATTCTTAACCTTTCCCAAAAACGAATCAATACTAAGGCCAAATCATTAAGGAGCAGTAAACCTGGAGCACAGATGAAAGAAATAAAGCAATATCAGTGATTTCCTGCAATGCAATGGGGTGTACTGTTATCTATAACCTCTTTAGAAACAAATTAGTATGAATTTTAGAAGGGACTTTCCTTACTTCCTGTATGGCGAGTATCTCCGCCGTGAGGTAGACTAATAGAGAGTCCCATCACTAAGATAGCCCTGCTTTTCAGACTGAAACAAACATCTTTTTGTGCAAAGGGAGGAGGCAGCAGATCATGTGCTTGATATAATCTGTTTATGAAGTGGTAATACAGTGGCCTTCTATGTTTTCTAATCAGCAGGGCCGGCCTCAGCAGTCTGGTCTCTCAGTGATGTTTTGTATTTTGGATTAACAAGGAAGCTAAATTTATGTATGAATGATGTGGCTTTATGGAGGGATGCAGATATGCTTTAACCCTTATCTAGAAATGTACCGTATTTTACATCTCTAGCTAATAAGTTTATTATACCATGCAGACAGTTTTATGACTGATACATCTTCATAAATTCAATTTGCAAAAGTGTGCCGCAACTCCTTCAGAAGTGCTGCCCTGGAAACAAAAACAGTAACTCATTGTTTTCTTAGAGAAATCGAGATAAATCATAGAAAAGCAACTGAGGAAAAAAAAGATCAGAATTGAATCTCACAGAGAAGAACAGACACAATATGTGTGCTAGTATGACACCCAGTGGACAGAGTTTGCAACTCTTCATGCAGTCAGTGTGAACTGTAGTGGATGACAGTGAGGAATTCATGTGATCACACTGCACTGACACGTATTGGATGATTTATTAATGCAGCTATCATAGATGACACGAAATATAGTTTGCATACAACAGGAATACAGCTGCATATTTCGCACGTGTTTAAAGGAATAGTTTTACATTTTGCTAAATATTTTTTCTTGTTGGAGATAAGAAGAGATGGATGAGTAGATTGATACTAAAAATATGAATCTACAGCAAGCAGCCAATTATCTTAGCTTAACATAAAGACTAGAAACAAATAGTATTAAAATATATGATACGTGTTTATTAGTAAGCTGAAGAAGTCCTTGCATTTTGTAAAGTTTAGACAAAGCCAGGCTAGTTGTTTACCTTTGTTTACAGTCTTTGTGCTAAGCTAAGCTAACTATTGGCCTGCTGTACATTCATATTTACACGTACAGATATCAGAGTGATATTGATCTTTCTCATAAAACCTTTTAGCAAAAAGGAAATAAGCATATTTTGCAAAATGTCAAACTTTAAACTTATAAAATCTCAAAATGTTTTTTCAGCTCATTGTGGATGTTTTAAAACTCAAAACAGACTACAATGCAGAAAAAATGGGAAGTCTATCTTTAAGATGGTAAAAGTAAAAAATAGTAAACAATCATTATTATTATTATTTTTTTTTAAAGTTAAAAACAGTAATAATAACATTCAATAGCACAAAAAAACAAATATGAATCCAAATGGAGTTAATTACATTAAGGATAGAAAATTATAATAATATTAAAATAGTTACAAAAAATAAAACACATTATGGCCGTTACAACATCAACACTGCCACAACAATGCTAAATATAAGAGTGATAGAAAAATAAGGAGAAGAATAACAGTCAAGAAAAGTAAAGGTCTACAGCAGAGCTGCCCAAAGCGGAGCCATGGGCAAAATGTTGCCCACCATAAGGTTCAGTTTGGCTTGACAAATCTTTCTAGTTAAAGGTAACTAAATATTAATTTAAAATATTAATAAAAACAGATGATTTTGCGATGAGGTAAAAATGCTTTTAAAATATGTAGGATCCATAATTTTATTTCTTTATAATCTGAACGGCCAGCAGACTGACACTTTGCACAGGGAGTCAGTAAACAACAAACTGCAATACGATAGCTGTTTCTTTTGGTCCGCAGCCCACTTTTAAGTTTCAGTTTTGGCCCTTCAAGGGAAAACGTGTGGGCAACTTGGTCTACAGTATTCAGCAGAGTTTAGCCCTTCTTGATAAACATTTATATGTAGGTTGTGCGATACAAGAGTCATGGTTCTCGAAGAAAATCTAGATACAAAAACCTTTTACAACATTATCTACAATGCATTCATACATTGGTACACTGTGTATTTATATTTGTAAGTCAATAGTTTGAATAACTTTTGGGACATAATAGGCTACAGGTTACAGTCTTAACAACAATGCAGAACATCATTACTTAAATATTGAACAATATGCACATATCAGAATAATAAATATAATTTTAATTGAAAACCTACTGAGACTTGTAGCTTAAATGTTCAAATCAAGGGTCTCAAACTGTCCTCCATCCCCCTCCCTCTGGCCTGCAACATGATGTCAAAAGGCACACAAGATTATTTTTTATTATTATATTTTTTAAGTTGTTTCAGAGCAATTTAAACTATCAATTCATATAAAATAAAAATACAATTATAGTTTAAAGAAGAAGAAGAACGAAGAGAGCAGATTTTGATCTTTCATCTGTTAACAACATAGATGATATAAAACAATATAAAATGTATAGAATAGGCTGTTTGCATTCTTTTTTTCCTATACTTGAGCGTTCAAATGTTTCCCTCCTATGACACAACAATACCTGCAGTGGCCCAGAGCCAATTTGAATTTGAGACCCCTGATTTAAATACTCTCTTCATGAGTAAACCAGCAGTAATTTATTCCACCCTTTCGTCTTCTTCTTCATGTTTCTCTCAACTTCTTCCCTGTTTGTTAATGAGGGCACAAGCAATCCAGAGCTCTGCTTGTTTGATGACCATCCTGCTAGTGTAAATTAACTGGCCTTCAGCTGCTGGTTTTCCCCAGGCTTTGATCCTTCGATGGGCTTCAGCCTGGCTGTACGATGCATGGTGCTGCCTGTAACTGACCGGCGCAGGGAGGACAAGCGATTGCGGAAGCCCTCTCCAGAGAAAAAATAAAGCAGTGGATCAAAGCATGAATTGGCAGCGGCCAGACACAGTGTCACCACAACAGACTTCTGCATGGCAATGCGCTCTGAGCAGGTAGTGTCAGTTTGGGACAGGAAGCTCAGGTGGATGGTGCGCTGTATGTGGTATGGCATGAAGCTGATTAGGAAGGTCAGCAGGACGATGACAATCATTCGGATGGCTTTGGTGCCTGTGTCCCGCTGTCGTCGGGCAGCGTGGGTGCGGGACAGAAGGGCGCGGACTATACCAGCATAGCAGAGCAGGATGACCAGGAAGGGCAGGACAAAGCCCAGCACCAGAGACAAATAGTTCAGCACGACTAGTTTCTTCACACTTTGACCAGTTTGTGGAGGCTCAAAGCACTTGGTTTTATTTGTCATTTTGTCAAAATGCTGGCCAGACATCAGGAAGGGTGAGGATGAAAGACAGATAAACACCCAGATACCCACACACACCAGACGAGCACGGTTCTCTGTCACCAAGCGCATGTTCTGCACTGGGAAGACAATGGCTAAGAAACGTGTGATGGACATGGCAGCCATAAAGTAAATACTGCAATAGAGATTTACATACAGGGCGTAGGAGCTAATGCGACAGAGGAAATCCCCTAGGTACCACTGGCCCTTGTTGACATAGTAGAGAACTCGGAGTGGCAGCGTCAAGACACACAGTATATCAGACACCGCCAAGTTAAGCATATAAACATGAAAGGGCGAGCTTTGGCGGTAGGTTCTGATCAACACTGCCAGGGCGAAGCCATTCCCAACCAGGCCTAACACAGTGATGAGGGAGTAAGATGTGGAGTAAACCTGGTTACGGAAGTCATCAATGGACGGACATTCAGTAGAGTTGCTTTCTCCGTTGTCTGCCATATTCCCATGCGCATTTGTGGTCACACCTGCAGCTGCTGAAAGACAAATAACAAAAAACGTAACTTTCAGAAAAAAACATGCAGAGTGTAATGCTGATGTGACTGTGATGTGGCAGATTGTTTCTGAGAGATTCTGTATGCTCTGTGCAGACTTCAGAGAAAACTCAGGAAGTAGATAAGCATTTTAGACCATTATCCTGTCACATGATGAAGTATGTGCTTATTTGTCATTTCTACTTCTGCTGCGTACGTTTTTTGAAAAATGCTGATAATATTGTTCATGAGTGCATAATTGTCTCTGTGTAAATAAGGTGATGGATAAAATGGATTACTTTCTCATGAACTCTACTGTACTGAAGGAGACTGTAGAGCAGACAGAAGCTGACTCTTGGATGGATCTGGCCCAGATGAGTTTTGCTATCTGGGAACATGCTGATGCCAAATTTTACCATCTATTTATCTGTACACAAAGTGTTACGTAATTAAATAACATGCATACTTTCCACATAAACTGCCAGCCTCAGATAAAAACACATGAAATTTATAATATAAAATATATCCAGTGAATGCATCTTAGTATTTGCACTTTTACAGTTTGTGAATTACATAAATGATTGTTACCAAATCATACCTTCGCGTCATTCAAGCATGCTCCATACAAGACTGTCTGCTGTATAAACTGAAAATGAAACACTGACGACCCAGTATGCAGATTTACATGTTACATTATAGTTACATGTACAGTATTTGTCTGTATATCGAGAAAGTTATTTATCTATGAGCTACTTCCCCTAAACAAAAGTGAAAACATCTCTGATGTAGTGAAAGCAATTCCGTAAGTTCCAATGTGATAAAAATCAGACTGCAGAGAGTTTTCCTTACCGCCGAATTCCTGTCTGGTGCCAAAGTGGTGCAGCCAGTCTGCTGATTCTTCTCTTCTAGTTGATGTGTACAACAGCAGTGCTGCTTCTCTGTGTGTCTCCTCCGCCTCTCTGCCTCGTCTGCCAGATGTCACAGCAGTAGTGGGAGGAGGATGCTGCTGCAGGTGGCTGCCTCTAGTTTTCTACTGTGCAGAATCAAGCATCAAGCACAATAACATAATTAACCATGCTTCCACACATAAAGTAAATGAAAGAATAGTGAGGGTAAAAACAAGGTGCATTAACACTAAAAGCTAACTCTGTCTTGAACATACTGCCAATGTTTCTCACACGTGAGTTGTAAGACACACTCCTTTGCAAAATACCAGCAAAGTCTCATTTGCTGGTGTTTGCTTGGTTGGATATACACAAAGACAGAACCGGTTCTACTCTAACTGTATGTGTGTACTGTAATTTAAGAAGTACACTTTCAACACACACTTTAAGTAAGCACAGTATGTTAGTCCTGAGTGCACTGAATGTGTCAATTCAGATGCAGCCTTGTTAAGGGGTCCAGTGTGTGGGATCTAGTGGCATCTAGTGGTGTAGCTGTAGACAGCTCCCTTGCTTCACCCTTCCATTCCAAGTGTGAAGGTGAAGTGGCCACAAAATGCACAAATAATACACCCTGACTAAACCCTAACTAATGCCAGTGTTTGGTTTGTTCATTCTGGGCTACTGTGAAAACATGGCAGTTCAACATGGCAGTCTCCATGGAAGGCAGTCCATGGCATCTGCTGTAATTTCTGGGGATTATACACTAATCAAAACATAGTTATGCATATTTTGTGTCATTTCTGCCAATAGATCCTCCTAAATGTTTCAAATGTATTTATTTATTTATTCTTTTTTATTTAATTTTAATACATACAACATACGACACAGGCCACACCAATACTATACATAAGAATACCATCCCCCAACACACCACGAGATACACATCATAACCAAAAGGCCAAGTCGTCATTACACCATATATCCAAACAAACACCCAAAACAGACACCCCAACAAATCCAAACAAAAGCCCTACACTTACAATACCTACAGACTCCTATATACATCTACTCAGACAATTGGTTATTAGTGTCTGTTATTAATTATTTTCAGCAGTCTGTTAAAGGTTGGTGCAGCTTGGTGTTCTGCAAACCAGTAAAGATCAATCTAACCTGATATCAGACGGTTTGAGGTGATAACAACATATTAAGATACATGTGTCAGCCAACGCAATCCTGCTTGACATATGATGTAATTTCCTTTGGATAATGCTAATGAGTGTGATTTACAGTTAGCCAGTAGAGTCCGGATACTAAAGTGGAAATGGGCATACTCATTTTTGCAGTTGAAAGGCCTGTGATCTAGAAGGAAAGAATAATTCATCTGTAACTCATTTAGTGGTTGGGCCCAAGCAAAGACAAACATTTAGCCCCACTTGCACTCAGGAGATGCCTGTATTAACACCACTTATTCTACATGATCAGATCATTATTCTACTAGCCTGATTATGCATTAAGTGCACCACAAAGAATACTTTCTGCAGGAGCAGAAAGTTGCAATAAATGTTTTAACCCTTCTGAGAGATGCTGAAAGTGCATTTAATATTTCTGAGTAGTCCCTTTTTAAGTTCTATAAAGTACCAGCTAATGCCACGTAATTGTTTATTGATTGCATAGTGGTTGAGGTCTTATTGTTGGCAAGAGATCATCTCTCCACAATCAGGGCACTTAATAGCTCATCAAACATGCCAAGGAAACTGTATTCATCAACAGGTTAATCAATACTTCAAACAAAGCAGTAAATTCAAATATAGGTGCACCAATTACCACAAAACATACTGCCTGTCTGCAGCTGAAGGTGGCAGACAACAAATGGTGGCTCAGTTGAGTGCAGTTTCATGAGCTGGTGTGGTTTCTTTGTGGATCATAATTGAAGTGAGCTGCAAAATCCAATAATGTGGAGGTGGGAAATCAAATACTTGATACACTAAGTGCATCCTCCCAGGGGTCATCCAATTTTTGAGAGTGGACTTACTCTATTCACTCAGACCACCATGGTTTCTTTGCGTATATTGTTTTTGTTAACTCACCTCATTATTCTATGATGTTTCCTACTTGTTTGGAAAAGGGGCCAAATGTCAATTAAGTAGTGTAGTGCTTTTTAGTTAACAGAAGAACTGGCACACTTCCATTGAATGAAGCCACTATTCATGTGTTTGTCACATGTGTCAAGTCAAATTTCTGTTGTAAGTAAAAACTATTGGTATTGTGTGGGTGGGACGTCAGTGAAGCATTGTCCTTGTTCTTGTTGTATTAAGGACTCCATCTGGTTGAGTTTTATGGTTGGTTGATTGTTTGGCTATTTGTTTGGTTGTTTGGTTATTTAGTTGTTGGTTGTATGGTCAGTAGTTTGGTTAGTTGGTTGGTTGGAGTATATGGGCACAGATGAGTATGGTCAGTCTCATGAACTGTTGAGGTGTCGTAGGAGAAATGCTTTTTTGTCTTGTAAGATTGTTTTGTTTCAAACACTGAAGCAAATTACTCCATGTGTACAGGAGGAGACACATATATATAGTATAGTTTCTTTATTGGACGATTCTGCAAAACTCCGGTTTATGTTTGGTGACAATGTTCTTTCATACTAAAATGTCTTATATGGCAACTATGGCATGGTTAAAGTTTTAGGAAAAGGAAAGTAAAGGAAATATTGTGGTTATTTTGGTGTGTGCAAACCAAACTATGGTTAGGCGTGGCCAGGGTTGGGCAACTAAAACTACTGGTTAGAGAAAGATCATGGTTATGGTTGATACAAAAGCAAACATTAACTGTGGGTCTGCATTGATGCCAACTACAGTTTCCTGCTTAACACTTAGAAATGTTGCACCCTGACCCAGTCGTCTAGCCACCACAAGCTGGCCCTTGTCAAAGTTGCTGAAATCCTTATGCTGTCCATTTTTCCTCCTTCTAACACATCAACACTGAGGACAAAAGCTTCACTTGCTGCCTTATATATACCACCCACTGACAGGTGCCATGATAATGAGATAATCAGTGTTCACTTCACCAGTCAGTGCTCATAATGTTATATGGCTGATCGATGTAGTTTCTCCTTTTGCGCTTGGAGGGGAAGGGTAAGACAGGGGTATTGTAATCTGCAACTACACCGTTAGATGCCACTAAATCGTACATGCTGGTCCTAAAAGTATTAAGTATTATTAACAAAGTATCACAAGTAAAAGTATTTATTGTGCTGTGAAATGGCCCCTGTCAGTGTTTTAATGTTTATCACTGCTGAATTAATGTGTAGCATTTTACTGCTGTAGATGTTTAAGCTAATTTTAACTACTTTTTATACTGTTATGTATTTAAATTTACAGCAATTCAACATATTCTATAACACCACTACATGTTGGTAGTGTTGCTATCTTGTAAGAACAAGGACTCTCCAAAATGCAACTTTTCATGAGCTCAGAAAATCAGCCCTGTTTACAACTTTGTGAAAATGCACTTTCCAGCTAATACAAGTGGGGATTTTAAATTGTTTATCTGAAGAAACGCTTAATCCTTCAGTTTATCACAGACATTCACATTTAAAATCATCACATTTGCAGATGGACTTTTTCACTGGACAGGACGGGTATGAAAAGGAGTAGAAGTATAAAGTTACATAAAATGGAAATACTCAATCAAAGTACCTTGAATTTGGACTACTTAAGTAAGTGTTACATTCCACCTCTGTCTAAACATAATCTCCCCCTAAACCTAACCAAGTAGTTTTAGTTGCCGCAATTTAAACCTGCATTAATTGATATGTTGATATGTTAAATACCTGTCTATTATTTAATCCAATAAACACAGAGCAACATTAGCAGTCATTTGGAGTTGTGATTGGTCCTAAAGAACCGCTTTTAATATAAAGCAGCCTTATAGGGAAGCTGTTAAATACTTGAGGTATCTTAACCACAGAGGAGGTAGATCACTCATAGTTTATGAGTCATTTTGGAAGGTATTAACTAACAGAATGTGTTATTATTTAAGTATAAACACTTGTCAACTTTTGTTTACTGGATACAGACACCATGCATATTTGACCTTGTGTTGCATCAAAGGCAGAGAAGCTGCAGCTCTATTCCTTTCATGGACGTGAGAGCAGCTGTTTCCCTTGAGCTAACACACATTATTACTGTGTGGTTTATTTAATCATTTATATGCTTTATACTGCTGGGGAGTAGCAGATGTTCACCTCATCTAATAGCAAAATAAAGTTAAGACTAGTTAAGTAATTTTAACAATTATCAGGATTTAACAGACAGATTAATGGCGTTGAGATAAAAAAAGGAGGCTTACTAAAGTCATCACAGACCATTAATGCCTGGGTGGTCGACTTATAGGAGATCTATTGTAGTTCAAATAGTTCTTTTTGTTGCTCTGACTGAGCAACAAAGTAGGTGAACTAGGTTGTGTATGTAGGTCACTTTATCTCTAAGATGTATTGTTCATCTCAGCACTTCTTCTGTGTTTCATAAAGAAGTACGTTGTCAGAACACTGGTGGGAAAGGAGCTTGCAAACAGCATATACAACTCTTGTGGTTTCCAAGTTGCTGACATTCTTCTTATCGCTTTATACATACTTCAGGCCAGTGGAAACAGCTGTACATCTGACTATTCAGTACATACATCTTATGTACAAAGTTAATATTATATATTATAGAATAACACTTAATTGGTTCAGTTTACAGAACATAATTAAAAATTAAAGTTACAAATTAATTATGGCACAACATACAGTGAATACATGAATCATTTCAATTAAGCCTTGTGTAGATACCCCACACACATATTCAACATCAATGAAACCAAAATAGTCAAGTGCATGCAAACAAACACACACAGACACAATGTATTTGGCAGCGTATAAAAAGGAAAAAGGAGAAATGTACTTATCTCCACAAAAAAGCTTCCTGTTATTGTTTATCTGGTGATGTGCATTAAGCCGTCTTTGAATCTTTTAACATCCATGTGGTTGTAATTTGAGGCATCATGGGCGTATTCCACATAAAGGTACTGGCAGATTCAGAAATCATGTGGGGAAATTTCATCATATGTAAGTACTGTTAATTTAGTCTGTATTTGCCTATATGACTTTATGTTTGTATATGAACACACAAAGTTAACCTTTTGTCTGATATGATTGTTGGTCATTTACATACAGATTTAATGTAACATAACACCACATACTTTGAAAGTGCTATTTTGAATTAAAAGCCATAATAATTGTGAAGATATAATACTAAATCTGCATGATTAGGGCCATATCTACTACACTCCAACACTGTGGAACACCCTACCTTAGAAATGCAAGTTATCCTGCATGTTTGAAAGTCAACTGAAGACCTACTTAATTCTACTTGAAAAGGTTCCCAATAGGTAACAAAAATGTGCACTCATAAACACGACTTCATTATGACCTTAAACATATTTAAAAACTTTTCCTGTTATATTTGGCAATGAAGTTCATCCCAGAGCTTGCACACAAATACTCACATGTTGTGTGATACACACTACTCACACACCTGGCCTGTAAACATTATTATGTGTGTGTCATGTGTACCAAACTAAAACTAAAGCCAACTACTTCTAGTCAACCATCACAGAAGTGCAGTACTAATGAATTAAGCAATGCATATCGTAACGCCACCAGTGAGTCGAGTGATTAGTCATTTCCGAAGAAAGTCTCATTGTTTGCCTGCAATAATAAAGGCCAGTTATCATGGTGATCACAGTATAGTTGCTGTGGCTACAGTTATGTGTTTCAACCTGCCTGCCCTAAAACAACATCCAAAATACTGCCATGACATGTGGGCTGTCACACCTAACATTGAAACAGCATTAATCATTCCTTAACGGTAAACAAGCTGTGGTAACATTTCTTACCTTATCTCTGCGTTTATAATGAGCTACAGTACAGTTGTAATCTATATTTATTTGATATGAACAGTTCACCAACTGTTTGTTTTATCCTTGTCTGAAAGGCATCTTTTGGCAACTCACTCCCTGGCACAAACTCTCACATACAAAGCTCCTTTTTTGGCTTTGTGTTACATGGAAAAAGACACAGGCATACAAGTTTACACTGATGTCAGCGATGCAAGGTCCCTCCGGCACCAACATGAGTAAGTCTAAGTCTGGCTCTCCTCCAGACGAGACATGATGACATTTACAGACCCAGCTGAGTTGAATCAGCCAGCGTTGATAAAGAGAAGAAAGAAGGTACTCCTCACACACTCTCACTCAGCCTCTTTGAGAAGAGGGGCTGGCATGGAAAATAAAAAAAACCTACATCCAGGTGAATGGATTTTAAGTTCAACTTCGCGTAGGTGAGTCCCACACAAACTAAATTAAATTCCTAAAGGTAGATACATGTGCTGATTGAGTCAGCTGTTGAGCTGTGAAGAACTCCGGAGCCAAGGAGATTGATGGTTGGATTTGGTAATGATTAAATATCATGTTACCTGATATAAAATACACTTTTCTGACAGTTTTTTTAAGTATTGTCATCCGGAAACTGAATTATACTTACTTTCATTAATGATTAAAGTGTCATAGTTTACCATATGTTGTTTATGAGACTTCCTTATTTTCAAAAGAAATGCATAGCACACAAATGCTTCTTGAATGGAACTTGGAGTCAGGCCAGGTGAGGTTCAGTGACTTGTCATGTTTGATGATACCTGTAAAACTGTAAACCTGTTTGTGTACGTCATAAAAAAATTTAAAATGTGTAAAGACAATTATGATGAAGAGATAAATCAGCAGTGTCTGAATGGGTGGAGCACAGAGACATGCTACAAGTTTATACTGGAGAGATATGTCCAAAACAAGATAAGTGCGTCACACTGAATCCATGTTTTGAACTCTCTGCAGAACAAACCAAGTTTTAAAGTCAGTCTGGGAGATTAGCTCTTGGTGCTGGCCTGGTTCTGTCACAGAAAAAGGGATCTCGGCCTCTAGAGGATGGTTGCGTCGGTTCTTGTTGCTGAAGCTGGTGACGGTGTTGCTGTTCCCCCACAGTACGGGCCTCCCCCTGCTGGTGGGCTGTATGTTCAGCCTGCGGGTCCTGTTGCTGCTACGCTCCCCTCACATCTCAACCAAGCCCTCCACTGTGTTCCTGGGCCAGCTGGCTCTCACAGACAGTCTTGTGCTGCTGCATTGGATGCTTCAGCTGGGAGCAACACTAGCCTGGGAGATGGAGGCGGGCTGTGAGATTAACATAGGCCTCATGAAGGAGGGGGGGTCAGTTTGGTGGAGGGAGGCTGTGAGTGTGCTCTGTCAGCAGCTGCTTGATGCACATTACCTGGCCTCTCTGCTCCTGCTGGGGCTGCTGGGACTGGAGGCCACGCTGGTGTCACGCTGGCCTCAGCAGACTCGGCGATTCAGGACTTCTCGCTGGGCTCAGCTCAGCTGCAGCCTGATCCAGACGCTTGTGCTGCTAGAACTGTTGTTCTCGCTTCACTCAAAACTTATGCAGGACTCCAGACATCAGACTTATTCCTCAACGCTACAAAACTCCCAAACGTCTTCTCTGGGCCTGCCTCTTCCGTCTCTTCCAACTTTCTCCTCCTGCATGAGGAGGACATTATGGTTGGTGAATTTATGGATGCATTATGCTGTCCTCTATATTAAACCACAGAAGAGAAAGAGTTTATTTCATTAAATGCTTTGGCAGTAAAATACAATGAATTTGACCAAAGATATTGTCTATTTAATTTTATTTATATAATAAAACTATATTTAATATTTGCTGATTAGGATCTTTATATAAGCCTTAACGTAAGACTGTGTATCTAACTATTGTTTGCTAAAATTAACAAACATTAGTCTAAGCTTCTGGTGATACCAGAACAACCAACAGTAGCAACAGATAAGATAAGACCCCAGAGGGAAAATTTCAGTGTTACATGAGAACAACTGAGTGTGTTATATACATAAAGGGTTATTAGTTTTTATTGATTCTGCACTCATTGTCTCATTTGTAAAAAGGATTACATTATTTTTTCTCTCAAAACATATAGACAAAAGAAGAAAAACAAACAAGTCAGTACAGTCTGAGTGCTGTATGCAGGGTTTCTGCTTTCAGATCCTTTATTAAAGTGGAGACTATTTGAGTGTGTTTATGTTGTATATGTTGTTTTGTGCCATTTTACACTGTATGCATGTGTATGGGTGTATTTTGTAAATGTGTGTGTATGAGTGTGAATCTTTGTTTGTTTTTGTGTTTTGTTTTGTTGTTTTATATTTCCATGATACCAACATGTATAGATAACTGATAAATGATTACTTTTTATTACTGTAAATTTTGCTTCTATTCAGTTGTTTAACTGGGAGCATTAATTCTAATAAACTCAACTCAAGAGGCCAACTTCAACTGCAAATAATGACGTATTTATTAAGCCAACGAGACAAATCTCTCATCATTTACTGGATTTCTTAACTTACTGATTATCCCTCTTGTTGTTTTACTTTGCTTCTTGTTGTTTTTTTGCTCCTTATTTGCTTGTTGTTTATATATGTTGTTTGTCTTTATAATGTGAAAATTGTTTATGAATAAAAAGTGTAAAACATGTAACATAAAAAGATGAACTACATGCACTGTATGTGTGATAAAGCGAAGATATTGTGAATGTGACTTTTCCTCCGTTTACTTTTGAAGTAAGCTGATCTCACATATTAACATGTTCTCATCCTGCAGTCTCTTGGTTGTGTGATCTGGCAGACTGCCCAGGAAAACGTGAAATTAAATGACAGGACTATGAAGAACAAATGTTTGTGGTATATCAGCACACATCTTGAGTCGGATTTTATTTCATGTCCTCTTCACAGATAATGTGTGGTTAAAGGTCATCCTGTTTGTGTATCGTGTCTCTTTTACTGCCTAACAGTTAACAAAAGTCTGTGTTTACATTCTTCTGCAGTACATCATTTGTACTAAAACAGAAACCGGGGTGGTTCAGTAGCAAGATCGTTTTTCACCTAATGAACGGAAATGGCTCCATCTTAACTTGAATAATTCTTGTCATTCAAGCAGTTACTATGAGCTACTGTGCAGATAAATCAACCACACACACACACAGTGGAAAAGCATTTTCTGTGTATATGAGTCAAACGTTGGTCAAGCTGATAAGACAAATACCACAAACATATGGCTTTAGACTTGAAAGCAGTATCCGGGCACACAGTGGCTCATCAGCCGCTACAGTCATGCTTGCATTACACAAATGTGACACTGACGATATGACAGATCAGATATGTACATCCTGAATGAGTTTAAGATTCCTTAAACTCAAACTGTTTGCATTTGAGTTTCAGGAATCTGAGACATAACCACATCACACATTGAAGTCACTACAGAGAAACGTCTGCTTTCACACCAAAAACTCATAATATAGAGTTACACTGTACTGTGTCACCGCTGCATTTTACTTGTGAGTAATTCAGCATTTTATTGTTGTAGTGTGAGCTGTGTACAGCAGAGGGAAGCACAGAGCAACTGAGTCCACTGTTGTCATATTGATGGAGCTGCTACACTAAGCTAATTAGTATGGCTGCTTCAGTGTGTGTTGGTTTGTATGTATGTGTAGCTGCAATTTCAAGTGTTCCTGGAACTAATCAATTGAGGCAGAGAAGCGGGGAACAACAGGGTGAAGAGGAACGAGGAACACTGGTGGCAACTTCCTTCCCATGATGCTCTCTGTTTGGCAGTGGTAGGCCTGCACAGTGTACTTTGGCACTGGGGCTGTCAGTCAAGAGTAAACAATGTGGGAGGTCAGACTTTTAAAAATAACAATAGATCCTGTTTGTGCTCTTCAGCAAGTCAAGGTTCATTTGTGCACTTCAGACTTTGAAGGACCTGAGGAGAGGCCCTATGTGCTGTGATAATTAACTACAGACATACAGAGTGAGGGGACTTCCTCTATCAAGAAATGAAAAAAAGAAATTGAAGAAAATCTGTGTGAAGAAAAGAAATACTAATTAAAAATATATTAGAGGATGGCACAAAGCCATTAAATTCATCACAAAGATGTTGTCATGTCATGTACTCATGACTGTAACACTGCAGACCGTCTTCTAGCCAATCACTATACAGTATGTCCTCTTGCCTTGACACGCAGCTCTAGCACCCTCTTTTGGACTGCGTAAATGTGTCCCAGTAAGTCATGAAAATGTGACAATGAGAATGCATGCACTATACCAAGACCCTGATCAGTTAAATTAAATTCTGCTATCATTAATTTTATAATTTACATGTGAATAGGCCTTAAGAGGCATTAAATTAATACAAGAAAAAACTTTAATGATCTACAACACTTATCTGCCACTATTTTTTACTGCACTTGACACTTACTTGCACTTCACAATCAAAACGTTTTATATGAGCAAAATTATGAGAAAAAAAGAGTTAGTCTAGTTATTAGAAATACACCCACATCCATCCTTTGTCATGATACACTTATTTCATTTCAATGTAGTAAACAAATTTGCAATATGATGTTGATTTCATTGAGGACACTGAAGTCATGGTTTTATCTACTTTTAGGTCAACAAAATTAATGAATAACCCAAAAATAAGTAAATGATTTAGTAGCTCTCTAACAATTTTTTAAAATGCTTTGAAACTGTATTTATTTCTGGCTTATATTGGAAAATAAATTGGTAATGCATCATTTTATGGGGCTGTAATTTCACAATCATTTTCCAGAAATTTACTTGAAAATTGCCATTTAATCTGGGACGAATAGGGAAAAGGGAGACAAAGTGCTGAAACAGAATTTAGTTTATAGTTTAATATGAATGTCCTTGAAATTTCCAATTTAAATAAAACTTGCAGAAAATATAATTGACCTTCTATAATCCAATAAAATACTTTTTACTTATTTTACTTTTTCTTGGGGCTATGTTGGCAGGACTTTTACCTCTGACCTCAGTATTTCCATGCAGTCCTGGTAATTTAGGTCCTTTATCTGCTGTATCACGCCAATAAAAACAGATTAGAAGTGAACTAAATTCAATCCCCTGAAGTCATGCTACCCCCCCCAACTTTCTTAATTCATCTCTTGATAGATAATAGAAAAAGCCCTCTATTCAATATTCAATCAACAAATCTGGTTGATCTGTTAGGAAACAAGATGCACTCAGCCGATTGTGCAGATGTCTGTTCCTGGTCAGCCACAATCTGTCTTCAGCCATGTCACAAAAAACTTTAAGCTTTTAAATTTAGCTTTACCAACTGTCAGGTCTTTGGCAGGCCAGTCTTTTTTAATTAATGTTTTAATTATCCAGCACAATCTTGCAGCAGCAATTCTGTGTGTCAACCCCTCCCGACTTTAGTTTCATGAGCTAATAAAATTCTGAAAATTAAACAAACTGTCAGTTCCTCTGTATCCGGTATCACACAACTTGATTGTATCAACCTTGGAAAGAAATGTGCAGCATCTGAAAGCTAACAGTCAGTGCTTTATTCACTAACGTTAAAGACCACAAACCAAACCAGACATTTCAGTGAAGCCTTTTAGAATTTGAAATGCAAATTTCACATGATGACAGTTACACAATTCACCCTCAGGATATATGAAGAATTAGAGGATTTATGTCTCAGCAGGATTTAGAAAAACTCTATGCGTTAATCTTTAGTTGGTTACGCCATTTTTATGGTTCTCTCTAAAGAGTCCTTGAGACAGCTGCAGCTGATTCATAACGCTGCTGCTGGAGTCCTCACTAAGACCACAAAGTGGATCACATCACTCTAGGTCTCAGATCTTTAAAGTGGTTTCCTGTTTGTCAAAGAGTTGAATTACAACCGCTTTATAAAGCCCCAAATCCGGTTCTGATCTGCTGATACATGATGATATATATATATATAATATCTTGCATTGCACTGTAACTGCACTGTTTATCTGTTATTTTCTATTTTAGCTTATTTTATCTCCTTGAATTGTCTTTTTTTTTAAAGGTGCTACGGTGGAGTGGAGTTGCCCTCACAGCTGTTAATGTTGGCATAAAGTTGCCAATTCTTACTAACTCTAGCTTTAAGTTAGATCTGCTGTCAGATGTTACACCCAGGTTTCTGGCTGCAGAATTAAGATAGATATGGAGTTTTTCAGTGAAACTGAAAATTGTTAAGATATTGCGAGATGAACACATGATGTACCTGGACATTGTATTCTACCATATCACAAATATTGACTCAGTATTGACCCAGTCCACATTTTACATATATGAGGGGCATATTGTGACATTTTATTTAATGTGTATATAACATTAGATATGGACACAGTATACTATATGAGGCAAACGTGAACTCAGTATTTGACCTGGCAAAAAGCATATGAAAACATCTCCAGATATGATCTAGATACTGCAAGAATTACAAAAGGATATCTCCAGATTCTTGGGGTTTTGGCGCAGTCTGCTATACAAACAAACTAGCCTTGCCAAGAAGACCATGTTTGGAAATGAACTGATCAAATCTTTGACAGCTGACTTTTTTCTGTATATATCCTGAGGTACATCAGGTACATCAACCCATTATATCACAGAGACAAACAGCAGGCTCTGTCTGCACAGACCGGGGTCAGTCTGGTCAGCCTGTCTGCCTCGTCTCTCAGTCTGAAGAACGAGTGCTCACCCATGGCTGCTCATGCTGCACCTACCAGTGCTGTGGGGTAAACAGCCGCTCTGATCTCCGGCTGTACCTGCAGAGTGTCAGTGGTCTCCCTCTGTGGAGTCAGAGCCAGCAACATTGATCTGGGCTCCACTTTGCTGAGGATGGTCTCTAATCAGGTCTGAAAGCTGGCCCACGGGGGCTAAGGTCAGTTATAGACGTATACACAAACACACTTAGGACACCCCATTGCAGTCATGTTAATATCAGTCCATAAAGCCTGTAAAGCACAAGACTCCTGTGTTGTAGTGCCTTGCTGCCTTTGTCCGGCTCTGTTGTCAGGGCAGAGGTATGTTTGGCACGACGGGGCTGCCCCTAAACCCTCCTGGAGCCAATGAATGAGAGGATGGACGGAGGCAAGGGAGGGACAGCAAAGGAAATACACTCATCATCGCATTAAAGGAGAGCAGGACATAGGGGTCGAAGAAGAGAGATGGAGGGAGGGAGAGAGTGAAGGGGTGGAGGGGCGGGGGGTGCAGTAATGGAGTCTTTGTTCTGGTTGGTGTGACTCACAAAGCCTTGGTCGGGGCAGCCCAGCTTAGTTACCGTTACCAAACACAGAGAATAAGGAGGGAGGAGTGTGTGTGTGTGTGTGAGGACTGGGGGAAGTTTTTGCAACGCAATCAAACCGTACGTCTTCTGGTTCATCCAATCATGAAATTTCAACACAGCTTTTGCTCCTCTGTCTTTGCTTTGATTAGTTTAGTTTCTTGGCCGTCAGTTCATCACAGGCACATTATAGTTTTACAATCAGCTTGTCACACTTGGTCACATGGGAGTTTAACCCAACCTTAACTGAACCAAAATGGATGTCATGACAATTTTATGGTAATATGAAGAAAAAACAAATTTCTAAAATAATTTAAAATCACATTTTATACAAGTTGAAATCGTAAAATATGTCCTTTTTGTGGGATATTGTACAAACAGTGATCGCTCTAAATAGCGTTTAGCGGAAAAGTGCTGATGTCGGCGACGCTGGGCAGTGGGATGATCCAGACTGAAATATCTCATGCTATATAAATAAAGTGGATTGGATTGGATCTAGATAACACATAACATTTGCTACAGACGTTTATGTTCCCCTCTGGATAAAATGTAATAACTTTTTCCAATACCAAATAACTTACAACATTCCCATCGGCCTCAACTGTACTTTGTGTTTAGTGTTAATAGCAAATGCTAACAGGCCAAACTAAGATTGTGAACATGCTAAATATCATCATGTAAGCAGTGTCACTGTGAGCACACTAGCATTCTGACATTAGCATTTAGCCTAAAGAAAACATCATTGTCTGAGTTCATGCAGCCTCATCGAGCTGCTAGCGTGGCCAGAGACTAGTCTTGTCTCACTATTGATCATACAGGAATTTGTTGTTGTCAGGAGACATCTGAAGATGAAAAATGTGTACTAATATGTCTGTTACTCTCAAGATAGGTGTGAAATCTTGCAAATCATGAACACCACAGGATGGTTTACATTAGCAAAGCTGCATCATAATCCTTAACTGGGGTGGTTCGGGAACCAGTGGGTGACTGGTTCAAGTCCACCATGAACTATGGTATGGAGTATGGACTGGTACTGTTGAGTTGCCCCTTTGATTAAGGTTTAATGGCTGACCATCTTTCCCCATATCTCCACATTTGTATATCCATGAGCCCTGTGTATGTATGTGATTGTACATTTCAGGTGAGGAAAATGTCCATTGATGAAACTAAAGCCTTTTCATGCGTAGGAAATTAGATGTTATTTTAGGATATCATAAAACCTTAATCTGAATTTATGGTTTACCCCAATTGACCTTTTACCCATAATGGTCTAGTAAGTGTTTGCTTTTTTCCCGCATTTTTAACAGGAAACTCTTTAAGAAGATTTAAAAACGCTCACTTGCCAACTAATGAAGCAACACCAGCTGACTAAATAAAGGAAAATAACCTACTGGAATTATGTTATGAAACGTCATTAAGGAAACATGTTTTTATCACAATGTGTGACTCATACAGCTCGACACCGACAATCAAGAGGTTAAAGACATCTAGTGGTATATAATGTATTGTGCGTGTCTGTGTGTGCATGTTAAGCGTGTGTGTGTGTGTGTGTGTTCAGGTTATGCAGTAAGCAGGATGTCCTGCCTCCCTGTTGCTATTGTGGAGTGGTCAGCCTGCCAGACGCAACCCCCAAAGACCACTTCCCTTCTGTCAAGTGCTTCTCTATCTGTCGCTCACACCCACCAACACACACACACACACCGCCCCATGCCGCCCTGAACACAATGGGAACCTGTCCAACACCGCCCTGTTACCTGGCTAAAAATAACTCTTTTAGGAGCCTCAGACATGAAGGTTGTATCGTAACAATAGTGTGGCAGGACTTTGATCAACCAAAATAGCTCTATGCTGTTATTCTGAGGTATCACAACATTGCCAGTAATAGTGTATGTCATCCCCATTTTGAACTTTAATTATACAGTGAGTTTTTTTTAATTGATTTAAGATTATACACAGTAAGAAGTAGTTAGTAAGCATATGGTCTCATGCAAGACACTTGTTAGTCTCACCAGAGGAAGATCAGTCTCTCTCTGATGAATTAAGAATATGAATATGAAAATGAATTTATTTGAAGATATGAGTATTAGCAAACAGTAACAGAATTATTGGAGTTTCTTTTATCTTACCACAGCATGTTATTTTCCATCTAAAAAGTACGGATTAAGATACTTTACTAATAAAGTAGTAATATTAAAATTTAATGCTCAGTTACCAGCATTTGTTATTTTATTATTTTTACACTTATACTACTTAAAAAGGACAAAGCTACGAACCAAATATATTTGAAGTAAAGTAACCATAATAGAGAACAAGCCCTTTTAGACTGTTATAGATTAAAGTGTATTATTATT
>NW_023339785.1:20887420-20918830 GCF_004916995.1 Morone saxatilis | reverse complement strand
CCTCCTCCTCCTCTTCCTCCCTGCTGCCCAGCCGAGGTGCTATTGTCTCGTTTCCTGTGGCCGTGCGCGCAAGCAGCTCTCCGCGCACACACGCGCGCACAAACACCCCGGGTGAGCAGGCGCGGTGGATGTGATGCGGTCCCGTTTCTAGCGGACTGGACTAATAGAAGAACTCTCGCCCGCAGGATTTGTTTTGTCACTAGCCAGCTTAAAAGCGGTTCCATGACTTCTTGGTGATATTTGGGTGCAGTTTGACTCGGGAGAGGCTGAGCAGCACCAAAAACACTGGAGAGAAAGAGTATGGAGTTTTTCTTTTGACAGCTGCGCCGCTGCCGGACTGACAAACATCAGTGACCAGGAGGTGAGCTGTCACCATCCATTCAGTTGCCAGTAAGTCTGCTCTGCTTTGTCCTCAGACAATAACATTTTTGTGCAGTTGACAAAAAAAAACATGTTTTGTCTTAGTTGAGGGCATGTTTTGAGTAGCTGCTTTCCACATGAGAGAATGAATGCACTGCTGTAGCCACAGGTTTTTTACTTATATGCCAGTTGTATAGAGCTGACAACATGTATCCACAGCTTAGATTGGCTGTGTATGACAAGGCTTTCAACTGGGACAAATAAAGCCTCTCCATACAGGATAATAGTGAAGTATGTGGGCTAAGTGTTGATTGAGATACAGTGTAATTAAGATATGTACACAGTCCTATAAAACTGAGCATTTTCTAATGAGAATTGGACATTTTAAAGGATATTGTAAATTTAATGTGTATCACAAAATGTGTTTGGGGACACACAACAACACCTTTTAGGGTTACACAGTATGGTAAAAAAAATAATAATACTGTGATTATTTTGACAGATATTGTGATTGTAATGTGATTGATGGTTAGTGGTTAACTGAAAAACTATTAAAAAAACATGATGATGTGACAACTGTGGAGGTCTGAACCAAATACACATACACTAACTTTCAGTAAAGGCTAATCCAATTCTCTAACAGCATCACCGCAAATTGCAATGTGGCCTCAAGAATTAGGTGCTGAGTTAATCCCACTCCAGCCAGCACCTGATGTTTGTACACAGGTTCATAAAAAAATTACCATTTTTGTTTATGAAAATAAAGGTTGCACTTTTATTGAGTTCATGGATCCCAAGTTAACATCTTTAAACTGCTTGTTTTGGACCAACAGTCCACCATTAAATACTAAGAAAACCATTAATATTCACATTTTGTGAAGTGATTCAAAATTGCACAACGAACGACAATTCTGTTAATTGAACTGTTTAAGCTCTAATAAGAATGCAAAATGTAACACTATAAACCTTTTAAAGTAGTAGAAGTAGTGTTCATGATATTGGTGCAGTGTGATGTATAATGAGACATGATTTCTGATTAAAAACATACTCCATAAGCTCTCCTGGCTGTAAGCAGTGAAGATGTCCACTCTAAGCCCGGTTGTCCTCCACCTTCATCTCTCCGTGCCTTCTTCCTCCTTGCATGTGAGAGAAAGGAACAGCTGGATGTGAGCTGAGCCTGAACTCGATCCGTTCAGATCAGCGGGTCCCAGAGGCCTGTTTCTGTCACTGCCGCGGCTGACTGCGGGGGGAAACCCTTTAACTGTGCAGCTGTCCACGACCTGTACATGAAATCTATACACACATGCGCTCAGGTCTGAAATCCCTCGGCAGGACTTATATAAGTCCTCAAAATATTTAAATGTGTCTCTGCTACAAGTTTCTTGTTTCTTTCAAACATAAACTGTATAGCAGCCAAATGCAGTGTTCTATAGACTCGGCTCCCTGCAGAAACAACCTCAGCTGAAAATGAAGCCGGCACTGTCAGAGGTCCTGGGACCGAGCCACGGTACACAGAACCCTACAGTGTGTGTGTGTGTGTGTGTCTGAGGACTGGCACATGTAAGTGTTTTCCTGCTTGTGTATGCACGTGTGGAGACTTGTGCATATGTAAGTGTGTGTTTGGTGCAGACGGGTACAGTGAGAGTATTGTGAGGGCCGGTGGAGGCTTTCTGGGAGGCGTGTGAAAACGCAGTAAAGATGTCACACTGCAGCTGGCACAGGAGAGGCCTGATGGACTGCTTATACTCACAGCATTGCCTTTGTGTGTGTCTGGTGAAAAGACATATAGAGTGAATCTTATCCAGAGACACTCACGCAGAGTTTTACAGGCGATGCCAAAGGCCGACCACCTCACTGCTGCTTTAGCTCTGTTGCATAACACATGATAAGGACAGTTTAGCTTGTTAAATCAGGTGCTGTAGTGATTTCAAATTGCATTCCCATAGCTTGAAGTCTTATAGATAAAAAGATAAAAGACTGGTCAAAATCAATACGGCAGAGGCCGAGATGTCCTGAGGTTTTAGTTCATAATACAGGTCAAGCTCCAAAAATGCTGGACAGCGTCATCAGCAGCCTCTTTCAAACACCGTAGGTTTTTATCGCAGGATTTTACAGAGCACCCTCCAAACCCACATGAGACATTATACAACTGTTTTCACATGCTGTGCAGTGCTCCTCATGACTGAAACTGATGTGTTAAATTGGTGGAGTTTCCCTTTTAAGACTAAGTTAGAGAGGCTGTTTTGGCTGAGACTCATTGAAATGTTCACAGATTCAGTCCAGTACTGTATCATTTGTTTGACGCATGCCTTTGCGGTTCAGTTTGTACGATATTTATGCCAGGAAAAACGACTGAGCGTGTACTGTGAATTACAGTGTGTCAGTGTTTGTGAATATTTACACAGCGTTGTAGTTGTTTATGTTTACTTGCACAGTAGGTGCAATGAGATAATCTGTGCCTTCTACACTGAAACAGAACTTTGTTGTGCTGCTTAAAGGTCCAGTGTGTAACATTTAGGAGGCTCTATTGGCAGAAATTGAATATAATATTCATAACTATGCTTGCTATGCTATGCCACCCCCACAGATATATATAATTGCCTCATTAAAATCCCTAAGGAGGCGTCTTCTCCTTCTACCTCATTGAAAATTCCAAAATCTATGAATATGCAAATCTTGGTCAAGTTTTCCTGCTGGACACAAGATGTCTCCTACTTCACTATAAAGACCATTCTGTATGTGCACTGGCAACTACATCTACATCACACTTATATAAGTTGCTTACTGGATCAGGCTTGACTTCCAAACTAGTTGTGATGTCAGAAATCATGCTCATAGGCCCATTAATGTAAAAAAAAACATCCTTCTAGTGTCACATTCAACTGCAGGAACAAGAAAAAAAAAGATTTAAGGATCGAGGGGAACTTTAAAAGATCCCATGATCATAAAAAAATCTACATATTAGTATTTAATATGTTGTCTGCTGCACTATAAAATCACAAATCTGCAATCATGTAGCTGGTGTAGTGTATAATGTGTAACAAGGAAATGTGTAATTTCTCATTCAAGTCTTTGACTGGATCCAAACTTTTTTTTGTCAAGCAACAAGTCAACAAATCAGTACAGATGTAATTATTTGAATGAATCGGTCATTAACCCTCTGAAAACGGACATCCGGCGGCCGGCCGGGCGTTTTTTGCCTATTGTATAATCATCCTAATTTTTATGATGGGAGCCAAAACTCAACAAAAAAGTTTATTGTTAAGAGAGATAACATAGTTACCACTCTGCAAACTCAACACATTCCCAACAATCTAATTCCTGTTCTGACATCACACATTCACACAAATATTGCTTCAAGTAAATGACTAGAAAATGCATTGTCTTTCACAATGTCAAATCATTCTGATTGTTCATGTCTGACAACAAAACTATTGTGTTCCTTCACAACATTGCTCTTTATTGGTGGGAGCAGCTCTGCACTGCTTTGTACCAAGCCGACGTGCTGATTTATTTACTTCCCCCAGTTGGAACTCAGCCTTAGATACTTTCTGTACTTGGCTTTCACATTGGCTTCATGAATGAATGTCTGAAGTGTGTTTTGCCTCCTAATCTACAGTACATGTTTCTGTCTCTGGCAGCCATTTACCTCTCACAGTCCTGATGACAGCCTGAGTGCCGCATGCCACACTGCTATGTGAACTAAAACCCTGTGGACAGATGAGACTTTATTTATACTGACAGATAACACATGAACAGCATAAAGACACACACACTCACAAACATGCAAATACACTGAATGTCACACATTTATACTTATGTATTTATACATAGGATTATTATACAAGGATTTATTGGCAGAAATTTAGCATAATATTCAAAGGTATGTTTTTGTTAATAGAATTGCATGAAAATAAGAATCATTATGTTTTTGTTATCTACAGACGCCGTGGGTCGCCTTCCATGTGGAACTGCCATGTTTCTACAGTAGCCCAATTCAATTAAATGTATTTGTATAGCGCCAAATCATAACAGAAGTTATCTCAGGACACTTTTCAAATAGAGCAGGTTGAGACCGGAGGGTGAAGCGAGGGAGTTGCCTCTGCAGCTACACTACTAGATGCCACTAAATCCTACACACTAGACCTTTAAGATTTAAGTTTGTGTAACTCGGAATAAATGTCTGCCTTCTATACACTTAAATACAGTAAATCTGTGCTTGGTATAATGGCTAAATATGCTTCATCTTATGGAGGACTGGACCTGTTTGCTTTCTTGGTCAGTAACTTTTATAGTGAGGAAGTGACCGTGTGTTTTTTTCTTTCTCTCCACAGGATGACTGACCAGCCCTGCAGGCCTGCATCCTGACTGCCTCCATTTGTGTGTCTGAATGTCCACCATGACTTGGAGGGGACTCGACTGGTGGATCCCCTGCTGATACTTCCGATCCCCAGATATCAGCCCCGACTTCCCCCTTTCCTGACAACTTTGGAGTACACTTCCCTCCCTGTTTAAGCCGTCACCATGGCTAGCCTGGTGCTTAACGAGACTGGAATGGAGGACTGCGGCATTGACGACTCCTTCAAGTACAACTTGTACTCGGTGGTCTACAGTGTGATCTTTGTCTTAGGCCTGATCACCAACTGTGCTGCCCTCTTTGTATTCTGCTTCCGGATGAAGATGCGCAACGAGACCACAATGTTTATGACTAATTTAGCGTTATCTGATTTAGTATTTGTTTTTACGCTGCCATTCAAGGTCTTCTACAACGTTAACCGCCATTGGCCATTTGGAGATGGACTGTGTAAGGTATCAGGAACAGCCTTCATCACCAACATCTATGGCAGCATGCTCTTCCTCACCTGCATCAGTGTAGACCGCTTCCTGGCCATAGTTTACCCTTTCCGTTCCCGCTCCATCCGCACACGGAGGAACGCGGCTCTGGTGTGTGCCGCTGTGTGGCTGACCATCGTTGGAGGAGGAATATCCGTGACCTTCTTCTCCACCATTAACAGCAAACACAGAGCCACTACATGCTTTGAGGGCTTCTCCAAAAGCACCTGGAGGACCTACCTGTCCAAAATCACCATATTCATCGAGGTGAGTGAGGAGAGACACAAATTAACATACACACCATTTGTACACTTTTTATTATGCTAACCAGACATAACAGTGATGTTCTACTGTGTAATGTTATGTTACATTGTTTGTTATTTCCCAGATTGTGGGGTTCCTTCTCCCCCTCCTGGCCAACTTGGTATGTTCCTCGCTTGTTCTGCATACTCTTCGGCGTCCGGTGACCATTGGTCATGGCTGTGACAGCAAGAGACGTGTCCTACGGATGATTTTGGTCCATCTGGGCATCTTCATCATCTGCTTCGTCCCTTATAATTCTATCCTCTTCCTGTACGCCCTGGTGCGGACCCAGGCCCTGGCTAACTGCGCGGTGGAGCGCTTTGCCCGAACTCTTTACCCCATCACTCTGTGTCTGGCCTGCCTCAACTGCTGCCTGGACCCTGTGGTCTACTACTTCACCTCAGAGAGTTTCCAAAAAAGCTTGACCATGGGAGGCAAAGGGTCCGGCTCCCGGCCCGAGAGTATCCCCCGCAGCGACACTGAGACCCAGGACACTAACCCAAACACACTACACAGAGACACCACTCTGGCCAGCAATGGAAAAGACTCAAAGACGTCTGAGAGTCAGTTCTGACTCAGCGGGGAAGAAGGAAGGTAAAGAAGGACAGGGTGGATTTGACAGGAGCCCTGAATTTGAAAAAATAAAGCAATCAGCTGTTTGGTTCTGGAAGTGACAAACACATAACTCAGCAGATTAGTTAAGTCCTGAGGTAAGTCCTGAGGTATGGCCTGGGCTTTACGGATTAATCCACCACTGGAGAGCAGAGGAATGTATCTGTGTGTGTTTATTATGAGAGAACACTACAGGGACCAGAGACCCGGCCACATCAGGACTATTGTCCAGAGACATGCAGAGACAAAGCAAAGAGACCCCATCGCATCATCACTCAGGCTTAACACACAGAAACATTCACAGATGCACTGGATTGTGGATAAAATGGAGATTTCCGTCCACATTGTTGAAATATGCTGTTTAGTACTTTTGTAACACGCTGAGCCCTTAAGTTTTATTATTATAAAGTTAAAGCTTTCACATTCTATCATTTTAGACATTAATGTTATGACACTCTTTAGTGTGGTGAGACCCATTGTTATCATAACACAGCAGTGCGCTGACCTGCTCAGTTAAATGTGTCTTATGTTGAAGTTTGAGGCCATTAAATGTCTGTTTTGAATCGTTTTTGTGGCTTCATTTATTATTTCTGTCCCCCGCCTCGTGCCTGTTGGTTCGGTCAAACATAAAATGAACTGGCCTTTGTCAGCATGACTGTAGGTTTGAACTCATGGGGGAGTTTTTCTACTCTGTCTCCTCCATTTTCATGAAGCAGCCAGTGCGATCTTGTTCTCGGAACGGAGGGCAGCTCTGATCCAGTCAAGGACCTTGGCCTGTGTGCTGTGTCACAGGCCAAATGCTTATTATGACTGGAGCAATGGTCCATTGTTTGCTTCTGAATGAGGTCTCTCTGTCTTAATCTGGCCTTAGACTGTAGATCTGCTCAGGGTCTCTTACACGCAGCAGTGTGCACACACACCAAAGTACGAGTCGAACGCGAATCAGTCATTTGTCAGTGGATCATGGAGTTTGCTGAGTTTACTGTATTCATTTATGGGCCATTTGGTGAACACGTCTATCCCAAAAGACTGATATTGCTACATAAACTTTAATGATTAAGGACCCCAGGACAGACAGCAAATGGCCAAATTGCAGTGAAATCAAACTTTGTTGATTGATAAACTGTCTTGACTGTGTTTTTAGGGAGCATAGAGCTAGAGAATCTCATGGAGGAAGCTTTCATAGCTAATTAGCTGCGTTGCACCATCTACTTTTATGTAATCCCTGTCTGTCTGACCCACAAAAGAGCAAGCAGTTGTTTGCGGAGAGTTTAAGTCAGGAGTTGATCAAAAATTCTTGAACTTTCCAGTTAGCAACCAAGCTAGCTAGATAGCTTTTATTCCCTCTTCAACTATTTATTGAATAAAATGATACATAATCTCACAATCAAAATACCAGGGAGCAAACAGCACAGAACAGAAGAAGTAGAACGAAGCTATTGTGACTGTCCAGCTCTGGCATGTTCCCGGTTTGCTTTTGTGTTAGTCTTTAAACAGTGACCAGCAGCAGGTTTGTCTGTATGTTTTCTGTATACATACGACAGGTTCCTGCTGGAATGAGGAACCAATTTGGAACATTGGGTCTGGGACATTACACAAGATATATTAGTACAAGTTGTTTATGCATTCTTTCATAGAGCCACGCAGAGTTAGAGATTCATGGCCGTACTTGCGAATGTCATAGGCCCCTATACCTGCAGCAATGGTATGTGTAGGGTGTGAGAGATCCAAGTAGGCCGAGGGGTAGCAGAGAGGAGGACTACGTAGTGGAAAAATATGCAAGAATCATGTCAAGAATGTGCCAAAATATTGCAACAGAAGACACTCAACCCTTCAAATGTCTCCTTTAAAGGAACAATCTGCCCTTCTGATTGTAGAAGAAAAAACCTGAACTGTAGATCACTAGACTGTCTGCGAATATTGGCCTGTTCTGACCTCTAGTGGCCATAAGTTGGAACAGACATTTTAGTGAAAACACCATAATGGTCCAGTAATCATTAGCTATCATGTCTTGCTTCGTGTTCAACATGTTTGCTGAACTTCAGTCTGTTCCGGTTCTACATCTCTGTCTGTTGAGATGAATCACACTGCAACAGCACCGGAAGCTTTGCAAGGGCCACACGTGCCTGCCTCAGTATGAGAAAGTTATCTTCTTAGAGTCACACTTAATGTGTGCAACTCGTGGTGTGAAACCAACAGGGTGGATACATCGCTGCCAATTTTTTTATCTGTGGTTTTTGCATTTGAGAGACATGGGAAAGCATTTTTTTCTAGGTGCCACATAACTGAAACTATAACCAGGTTACAAATAGCTACTGTACTTCTCTAAAGCACATGTGAAAGGTGTACACCCATTTACAATTAATGATTTGATGAACAACAGTATTAAAAAAGGAAGTGTACGATCTGATAGGGGAAGCGCATGTCCACTTGCATTTTTGTCAACTCCAAATATTGCAGGATACAAATTGAGACATTACAGTACACTATAGCAGTGTAGATAGTAGTACGGTAGAAACTGCATGAAAAAGAGTCCACTGACCATATCACCTGCTTTGGACATCTTCAAAATTTCAGAGGTAAGAGGAAGCTAACATCTGCTCCCTCTCTGTCTTCTTTTAGATTAATGTTTTTACCTGTAAGTGCAGTAATTTTTTTTTCTTAGCTACTCACACTCATCCTCCAATATTGTGTGCATATTAAGTTGTGGGTATGGTTGCTACTGACGTAGCAAATGGTAGATAAACACGCACATGCAAGAGGGCAGAGCTTCCCCTTCCTCTTAGCATCATACCAGAACAACCCACACCAGACGCCATCGCCTCATGCAAGTACACATTCAAACAGAAACCACATCACTATTAATGCTGACTTGTTCACATGCAAACAAGGACAGGTTTTTCTCTCTGCTGCTGAAGTGCGCCAGGAAGGTTAGCTGTTGACCCCGTTTGCTCAAGGAGAGTGTGTCTGTGCGTCAGCCTGCAGTTTACAGTAGAGTGTGAAGCTGTTGGAGCATGTGGTCACTGGTGGTCACTCCTGACTCTGACCTCTCCCCTCCACGCTGATCATATAAGGTAATGACACAGTTTTGTTTTTGTTAAGAGAAATAATGTCTATGAGGAACTCAGACTGCTGTACTTTGTCTGAGCATTTGCGGTCAAAGTCATGCTTCATTTTGCTGATGTTAGGGGGATTTTGTTATTAAATTTTATTTCACTTCATGTCACATCTAAAATCAGTATCAGTGTGTACATATGTGTTTCATGTTTAAAGCATGTGAAAAGTGTAAAAAGTAAAACAAGAAAAAGAAGACACTTTTTGATTTTTTGTTTGTTGTCATGCAGGCTAAATTATATCACTGCAGCGCTATGTGATCTAACTGTTATGAAATGTCATCAGTGGTTTTATTTCAAACTGAAACATAAGACAGAGTTTGAGAAATTGTTCAAATGCGTTTTTAAAAACATTTCAATCAATAATGCTGAGAAAATTCAAGTCATCATAGTATGCTGCAAAAGCTGTGTATTATTTCCTTAAACTCAAGTATTAGGACATACTGTTGCACAACTTTTAACTGTAGAGGCAACGTGAGCGGGTTTGTTGGCCGACTGTGGCAGATTGATAGCCCTCAACAGCCAACATAAGCACAAGTGACAACCGCTCGAAATTACAGTAAAGCAGCAAAAAAATTGTCACTGGTTCTCTCTTTCCCCTCTGGGGTCAGCAGAGGAAGGGTGTGGTCTTGTCTTGATGGTAAAAGGAAAGGCAACGCTTTAGTGATAAGCAGAGTTAATGCTCTGTCTGTCTTTCACACATTTCCTGCTGCAATCTTTGGCCAGACAGAGTCATCTCTGATTTATTAAATTGTCTATCAGTTTTTTCGTAAGCCTGTTTCATTTGGCATCCAGCTAAACACATTGCAAAACTGCCTTTATACATTAAGAAAGCTGAGCTATGATTTTACAAGGTGATACACACAAGAACGGGGTTTCAATTTTCTGCTGCATTTATGAACATATATGATATAATATGTAATTTTTCTATCTTTTACCTTATATATTTCTATCTTCTAATGAGGCAGTAAGTTGTAATTAATGGCTTTATTAATATTCTAAATCACTCAGCTACAATTTTATTGTTGTGAGGGGGTGAAAAATATCATTGGCCGCTGTTTATCCTCCACCAGCATGACTACTTGCTTCTTCTTTTTAGCTTACATTAGCTCTTTAGTTCATTTAGAAGACCTGCAATTAATTGTTGGACCACTTCAGGAAAAAGACTGAATCCAGCCCAAAATATATTTATCAACCACATAATAATATTCACAACTGCAGATTTGATGCATTGTTGTAAATCCATTTTTTAAAGGCTAAGGGAAACATACATAAATAACTGTCAACTATTTTATACTAAATTGCAAGAAAGTCGGATTGCTGCAATTTTTATATGTATTTTGTATATAACTGAAGCTCTATCTATAACTGTAGACGTGATAGCTGATTACAAATTAAGGAACTATAAAACAACCCATAAAGTCTGCCGTTGTGAATGTTAAAAATGGATTGTGGTCTAGATGTAGTGTTACAGAGTTGTGAAAGGTGGTCCAACGGTCTGACAGAGTGGTCTTTCAGAGGAACTAAAGCATTAAAAAGTGTCATGCAATAGGAGGATACACATCAGCCAAAGTTGAGAAACAAAGATATTTCCGTGGAAACAGCAATTGGCAAAATTATTGCAACAGCCTGCATCTGAACTTTTAAGCCATTATGGACAAGTAGTCCTTAAAATGATCAGAAAAATGTTAATCTGCTGAGGAAGGTTGTGTTATATAATTAAAACAGAAAAGCTACTAATGGACCTCGGAGTGAGATTGTTTTGCCAACCATGTGCCCAAGAGAGTGTATTATTAGCAGTGCTATAATGCTATAATGCAGTCATTTGTTAATGTTACAACGCCATTAGTTACAACCTATGAGGTCTTTATACAAGTCCCTTATTACTGTAAAAACAGTAAATAATGAATTGAACAGATTAGTTATTTCAGAAATGTATCACATATTGCTTGAGTGTCATAACATTCAACTCATTTTTCTCTTTCAGGTGTAATGGGTGTCTGAGTAAATTCAAATGACTCTGAATACGTCTGATTTGTGGAAGGGGTCCTCAGCCAACTCCTCCATACAATGTGGCTACAATATGAGCAGCTGGGAACAGCGCATGGAGCAGATGTACACCTACTTCTACCTGCTGCTCTTCATACCCGGGCTGCTGCTCAACACCACTGCTCTGTGGGTTCTCTGCAGACATATAAGGTAAACGTACAAACACACATATGTGAAACCTCCAACCTGTTCTGCACATGGCTAACTCTTTCTGTATATTGATCCACAGTAAGAAGACCAAGGCGGTGATCTTCATGATAAACCTGGCATTAGCAGACCTGGCCCACATCCTCTCGCTGCCCCTCAGGATTTATTATTACTTCACACACACTTGGCCTTTTGGACAAGGCATCTGCTTGTTCTGCTTCTACCTCAAATATCTCAACATGTACGCCGCTATAGTGTTCCTGGTAAGCAAGGCAGTGAACTAGAATACTGTGAGGATACTACAAGGAACTTAAATGACAGCTTAGAAAGTTCTCATCGATTTAAAAGCAGTCAAATTAAATGGTATGACTGGAAGACTATATGAGCAGATTATCAGAGGAATTAGTGAAGACAGTCTAATGGAATCCCAGTGAGTAATGACCTTGCCTTATTGTCATGAACCGGCTCAAAGTTTATACAAAATAAGGGAGACCGCACAGATAATTGAGGTGTTAAATCAAAATAAACATGTTTAACCAATATTTACTCTACACAAAGAATGAAACATATCACATCAGTGTTGTCAGTAGTGTAGTGAGTGTGTGGACATGGGTAATGTGATAAACAAATCTTAGTAAACCCAAAACACCAACAAACCCAGAAACTGCTGGCTGGAAGGAGAGAGAGATAACTAACTGGTTCAACCCCCTATATAGCCGGGCAATCAGGGAGCAAGTAAACTCATGTGTAGCTCATCTTCCAGCCACATTCTCTGCAACTCTGTCTCCTGCACAGAAAAAGGGGAAACACACAGAACAACCACAATCTGAATAGGAGGGGTCATCACACAAAACATATTGACATAAAACAGCATAAAATGAAATACATGTCAGAGGGATGTGTAGTGTAACCCTCAAAGCAACATGTGTTAAAAATGTGAGGAAGACAACAAGATTAAGGAGTAAGAAGTAAATAAAAATATAAAAGCAGTCAAATTCCAATGCTTAACTTTGGGAATTTCAGGAAGTCATTTGAATTTGCGGCATTCTCAGCAGTTATTGGAACAAAGGTACTTCCTGTGGCTCTGAATCCGGTGAATAAATTTCCCCCGTTTTTTCTGTTTCCAGGTGTGCATCAGCATACAGAGGTGTGTCTTCCTGCTCGACCCGTTTGCCGCCCGCAGGTGGAGGCGGCGCTATGACCTGTTGATCAGCATCATAGTGTGGGTGGTGGTTGGTCTGGCCTGCTCACCTTTCATTCTGATGCGGAGCAGCAGCACCACCGATCCCAGCATCTTTACACAGACACAGACACAGACAGTCTATAACTATTCACTGAATGCCACTTCTACCCAACATCCCCAAAGTTACACCAAGGTCAATCAATTTTTGAGTACAACCCCCAGCGGTTCCAAGACAGTCTCCAATGGAAGCTGTTTTAAGGACTTGCCCATGCGTCGTCTGTCAGTCTCACTGGCGGTGACCATGATGGCTCTCGCTGAGCTGTTTGGTTTCCTGATTCCTTTGGCCTGCATCAGCTACAGCTCCATCCGCATCGCCCGGTCCCTCAACCAAAAACAAAACCAGGATCAGCAAAACTCAACATCACTAAACTCCTCAGCACGCAGCCGACTCCAGTCAGTCACCTCCAACGGTCAGCCAGATAAATATCATGAAAATCAGACAAACAGTGATAAACGGCGTGCTCTGCGGATGGTGCTGAGCTGCTCTGCCCTCTTCTTGTTCTGCTTTGCCCCCTACCACCTCAACTTCCTGCTCTACCTGATGGTGTCGCAGAACATTGTGTCCAACTGTGCAACGAGCTTGGCAGTGCGTCAGTTCCACCCGGTGTCTCTGTGCATGGCGAGCCTGAGCTGCTGCCTCAACCCTCTGCTTTACTACTTTCTGACAGCTGAGTTCAGACTGCACCTCACCAGGCGCACCTCCTCCTTCACCTCCTCGCTCCTCTCCTCCCCGATTAGCTCCCCGACCCAGCGTCTTTCTCAACCGAGACTGATGAGCATGGAGAGTAGCTGCTCAGACAGGGAGTAGCATTAATCAGATTTGTTTTGTCCTCAGAGAACGACAGCTTAATGACAAACGGATGTGTCTCCATGATACCATAAGTTGAACTGACAAGATTAGACAAGTTGGACAATGAGATGGTTTCACGTCATTGACTTCACGCTTCGACTTCAGTGTAAAGAACCTCCCAGAGGACATCAGTTAAAACAAATAAATCTTGACAATATCCATGTGAATAGCATCCTATTTTCCTGATGTGCATAAGCTACAGCTTGTTGTTTAACCTCATTAAAAATGCAACAATTTAAAATAAGCTACACATAAATAAAGCTATATGTAAATGCATGTAAATGTATGGTAAATAAAAGCAAGCCTGAGCTTCCTGTCTCATCTGGTGGTGTGGTGTTTGTTCTCTGGTGTATTTTGTATTTAGGTATGTTCATAATAAGGTTTCCTCTGGCTGACAAAGAAATGAAAACAGGTGCCACCTCATTTCGGCTGTACTTCCTCTCACAATGCAACGCGGTTGGTGACAGTTGGCAGCAGTTGCAGCAGCTCTGAAACCAGTAACTGCCAGGCCCTGACAGTCGGCCCCCATCGCCCACCTTCTCTTGCATCTACTAAAAAATTCTGAGCCAACTTTGAGGCTACTCCCACCCCCAGGAAAATGTATGCAGCCCACCTTAGAAAAAAAACTGCCTGATTCACCCACCAAAAAGCACCCACCTCTTATCTTTTTGCTGTCATGCTGCATCAACATTTCTCTTCTTTTTAGTAACTAAAAGTATCGGGTTGTGAAATTTGTGAGAGATAGAAGCCAAAAGCAGTTTAAAAAAAGGCCAAATAAACTTTTCGGTTTTTAGTATCGATTCTCTGTCCAGATATATTACAATGCCTTTATCTGTCACCAAAAAGACATACATGGTGGATATATATCGTCTACAAGGGAAAAAAGTACCCATAATAGCAGAAGTTATGATGTCAAAATTCTTGTTAAACCACACCCCCATACTCATAGGAAGCCGTATGTGCTAAAACCCCCAGCAGAAGAGACACACAGAATGAAAGGCAGGCGTAAAGAGAGAACACGGTGAGTAACCAAAACAGGAAATACAATTTTTATAAGACAAGAATGTGACTGTATATCTTGGATAGAAATCAAGAGATGAAAATAGTAAAAAAGTAAGAAGAGAGGGCAGGACAGAGAAAGTGAATAGTATTAGAGGGGGAGGAGGGCGGGAATGGCATGTGTGTTGGCTGAAGCTTCATCCTTCTTGCTTTTGATGCGACGCAGCTTTAAGTTTGAAGACAGAGGTGATAAATATGATTGTCAATCTTACAGATTCTTTTGTTAAATAGTTTTTGTGCGAGAGTCTGTAACAGCTGGATGCTTTCAGTGTTGAGTCAGGCCTTAGGGGGACCCAGCAAGTTTCTCCAATGTGAGGAATGTCTGTTATGTTGAGGGTGTGATTGTGTGTCTGTAGGCCAGAGTGTCTGTGTTGTTCCTTTATCTGTCCATTGAAGCGTAGAGTGTGTATATCAGGGATGGGGCTCGTGACATGTTTTGTGTGTTTGAACAGCACACGTGGAGGGACTCTGGATGCTCCTTGCCAACATTTTGGGTGCTGATACATGAGGCCAGATGTCGTGTCTGAGTGGAAAAACTGTTAGCTGCGAGCAAACCCACAGAGAGATGAATCACAGTGGATGAAATAATGTGTTTCCATTGGCAAGATTGGAGGACTAAAACTGCTGAATCCTAAGGTAGGGGTGCAGCTCTTATTTGAAACAGAGAGATATTATTTAAGTCTAACTCTTCAAATACTCCTATCGCAAATATAAACTAGATCCAAAGACAACAATGAAGATTCTGTCACAACATGATGACATGTAGCTACTGGATGTCACATGGGTTGTTGTTAATATGTCATCATTGAACACAAGAGCCACAGGGAGGAAATGAAAAAACAGTAATTGGTCATCACTAAGAAGTTGTTTCATTTCATGTAGACAACCTCTAAGAGAAGCATACTGTACGTGCAAGAGTGAGAGTAATGACAGTCAAATCACACTAAAACAGTCACACATAGGTCAAAGGTCAGTGAAGCTAAAAGGAAGACTGGAGACTGAGGGTCTGCTGGGAGATCCTTCTGAGGGCTGTGAAGTTGGATAAAAGAGAGCAGAGGCCAGAGTTCTGTGGAGGAGTTTATATCTCTTAAAGCATATCCCTTCTTTATTTACCCCAAATTCCTCTTGCTCATCCTCCCTGGGAAGCAGTGGTTGAAAGTAGTACTGTACTGTACTTAATTTCAAATTTGATAGGTAATTGTACATGAGAATTTCCATTTTATGCTACTTTATACATCCCACAACATTTCAGATGGAAACATTGCAGCTTTTACTCCATTTGTTTTACAGCTATAGTCATTGTTGTCTGATGTGGGAGTTATTTTATATTTCTCAAATTGTGGAGATGTGCTTTTGGATTTCAGGATTATCCTGATTAGTTTAATGTCTTATGTGCTGTGCTTCTTTGTTTTTTTCTTTTGTCTTCTAACATCTTGTGTTTTGACTTTGGTCTCAAAAGTCCAAAACATTAATATAAATTTGATATAAATAATAATATATAATATATTTATAATATAAATAAACTTTCCTCTCCCATTAATCATCACACGCCCCTCCATATTCATCTCATGATTCTACACATGGGTCCGACCCCTGGCTTGGAAACCCCTGGACTTAAACAACCACAAGGAGTTTTTAACTGGTTATGAAGCCTTCTAAATTTAATACTTATGCCTCTATATGACCTACGTAAACAAACAAGATCATCGGCAAGAAGACCGGATATTAATTTATAGTTAATAGATTCCCCTTAAAATCAGTCAAATGAGGTGGTAGAAACACTACCACTTTTGTCCACAAGGGTTATCCACCAAAAATAAAAGCTCCTTGTTACTGCTTTGACTACTCAACAGTATATGAGGCACTTAGGTCACCAGCTACAACAGCAAAAGGCTACTTCCATATTGATGAATCAGTACAATCTAATAATGTAACAGCAGTGGTTTTCAAACTGGGGTCTGGGGACCAACAGGGTCCTTAAATTTTCTGCAGGGGGTCCCCAGCAAATGTAGGAATAAAATATTTTAACTTTTCTCAGACAGGATTCCTTAAGACAAAATCCTTTCAAATTGAGGGTCTGTGGTCTAATGTGCATCTATTGTGAAGGTCCTTACATGAAGACGTCTGAGAACCCCTGTGCTACAGTTTAATACCATTCTGCAAAATGACTACTTTTACTTTGATATTCTGAGTACATTTAGCTGAAAATACTTCATACTGTACTTTTATTTAAGGAGCATTTTGAATGCAGGGTACTTACTTGTAATACTGTTGTATTGGTTCTTCTACTTAAGTAAAGAATCTGTGTACTAATTTCACCACTGCTGGGAAGCTTATAAAGAGAAAAAAAGTAAGGAAGGACAGTTTGTAGTGCTGTCTTGGGCTGCAACAATGATTAAACTAAGTATTTACCATTTAAACAAGTGTCCAATATCACTCACAGCAGTGCAGGGTTTGGTCTGAAAACAACTGGAAACTGGAATTATTTCAAACTGAAGACAAAAAATAGTCAGAGACACAAAGGGTGACATTAGCCGAGCTAGTTACAATTCGAATACTTCCTCAAAAGGTTGAAGCAGATGTTAAACAGCTATGCACCATCAGTATTATTTATGTCACATTCCTTGCTGCATGTCAAGCCTCCCTAAGTAATTGTGTTCTGAATAGTTACAGTAATTTTCATGTTATTACCAGACATTTAAAGGCATTTACTGGAGAAGATATGAGAAAAAGCAGTAAGCCTGATTACCCAGTTTGAACAATGTGATGAGATGTGTCATGTGTCATCCGTTACAATACCAGTAAAGTTCCATATTTAGCTAAGACCAGTTTAGTCTGAATAAAATCAAATGAGGCGAAACTATCAAAACAGGAAGACTCTTACAAGCTCACTTTGTTCTTGTTGTACAAGGTTTGTATGGGTTGAAACAGCGAGGAAACACGTGAACCTGCGTACACCAACTGATGTTTATAGCAGTAGGTGGATCACGCCTCCAGGCTTGAAGTTCAGTTCCAGATATTACTGTGCATTTCCATATGTTAAGTTAAAAATCCGTATCTGAAGCTCATCAGGGTTTAAAAGTTTTTTTTAAAATATATTTTTAAATAACTTATTTTGTGCTGCTGGAAAGGTCAAAAAAGCATATGTAGCATAACTTCTTTTGAAACAGTGAATTCTCCACAGACAGAGTTGTTCCTCATATCTGAGTGTGCAATGAGAGGCAGGTCTGTCTTGGTCTGACCTGTTAACCACACGTCTGGTCTGAATTCTACATGAACCACGCTAGTTTCACTGATGCCTCGCTTATTGTATTCTACCCCACAGGTGGGGATGCTCAACAGTGAACACGATACGTGGGTGCTTGCACCATCGACTTCTCTGTGGGTGCTTGCACCATCGACTTCTCTGTGGGTTTGCATATGCCTATTTACTGTAAATGGCACTGCAAAAGTTGCAATCACACAAATATTGTACTATGTTTGCAATGTTTAAACGCATGGTATAAGAAGCTGAAACCATGGCCGGCAGGTGTGTACGTGTTTGCATAATGTATGTGTGTGTGACTAAGTGCTACAATGTGATATGTGTGTGAAAGGCTCTTTCTCAGAACCTGATAACTATCTTTGTGACATGCAAATCATAAATTACCGTGACACAAATTTCATCCTGTTCTCTACAGATACCTGCTTTCACTGGTTCCAGCATGCACTGGGCAACAGACTTGGGATTGAGATTAAATGCGATCTGACATATCAACAGGAAGCCAACGCTGGACACACACTTCGAATTCACTAAAAGAAGCATGAACATGTGGTCACTATAACGGAGAGCATGGATTATCAAAGATGTTTGTCAGCAGACTACAAGCAGCTTTTCTGATACAAGCTTTCTGTTGGTTCACAAGGCAGCTTGTCTTACCAGTTAACAGCAAACAGCCATTGGCCTAAGATGAACCACAGCTGTGAAAGCATTGACGATCTCCGCACGTACCAGCACAGTGTGTATGCAGTGGTGTACAGTGTGATCTTAGCACCAGGCCTCCTGGGTAACGTGCTGGCGCTCTGGGTGTTCAGGGTCTATGTCAGAGAAACCAAGAAGGCTGTGGTGTTCATGATGAACCTGGCTGTGGCCGACCTGCTGCAGGTAAAAAATCCCTCCATGTATTTTATACTGTATATTTGATGGTTTTATTAGGTTTTCATGTGTGTAATTATGTCTATGTATCTTTCTATCTGTCAAATCATCTGTTCGTGTGTAATCTCATCTGTTCTCATTTGACTAGATATAATCTTTTATCATTGAAAACTATTCCTATTTATTATTTTTATTACAGATGAATCAATTATTATTTTTAATTAATAGTTAACACTTTACTTTAATCCCCTAATAAGCAAGTTGTATATAATGTAATGTAGTTGTAGGCAGATATAAGTGTTTATTAATGTATTTGTCAACCATTATAACTTCCCCTATAAAGCATTGATAACTGGTGTATTTATAGTTAATGAACAATTGATAATTGATTGATTGATGACTCAGAATAACTGAAATGCCAGTTAATGACATATGAACACACACAAACACACAGTAATAAAACATCTATCAACTGTACAAATCAAGAAATGTTGAGATTTAAAGTTAATTCTTGACCTCAGTTTGAATATTATTAACTCAAAGTCCTCATATTAAATTTGTGGCAGAGCTTTCAGACACATCTCATGGCCTTCATTAGCAGACAGAAAGAGCCCATGCGGGGTAAAAGAGGGGTATTTTTTAATAAATAATACTAAATTGATAAATGAAATCAATCAATCGATGAGTATAAATAATATAATAAATAAAGGGTTATATTTATTATTCATATTACAGTTGTGTGTTATTTGTTTATACACCAGTTTGGATGTTTTATAGGTGCTGAGAGAGCATAAACACATAAAAATGTCCTTATACACACATACAACTATAATAAAGTTTGTTATAGTATGTCAGAAAAACTGTTTAAAACTGTTCATGATGCAACAATGCACGGCAAAGCTCTGTCGAAGACGATACAACGGTTCAGTTACTGTAATCAAACAGGCCTCTGCCACATGATTTAAAAAGATACTTGAAATAATGTGAAGTGAAATTGAAATTGTAGTTGATTCATTTTTTGTTGACCAACTAATTGATGAGCTGGGTAAAAATGTTCAGAAGAAGCGATCGGGCTGCTGAATTGCTCATTCTGTCATCAAAACAGGAGCATATTTTCTGAAGACAAGTGGGTTTACTTCTTCTTTTGCTATTGTTTATTGAAAATGTGGACAACATAATGACATCCCCCAGGACGGCATGACACAACAAAGCCCTGCCCTCTAAGCCGATATGACACTTAAGCGGTTTGGTAATCGAGGCCTCTGCCACATGATTTTGAAAGAGATGGTCTTGAAACAATTCAGTTTAAATTTGAGTTGATTATTTACTTGTAGCTAGCTGAGTGACGTCTGAAAAAAGCGACTGGGCTGCTTATTTTCTCAATCCTTCATATTTTTTAAAGATAACTGGGGTTTTTGCTTCTTTTTTGTTTTTTTGCAACCATCTTAACACTCTTTGGTGCTTCTCCTCCTCCTCCTCAGGTGCTCTCCCTGCCTCTGAGGATCTACTACTACTTGAACCACACTTGGCCCTTCGGTCATCATCTCTGCATGATCTGCTTCTATCTTAAGTATGTCAACATGTACGCCTCCATATACTTCCTGGTGTGTGTCAGCGTTCGTCGCTGTGAGCTTATCATGCGTCCGTTGAGGTGCAACTCATCCAGTCGAAAACGAGACATGTTTATCTGTGCCCTCGGCTGGCTCTTAGTCTTCCTGGGCTGTTTGCCCTTTCCTCTGCTAAGGAACTCCAGCAGTGAGCTAAACGCTAATTCAAGTGACAAACCCAGTGCCACTGAGCCGGTATGTTTCTCAGAGCTGCCCATGAGGAACGTCAGTATTCCCGCAGCCTGGGCCCTCCTGATCATAGCAGAGCTGTTGGGATTCATCATCCCACTCATCCTGGTGTTAGCCTGCGCCTGTCTAACTGCCGGGAGCCTTCGGGAGACGTCAGGGGGGGCAATTCCTGACAGAGGGGAGAAGCGGAGGGCATTACGGATGGTGCTAAGCTGCGCTGTGGTCTTCCTACTGTGCTTTGCTCCTTACCATATCACTATGCCCCTGGACTTCCTGGTTAAAGCCAATGCCCTGGCCAGCTGCACCTTCAGGGACCTGATTCGGAGATGTCACCCCGTCACGCTCTGCCTGGCCAGCCTGAACTGCAGCCTGGACCCTCTCATGTACTATTTCACAACTGATGAATTCTGGAGGCGACTGAGCAAACCAGAGATACCAGAGAGCATAGGTTTCGGCAGGCGGCTGTCCTGTATAGCCGGAGGAGAGGGCTTAGAGGATGACTAGACTACAGTCAGTCTCTTTAAGCTCTCTTACTGAAGAAGAAACAGTTTAAACTCAACCACTAAAACCTAAGATAAAGAAAAAAAACTAGGTAGATTTATTTTACATGTAAATAGTATGTGAGAGTTTCAAAATGTGAAATGTGAATATTTTTCCTATTTATATATTTCAATAAAAGGCGTGTCTTCTAAATTAGTATGGCCCTGGGGAAGATTGAGCTGTTCCTGTTATGAAGGATGACCTTACATTAGTGCCAACAGCACTAATAAGCATCAGGAAATACAGAACCCCTAAACCAGCTATATGTTTCCTCTAGATGCAGTTCTGTGATAAGCGAACAGCTTGCACGGGATGATGAAAAGGGGTTATTGTTGGCGTTTACAAAGCTTTCATTGGTGCTATAATAAAAAGCAAACAGCCGAGACATTCAGTAACTAAAGAAATGCAATTTTTATTCAGCAACAGTGAAGTTCATTTCAGTAGCTGCACACAACATAGTTTTTTATCTAATATTAGAGTATTGTTAAAAAGCTGAGACAGAAACACATTTTTACAAGTACTTTTCCTGTCTGATTGTCTTTCTGTGCAGGCATCGAGTGGGAAACCTTTGAAAGTGACTTGAAATTATTTGGCAAAAGGCCTTTTTTTCACTACTTTCAAGCTTTTCCTTAAGGGCTTTCAAAATCAAGGACAAGTGTGCAGATTTATGCAGATTCACTGACAGACTTTTACAAACAAATTGTTCCTATGACAATTTTAAATATATAGTGTCTCAGTAGAGGTAGTCTCCTGTCATGGGACTACAAATTCATAAATACAAAGTGGAATTTGGTGAAATTTCCCTTTAGCTTATTTACTACTTTAGCTCATCAAACATCCTTAAAGTTTATTGTCACAAATGAGGTTTCTACACAAACACAAACACTGGTCATATAGGGTGCTGGACTGTTCACCATCAGGTATGACACCATCAAATACATAAAGTAATCACACAGCGGGACAGCAGAGGGCTCTGAGAGCAGCAGGGCACTCTGGGAAATATCTACAAAAAAAAAAATGGCTACAGAGAACTCTGGACTTGAGCATCTCTGGCGCCATCGATAACTGACACTGACGACCATGTTACATGTGTAACTGTACTGTACCAAACATTTGCAGGGTGACTTGTGCTATATCACACTCTAACATGTAGTAGATCTTGTCAAGGCTGCTCTAGTGAGAACAGTAGGCTGATGCACAGACACGTCTGATATGAATGGGTTCTCAGTATCGTTAGGAAATTCAGTAGAAGGACTAACAACGCTCGTCTGGAGGTGAGAGGATGTAATACAGTAACAACGATAAGATAAGCCCGCAGGAAACTACAGCAACAAAACAAACAATAGAACAAAGGAAACTTAGTAGATTCTTAGCAAGCAGGCGGACGCTGGTTATCAGTACAAGACTAACTACTGAATATTTGAGCTATGACTTATACAGGTTTCGGGGGAATACAGCAGTAGAGGGAGGGGGGAGGTTAGGCTATATAACGCTGTAACTTAAATTCACTTATCACTTGGGTTAAAGCAGGGAAGGCAAAAAGTTTTATACAAAAAGAAACTTTCTACTAAAAGTTGTTCCCTCCTTCGCCTACTCCCTCCCACTCTTTCTCTCTCTCTCTCTCTGGCTCCCTTTATCACTCTCTCTCTCACTCGCTTTCTGACCTACACTCATGCTTTCCCATCAAGCCTTGCAGATCCTAGTCTCCGTCACAAACTTGTTCTCAAAGTGCTGGATGGTGAAACATTCGTCTGCAGAGCGCTTCTCGATGCCTCCACCTGACAGATACAAAAGACACACAAACATTAGTCAGAAATATTGGAGTGACTGCACATCTGATACGCTTCCCTTTCAAGACAGACTGAAACTAAAATTAATCTTTGCAGAGAAATCAGTATATATATTGTTAGTGTTTACTTTGACTTGTGTACTTGTTTTATTATACAAAACTGTAATTTATAACAAATATTGTGACAGCCCCCCTCACATTAGTGTGAATCTTTGGTTCTTACAGACATTGGGTCGTATTCAAATTATCTACAGTGCACGGTCTGGTCACTTGCAAATACTAATAATATAATGGTATATAACAAATGCTATGTGGGCTTGTTGGAAAAAGGTAGCAAGACATCTTGTATCAACGTTCACAGGCAACACAGCGCTAATGCCACATGCACACACTGTCAGCAGAATGAGAAAACTTGGGAGTGTGTTGTTACATTGTAAGAGCGATATCTTAACATGAGAAACAAGATACAGTCTGTGTATGTGTTAATAATAGGTTTTATTTAGATGTAACAGAGGACTGTCGCCTCTTGGATGTGAGCTGACGCCTGCCCCCTCACAGAGGCTTGAAGCTTAGATAACCGTGTCCAAAGATGGTTTTATCCTCTAACATTTATAGCCATTTATCTGCCATTTGAAAAGTAAGTCAACTAGTACATTGAAGCTTAACAAACATTACAAAAGATCAGTTTTAGCTGTAGAGTACATCCAGACCTGGCAGGCTGGAGCGGCGCTGCATTCTGTATGTTTCCTTTCCATCGCACAGCCGACGGATGTAAAAGCCCAGAGGCTTGATATCATCGATGCGCTCTGTCACCACCAGGTCCTCGTGCACCAAGTAGCTGCGGTAAGAGCCAGACTGGGACAAAAAGAAGGGATCATGAATGAATCACAATTTATGCTTTAACCACTTTTAGTCTTTCAAAAAACAAAAAACAGTTCAGTGAACACAACTGCAGCTAAGTGTGAAAACAGAGAAGGAAGTACTTTGTCCAATTAATGAATCATCCCCAAATTTCTGCATTTTGTGAAGTGTTTTCACAGCAAATAATAAAATTTGCTGATTGCACCACCACCCACCGAATGCCAAATGCTGTACAACCTGTCATGGTGGAGGACTCAGTGAAGCCAACTGAACTCTCAGTGCCTACAGTCGTGAGTCTTGAGACTGACTGTTCCCGAACCGGGTCTTGCTGACCACGTTCCACACATATTTAAACACTTAAAAGAAACACTAATTTTATACAGGAAGCTGATTGTGTGCATGAAAAAAGTCGCAACTAGCACAACAGTTTTATTATAAAAAATACATATTGTTTAGAAAGGTACAGATATTTTACCAGTTAACAACAACAACATCAGTAGTATTTTCAATTAATTGACCTTTTGCTCAGCAGCCATTTTGATGTGAAACAGTAGGGTACCAATGATACAAAATAGTAAATCTGTTTCATTGAGGTCAGACAGAGTAAGGGGGCTGGAACACCTGCATTAACACTGCTATTTCATGTCAAAGTGGCTGCTGTGAAAAAGGCCTATTAGTTTTCTGACACCAAGAAATAACTGACTGATCCCTTAAATTCTCATCTAGTACCTTCATAAAGTCAAACTTTCTAAACTAATTCCAGTCACCTTCAACTGTGCTTTGTGTTTAGCGCCGACTAGCAAAAACACACTAAACTATGGTACACATTATACCTTAACACCTGCTGACAGTTAGCATTTAGCTGAAGGCTTGGCTGTGCTTAAGTAGCCTCATAGAGCTCCTAGCATCACTGTAGACTCTTAAGTCTTGTTAATTTTATGATTTAGGGAAGAAAACTTGGCAAAGTAAGGCCAATTTTTACTTTATTAAAATGACAGTTTGTTTTGCTGCCCCCAGAATTCTGTGATCTGTAGTATTAACCAGGTCAGGTGAGCAACTGTTAAACATGAATCATATTTCCTGTCAATCAGAACTGCATTGTGAAATTACATTTCCTGAATTACAAATTTTAATCCTCTGTGAACTCCACCAAGGAGTTCACAGAGGAGCAAGAGCATTTGCTAGTTGGCCTGACTATTATAAGTAACAGCCAACATTTTTCTCTGTGGTAGCAAACCCCCAGATCACCATTAGCAGGCTATTTTTTTCCACTGGTTGGCTACTCCATATCTTTGTAGAAAACCCTGTATTACACATCAGAAAAAAATCTAAGTACTCAGTCTGATTCATACAGAGTTACTAATATCCCAGACTGTCTGGAATAGGGGAAGGTGATGTGTGCTGGGAATTTTTACTTTACAAATGTCCGATTTGCACAGGATTAAAGCACAGACAATCTCTGGAATTATTATAAATCCCTGGATTTCCCCAGGTAATAGTTAGTCCTTTATATTACAGCTTATGCATTAGCTTGAGTGAAAGCGCTGCGTCGGTATAGTTTCCTCTATTATCCAAGCTAGGTCTCTTATACTGGCAGCCGCATCCTGAGATCCCGAGGATACAAAGTGACCACTACTCACCATCAGCTGTGAGAAGAGGTCGATCAGATCCTGAGGGGGGAGCACAACTGAGGTGTTCAGAGGAATCACAAAGCAGGTCCTCAGAGTCAGGTCCAGATATGCCGTCAGCTTCTACTCACACACACACACAAAGTAATCAGGTAAGAACCTAAACATTAATAGGAGCGCATCAACGGCTATAGCACTGTATGTGGATATTCAGTGTGTGGGGTGTTACCCTATTGAAGTCATGGAGGATGTAAGCAGGGTCTCCAGGTCTGAAGCGGGGAGGTGGGACGCTGATGACGGCTATGCTGTCAGAGATCTCTACCTCCTCCTCCACCCGTGGCAGGTAGTATGGTTGGCTCTCTCCTCCAGCTCCGGCTGACACATCACCAAACTGCATCGCACCGTGATACAGCCTCTGACGGACACAAGACAGAGCAAGAGCGAAATAGATCACTTTAAAGCTCACAAACACAAACATGGTTGTATGCCTCCGCCAAGTTGCAGTTTGCATCTGTGTCTGTCCAGACTTTAAAGAAATCAAATAAAAGGGGAAATGGAAGTTGCCTCTATATTGACATGTATGAGTTCAGTGAATAATTTCCAGTGAGGAACATTCCGTCTTCACTTGGAGACTATTTATTTTTTTACAAAGGAGTACAGAGGACTAATAGAGAGCTCACATGGTGCAATGACAATCACCTGAAGCTCAATATCAGCAAAACCAATGGAGGCCTGTCCAAATATGGATGTTCTTGCACAAACAAAGCTACAATTCTACAAACGTGGATGCCACACCACACACACACACAACACCACACACACACCACACACACACACACACACAACTATACAACCACAGATTGAAGGTGGGCACCCAAAATTAGTGTCACCAATTCAGTATCCGACCGAATGTGAAGTACGGTCACAATCTCCCCTTCTGTTCCTAAAATGTGTTAAATATAGGCCAGAAAAGTACATTGCAAAACAGTATGATGTCACAGTGAAGTTGAACCTCCTGTTGTTCTTGACATATCACGTTCAAGAGAAAGGGGCGGACTAATTGATGGACCACTATGAAAACATTAAACTGGTACCAATTCTAATGAATACAGTCTCGCATTTTTATGCAAAATTGTCCAGGTCTGAAAAAAGAAGTCTAAACGAAGCTGAAGCGAGACAGCACATCTAGTGGAAGTATTCGACCGGTATTGGGAAATATCTGCGGTGATCACAAGAAATCAAAGTTCCTCCACTCAAGTAATTTTGTAAAAGACCTATTATCTTCGTTTCCCCATCAACAAGTAGATAGGCTTGTACTAGACTACACTGTAGGAGATTTGCAGCCTTTGAGCAAGGTCGAAAGGCATTGTTCACCAGATTAGTTACTGGTCTGCAGCCATCCAGGCGTGTGCCTTCAAGAATGAAGAAACAGACTGTTGAACGAGGCATTCAAGGACAATAAAAAGGAAGAAATGAAAGTGAACTAGTTTTTTATTTTTCTGGAACTGAACTTAACAAGATAAAAGTCAACGTTCAAATCACACATATTAAATTCTTAAGTGTGAACTTTCACAACGCCTCAACATTTGGTTATTTAACCTAGGGGGAAAAAACAACATGTTGATGCATTAAATGTCATTACGTGGTCTTATTTTTTAACAAGTGATGAGGTGGATCTCTCCAACCGCAAGTCTCTCAACTGGTGTTAGACCTTTGCAGTCAGTGGTTTCTCTACAGTGTCTTAAGTTCGATAAACTGCACCAGCCATACCTAATAGATCTGTGAGTAGGATGAACCCCCAAAACAAAGCTGAATTTCATTTGAACTAAGAAGTGTTTATGCATGGTATTAATAGTTTAATAAGACATGTTAGTCTTTGCTTCATTTGCATAAGAGAAGAATCCCGGTGGGCACAGAGATACTGTTTTAAATGTGAGACCCCCCTACTGACAACACAGCAAAATTCATAAAACGGAGCAGTCTGCACTTTCTCCGAGCACGGATGTGAGCGAGAGTCAGCATTCTCGTTTCCCACAAAGGCAAAAGTGGCCCATTAGCTAGTCAAAAAATTCTTACCAAAACTCAAGTGACACCTCGTGTCTCCACCCTGCACGTCTCTGGTCAAAGTGATAGCATCTAAGATTGTTTCAGTCGAGCTATGAAAAACACTTACTACCTACTTATCCTGTATAAATTAATATTCTCAGGGACCTACAAACTGCGACTGCACTACTTGCACCTATTTATATTCATGCTTTTGTTGTCCTGTGTACTGCACTGCACATAGACTTGTTTTATATCTGGCTTTGTTTGCACCTCACAGTAGTCTGAAGGCTGCATGATTTTTAGAACCAGGGACTTTCCTCTACGTACTGCATACTTATCTTGACTCGTGGAAGCATCCTGTTTTCTCATAACAACAATGATGCTATAATTTTTGGGGCATTTTGCCTTTATTAGACAGTGACGTAGGGATGCAACTATTACCAGTTTAAAAATCCTTAGTATTTATTTATTAGTATTTACATTATATTTTGTCCAGCATCAACCAGTGGACGCAGGTGGACAAGTGCAGTGTGCGTTCTGGGCTTAAAAAAAAAAAACATGGCAGAAGCACGTAGGAGATTTTTTAAGCCTTCTAACAGGAAGTCTGAATGTGGTTGTTTGCAGAACATGAATTTGCATAAATAGCTAATTTAAGGTATTTTATAGCTCAGTGTATGGTAGGGGGAAATGTCATGGTTTGTCTTGCTTATAGCAGTAGTAGTAGTAATAATAATAATAATAATAATAATAATAATACACCTTTAATGTTACCTACTCTCTAAAGTGCTAATTTTATTTGTAGTTTTCAGTATAAAACTTGAAGGGAAATTATTTTAGCGTGTGTGTGTGTGAGTAGCTCTTCAGCACATTTTAACAAACTAATATATTTATATTAAGAATAACAGTGATATTTTTGGTTACCATAATAATAGTGAAAATGTGCACACGGTTTCATGTCAAGTGTGGTTACAGACAGGAACCACAGTATGAGTGAGGGTATGTCATGTAACAAAAGGCAACCCCTTATGACATGTCTCGAAACCAGAATGCCACCCAATGATTCTGAGCAGCCTCAATGACATCACTGTAAAAACCTGGGCACATGATCCCATCATTGGCTATCTTGGTGCATTCAGATGCTAATTGAAATGCAGATTAAACATTTCTAAGCATTTTATAATGTTAATATAGCTCATTTAAGCTCCGTGATTGTTTGACAAACTAGAGATATCAGGTAGACAGCCCAAAGGAGTGTAATAACAATGGGAATACTAATTACTACTATTAAAGACAGTATCCATGAACACACACATATTTACCTTCGGGGTGAAGTATCGATAGAGACATGCTCCCCCCACGATGAGCCCACTAAGGATGAAGGCGATGCCCAGCAGGGTGAGCAGACAGCGACCTGTGGAGCCCTCGTTGCCCGCTGGAGCAGAGGCCAGCTCAGGATCCTAAAGACACACACACACACACGCACACGCACACAATGCTGTCAGCATTTATACAATGAATCATAATATTTGCACTGAATATCAACATTCAACGAATACAGCTTTGACTCAGCAATAATCCCACTGAATGTCTGGCCTCTGCAGAACAGCTGTTGTTGGGCGGTGGGCGGTCCCAGTGAGTGCTGCAGCAGGTGCAATATGGCCCCTCCATGCATTTTACAAAAAAACACAACAAACCTCTTAATATCAAATTTGCCAAAAAAAAAAAGAAGCTAGAAAATACATTGCGAGCAATATAAAACACACACACACACACACACACATATATATTAAGCCCACGGTCACAGCTGACCGATTTGCGGCCGGTGCAGGCCTGCAACCAGACTAAAAACAGACACCGGGGCTCAAGGCACTGAATCCCCCCAGATAGCTCACCCTCACATCGGCTGGCACCTCTTTGCCCAGCGCCTTCTGCGCCAGAGCCGAGTTGAAAGCAATCTTCACCATGCTGGAGAGGAAACTTCAGCTCGGGTTTCTTGTGCAAACAGAAGAGGGGAAGACTGTCGGTGCTGGACTGGGCAGAATCCGTTTACTCTCAGCAGCTCTGCGTTGTGACGCACTTTGCAGCCTCGGCTTTATGTAGCGCTTCCGGTGGCTGGAGGGGGATTAAGATGACATCCGCAACGGGAAGTCCGTCAACCTCAAGATAAATCACATATAAAACAGCTTTTAAACCCCTGAGATCATTCAGACTTCATTGTTTGATTGTTTACCGATGAAACCATTTATTGCCTCATTTATTGCCCTCTTTTATCCTGTCTTGAGAGGTATTGTATGTTGCTTTGGCGCCATCTAGTGGCCTCAGGTGGAACATACCTACATCTTACTTTAATGAAAATGCTCCCTATCAAGAAAAATCAGTTTCCATTCATTAGACTGAACCTAATGCCACAAGACTTGAACTATTTACACTTTCAATTAAACTTGCTTTCCTTTTCGTGCTATATTCTGTACAGTACATGACACAAAAATGACTCAATTCTGTAATGAAAGTCATATTTTTAGTGTATGAAGTAGCCTATTCATCTCTGTGAATATTCCACTCTGTAAACTGACTCTGTAAATATATTCCCTCCTACAGGCTGGGTACTACCTGCCAGTGTGTCTGCCCACTCACACTGACACACACAGTACGCCGCCTTCACTGCACTGTGTGGAAACACAGGCCAGTGCCAAGGCTATACTGTACGTCTGACACATATCCTCAATCCTCTGGTCTGTGGTGGTCCTCTGCTTCCTCTGCTTTCACTCTCCTGACTCAGTTAAGGTTGAACGTATGAGTAAATAAACACTTACTGCTGCACCAGTGCTCTAATTCCACGTAACTCTGTGGCATCTCTCCAGCCCTCTGCACTGCAACTGTACCATATGCATCTCCCAGTCTCACAAACACACACATAATCACACACGCACTCTGCGAGGCTATGATATTTCCTCTGTTAAACAGAAAGATTGGACCGGTAATCACCACTGAAAGGTACATAAACAGAGCAGCTGATTTCTGTACCTAACTACCCCTTTGCGCACTCCCCCAAACTGACTCTCCCTGAAAATCCTAAGTGGTCCTGAAGGCTTGTTTATGGGCTCGTCTTACGCTGTGTTTGATCTGAGAGCTTGCCCACACATGCATGTGTGGACACACACACACACACACACAGACAGGCACACAGCAAGAGAGACGGAGAGCCAGCATTAGCAGTAATAGCTGAGATGATAAACAAAAGACTTAGATTTAATCCTGAGGGCTTCTCAGCATCACACACAACAGAGGAAGAGAAGAGCTGAGGAGGGAGCGAGGAGGCCACCGCACTCTCCTTCCAGAGGGAAACAAGGGATGATTTGGGGGGGGGAGTGTAGGGGCAGGTGGGGGTGAAATGAGAGTGATTCTGGGGGAGAGTAAAGTGATGACTGGGAAAAACAGAGAGAGGGAGTTACTGGGAGAGGCAGAGCAATCTACAGTGTCTGATGCTTGAGTGAGTTTTCCGAGGAGTTGATTAACGGCAGATTAAACTCGCCGTCCATCCAGTTTATGTCTCAAACTCCCAAACACGGCTGCAAGGTAGAATTTCTGTGCCTCTCAGACTGAAAAGAGCAAAACATACACAAATGGACACCCATGTTGTCACAGAGGCAGCGGGTCGTCATAATGGTGGATGGCAGGCGTGTATGATGGAGTTTGAATGCCAGTGTTTCCCTGTGGTCTGCAGCAAACGTCCAATAAAAGCAATAAAAATACACACGCTACACGCACGCACATGTATACACAAACACACACTCCTCGCCTGCAGTGTCAGCAAACTGTGAAAGTCTGCAGGGGCATGGCTGGCTTCGTAAAGTGTGAGAAAAAGAAGCTCTCATGTATGACATCACCCGCATGCAAGCCAACAAATATGAACACACACACAGACGCACACCTCATAGATTTGTCATCAATTTCAATACCAGACATGTGAAGCCGCAAGTGACAAATGACTTTGTCCCTTTTGTTGCTCCCAAGCCATACATACAGCACAGACACACACAGACACA
>NW_023339785.1:20887207-20887389 GCF_004916995.1 Morone saxatilis | reverse complement strand
CCTACACACACAGTCCAAAAACTGCTATGGTAACAGCTGGCCACAGAGTTGCGTTGAACCAAAAAGTTAGACACTGCTCAGTGCTTCATAACGTCACTGACATGTCTTCATGTGGACCCACCATAATCACCATGTGCCTCCAGTGGGAGAACATTTAGTGGTCAAAGAGAGAGAGAGAGAGA
>NW_023339785.1:20886742-20887103 GCF_004916995.1 Morone saxatilis | reverse complement strand
GTGATGCTGCTTCAAAGACCTTTTCAGATCCCTCCTCCCCAAAATCAGCGTGCATCACACTCTCATGATCCTTGCCCCACCACACACACACTTTTGGCAATCACATGTGGCTTTGAGACAAGGGTGACAAATGAGTCTTTCCTGTGAGTATCAGCTTCTAAAGCTACCTTCGCTCTCCCATAGCACTGCCTGTCTGCCGGTCTTCATCATCTCAGTTTGGCTCACCTCAGGGAAATGTAATAATTTCATGCTGAAGGAGCTCTGGTTGGGTGGTTGGTGGTGGTTAGGCTATTCATATGTTTGTAAAGCCTTACATAACTTCTTAACTACTTTTTAGCTAGTGTGGCACCATTAAAACCTA
>NW_023339785.1:20886559-20886707 GCF_004916995.1 Morone saxatilis | reverse complement strand
AGCTACTAAGACTTCATTAGCTAGGAAATGTCTGTATGGCTGTAGCACCTTCTGAAAATTACAGTTTATATATATTAAACTTAATATGTGTGTTGCCATTTAGAATGAGTAGGTTAGCAATTACGCTAACCTAGCTGATGTTATTTGG
>NW_023339785.1:20886270-20886459 GCF_004916995.1 Morone saxatilis | reverse complement strand
TTACTGGTATAACTTTTAGAAAATCTGAGGTGTTATTTTTGTGAAGGGCAATTTAAAATCTTTCCAGCTGTTGGTTCCAATTAATCAAATCATATTAGCATTCCTCATCTACACTTCACTCTTGAAGTGTAACATTAGCTCTGTCTGTATGTTCATGTGTTATTGTGTCGATAGTTATTGTTTTATTTA
>NW_023339785.1:20885915-20886120 GCF_004916995.1 Morone saxatilis | reverse complement strand
TAAGACATTTAAGTGGTGTAATTTGATTTAATTTGTGACAAATCTCCACTTTGTAAGCTCTTAAAGTATAACTGGGATAAGTTTGGTGCAACCAGTTAACAATGAACCTGAAAGTAGTAAAACTTTCTTCTTTGTAATTTTTGGGTGCACAGCTCTCTTTCACTCACAAACACACTGAATTTTAATTTAATTTGAATCATTTTTT
>NW_023339785.1:20885448-20885797 GCF_004916995.1 Morone saxatilis | reverse complement strand
TCTGGTGAAAAGACAGAAAGAGTCAAAGGATTTTTGAATTGTAGGAGTGAAGGAGAGGACAAATGGTATGACAGAAAGAAAGTAAAAAGGTGGGTCACATATGTATGTGATGAAAGACAACTCAAGGTAAGCAACTGGCACAGGTAGAAAGGGAAAAGCAGAATCTAGAAGGATGAAAGGGTACAGAGAAGAATGGAGAGATGGAAATGGACGCATGTCTGTTATGTTCCTGAGGGTTAAACTCTGGGGAAATTACCTCATCTTCATGAGACTGCTCCAGAGCGCTACATGTACACTTCGGCCATGTTGACTTTGCGTCGGTAGAGCGTGCGTGCGCACACACACACAC
>NW_023339785.1:20885002-20885348 GCF_004916995.1 Morone saxatilis | reverse complement strand
CACACACACACACACACAGCACCTTTCCACTGGAGGATGATACACTGATCTGTATTTTTTTTCAATTATGAGGTCGTTTCAAGGCTTTTTATTCCAGCCTCTTTATTAAACTCAGAGAGAAACTGTCCTCACATCATACAGCGGGTACAGCAGAGAATTGACAGACTTGAAAGTCTTATGGCTGAAAGCAATGAGGCTACAGTCCCACCTGGACTCTAAAAGGCCTATATATGTTTTAGTAGCCTGCAGAGGTTAGGTAAGAGGCCTTTGTAAGGCTGTTTGGTCATATACCAGGCTGGGATAATACAGGAAAACAGACTACTGCAACTACTGTTGAAGTACCAAT
>NW_023339785.1:20883952-20884923 GCF_004916995.1 Morone saxatilis | reverse complement strand
CAGGTGTGAATAAGGCTGAAGCAGTGAAAAACAACGAGAACAGTCAATATTCTGTGAATTAAAGCAGACAAAGAGTAAACCTCCTTTAATGCAGAACTTAACCACAGTGGATTTTATACTTTCCTTTACAGCACTTAAAGGACCAGTGTGTAAGATTTAGTGGCATCTAGAGGTGAAGCTTTTAAGTTTTTCTTTACACACTTTTCATAATAGGGGTTGCTTTTAGTTATTTTCCAGGAAAATGCCTCTAAAACAAAGTTAGGGATTTCAGGTCTACATACTTTTCTGATTCACAAATATTATGAATTTATGTGTCACATTAAAAAATAAAATCATAATCTGTTACATATTCTTGTCGCAGTATTGCCATTGTGCAGAGAAACATTTTTACAGTTTTTTTTTCTACAAGGAGTTATATCAAAAATTGGTACTAATTGGATAAAAAAAACTTCAATTTCAAAAATATGTGCTTTTATCTAGTGTAAATATTACCATATTTAACATGTCAAATAAATGTTAATGTCTTTTTTTTTGCGTTTTAAAAGAAAATCAACTTCGTCTATCAATAGATAAATATGTGAAATCAGATTTCCACAGTAGAGTCTATATTTCTCTCCAGACAGAAAGTGGAGTATTTCCTTAACATACTAGTCATTAATGTGTTAATAAGTCATTTATTAAGGCTTTATGGATCGGTAAGCCATTAAAAACAATGGTTGAGAAGGATTTACCGGCAAAATGTAATTTTTCACAGCATTCATAATATTTTATTGAATCTAAAAAGCCTGAATAAATGATCTATTAACCAGTGATGCAAGTAAACTTTGTGCAAATGGTGTGAATATATAAGTGTTTGTATGTTGTTTGTAATAATATGTTTTTCCTTTTTTCCATTTTTATTCTTGGTACTTGATCTTAATTTTTAATGTATGTAATTTTTATAATTTTCTATATAAATAAACATAATTATT
>NW_023339785.1:20879946-20883852 GCF_004916995.1 Morone saxatilis | reverse complement strand
TGTGTGTGTGTGTGTCTGATTGTCTGGAAGGACTTTCCTGCGTTTCAAAAGTCTAAGCCCTGGTCAGGATGTAGTTATGGAGCGCTAATTTGAGAACCGTCTGATTGCGGGCTTTCTGTGGGCCTCTACCAAACACACACACTCACACACAGACACACACTCTTTATCAGTCATTAATCTATCAGGTGTCATTAACAGGGGAGGATGGGCTGATTGAAACCAGAGGGAGACAGAATGATGTCACACAAACACACTTCACTGCCAGAGTGCTCATGTGTCTCCATGTCTCCCTTTCATCCTCATCATCACACACACACACACACACACGTATATGTGACTGACATGTAGACAGACTAAAGTGCAAAAGTAGGCCTACAAGGGAAACACTTATTCATGCTGCTCCGCTCTCCTCCAACATCTGAGCCACAGCAAATGAGGAATGGTTATTGCCAACACCAGCTTCTATAAAAACGGATGAGTGGAGAGTCCAAGGAGAAAAGCTTAGACTTGAAAAGTTTGAATACAATAACAGGAAAGTTATTTTGTGTGAAGATAAATGTGTATATTTAATGAATGAGCCTGTGGAAAGAAGGACAGAGGGATTGTTTCTCCTGCTCCAGCCTGTCGCTATTTTAACCCCTATCCCGCAACGTACATGAACACACTATTACACTCTCCTTAATACACACGCTACAAGGCTATCTTTGGAGGACCAGCTATTGTTTAGCAGTGACAGTAATCCCTTAAAGAGGTGCTGTATTTCCAGGCTGAGAATGGATCTCTTTATTAACACTGACGGAGGCTCATTATCTATAAATACAGGCGGGAGCCACTAATAAATCATTTCTCATGGCCCTGATAGAGCACTAACCACAAGGCATTAAGGCATCGTGAATGCAAACCACACATTGGCAGGCGAGCTCTCTGCATGTGTGTGTTTGTGTGTGTGAGTTACAACACGCTTTGGCAGGCAGGATGATGGGGCTCGAACTGGGCTTTTGATTGAAATAGCATGTTGTCTTTTGAGTTCCCATTTCGGCAGCCTTTAAATTATAGTGTCTCTACGGGGCTGAAGAAAGTCTCCTGGAGTGGGAATAAAGTCAGAAAGCAGAAAAGGCCTTTCTATATATGTGAGGACAATGTGAATACGACTAAAGACATGTTGCATGTTGCTCGTCTGAAGAGTGACTTCAGTGGTGCAGTTGCTCCGGCTTACACATCAGTGTCAAAACCTTTAACATCGTGTATGTGGATTTTAATGTCCACAGGTGTTGTGTCACAGTGGATCACTGGTGATGACATTCAGTGGGATTGCAAGAGGCCTGGGTTTGTGTAACTGTTACTAGTTAAACTGTGTTGCACCATCAAAACTTCAGGAATGTATTTGCTTGTTTAAGACTTTTACGTCTAAACGTGTAAATAGGTTAAGACGTCTTAACTTTAAGTCCTTTGTTAATGTAGATATTACTTTATTTAATCTATATATGCATAAATGGAGAAATATGTGTTCCAGAGTTAGTAGTATTAAAGCAGTTTATAATAAATGGAAAATATAAGATTATGCTAATCTAGCTGCTGGAAATATAGCCAAGTCATTTAGCGAAACGTGACATAACTTTTTTTAATTTACATTATTTTTATAAAAATGAAATTTAAAGTCTTCCCTGTTTATTATTAACAGAACAAAAGTAAAAAACAGATAAATTGTTTATTATTTCTTACTGTTAACTGTAACTTAACGGTGTTGTTTATCAGACCACCAAATAATATTTTTTTTTCTAATTCAAATTTATTTAAAAGGTCCAGTGTGTACTTTTAGGAGGATTTATTGACAGAAATAACTATAATCGTCATGGTCATTTCCTAAACCTAACCAAACTACGTCTGTTTCACAATGTTACACGTTTATTGTTACCACAATGATGAATGTCACCTGACTATAACAAAAAAAGGTCACCTGACTTCATCCTGTCCTACATGTCCAAATACACTAACAGTGAGGGCAAAAAAACTCCAAAAGCCTTTTGTTTTTTGGGGATTTTTTTTGACTATTTGGAACAATGGGCATCCCATCAAAATGACAGGCTAACAGAGAAATAGCCTGAAAGCTAACATTTGCCAAATTCATGTTAGGTTACAAGGTGTGGAAATGTTACACTGGGAAAGTTAACTACAACTCTTGCATGTTTATCAAAAACTTGCCGGCAGACAGTTGTTGTGTCGGCCAGTGCCAACATAGTTACATCATAAAATTCACACACCTACACGTGCCCACCACATTCACTCATTGTGAGCATGAGACAAGGGCAGAGACACAATATGCACAGTGTCTATCTGGAATTAAGACTTTTGGCTCTTACAAACATAACAGACTGAAAACTATGAATGTTTACCTAATTATGCTGACTGCTATTAAATGGACTATCTATTAACTTCTATGTAATGGCCAGCAGGGGGCAGCTCCATTGGCTTCAATAAAACACTGATACCATGCACTCTAATGGAGAAAGGACCCGACTTCTCACTTGATATATTAGCTTAAATGGTTTCCTAATGAGTTTATGGTCACAATCGCTAGTTCCAAATCTTCTTCCATACAGCATGATATTAATTTAGTAAATTATGGTCCAATTTAGAGTCAAATTTTTGCCGTGGCTACCTTGTGATTCTCTCAGTGAGTTCGTCCAGCTCAACGCACAAAACTCTGCTGATGTTTTGCCTACATCTCACCTAAAGTTGTTTCAGAAACATACTTTAGTTTAGCTGTAACACAAGACGCAATTGTTTCCTGCTACAAACTTGTCGAAACTGTGCAGCCAGTGAAAGCAGCTCAACTCGCAGTACGTCACATCCGCTATAACACCAAACTCAAGGCTTCAAAACGACTCCCTCCACACCTCTCTCCCCCTGCAGCTGAATGTTAGTAATGCTCACCTCCACACATTTGGCATTTACTTAAAACATTATTGTATTATTAGACTTTTTGTAATTGTTATGTGAAATGCAACTCGGGCCAGAAGTAGGGCTGTCCCTGATCCCTTGATACCTGTGTCGCGGTGACCAAGGTACAGCTCCCATGTGATGGTCAGAAGTGTCAACCATAATCCACAGGACCTCTTTGACTCATCACACCAAACAGATGCATATACCTCCACTTAGTTGTAACGTTGGTGCAACCCGCTCCGATCGAAGGGACATCAAATGCAAAATTAACAGTTCTGATTCAAACTAAAGCATTAAAAAACTAATTTCCTAGTCCAATGTATGTATTGATGGACTGTATTATATATTTTGTTCATTGTGGTGGGGGAGAAGAGGGAAAATCTCAATAAACATATTGTTCAAAAAAAACCTCATTGCCCAAACTATGAACGTACATTATGACCAACTGTTCTTCGGCCAAAAAAGACATTTTTCATCTTTGTGACTGTTGGCTTAATAACATAAAATTCTTGCTAGATTAACAATATTTCCTCTATTGCCATTCTTTGCTCAGTTCATCCTGTCTACCCCAGCTAGAGTCTAACTCGAGCCAGGCCAGACCGGCCAAACTCTGACAGTTTAACCTTTCTCAGAGGTCACTCCTATTCTTACAGCAGCCAGTCCAGAACTGAAGCCTCCTGCTTCATTTCAGGCCAGCCCTGTATAACCAATCATACCTCTATCCAGGCCCATTTTGCAGAGATGAGGGATGAAAGGTCCGATTAGGGCCTGCTGGAAGTATTCAGCGTGTAGCCCCCGCCCCGCCCAGCCCATCACCCCAGTCGGCGGCCCCTTCTAACCAGCCCCTCTCCCCTCAACCCTGCACTCTCTGGGCTGTGATTGACATGTGAATTACAGTGTGTGGTGATGATAATAAGAGTGCTACCCGGGGCCAGGCCTGCGCCTTCCAGCCAGCAGCCAATC
>NW_023339785.1:20863692-20879846 GCF_004916995.1 Morone saxatilis | reverse complement strand
ACCCCCACCCCCCTCCCCAACCACATCCAGATATATGAAACCCTTCATTTATCAGGGCAATCTAAAAATAATTTTCCTCCATTGTGGCGACCCTTTGATAAAAAATATTTGTGTTCGGAATGATTGCGCTCAGTGGGACAAAAACAGATAAAGACGTGTGACTGTGGGGTTCCTCAACAACCTCCCACCACATAGAACGATGGTTTTCCCCTAAATAATTACTACTTCCCCCCACCATGCATGTTAACAACACCAAAAGGAGCCCTCAACACGTTTCAAACTCTCCCTTAAGTCAGCTAACAATCTGAAAGTGTGTTTATGTTTGAGTGCTGGCATTGTTCACGTTTATGCATTATTTTATCCAAACAGCCCAATATAATTTGCTAGTTACACATTATAGTATTAGGAAATTACGCTCTTAACACCCTGTGGATTAGTTTTCCATCCTTTGACATCCTTCTGGGAAGAGTCCTGCTTGGCAGAGCTGCCCGTCTGAGCCGTCACTCCGAGGAGCTGATGAGACGGAGGGGAGAGAAAAGGCGCTCGACTGAGATCCTCACATGCAGAGTCTGACTCTCATTATCAATTACGCCTGTTTTTGTTTCTTTTTACCACAACCATTAACCACACAGTTACTGGCAGTCAGGGAGAGAGAGAGAAAAGAAAAGGCAATTTTCATCAAAAAGAATTAGTTATCCAAACAAGTGAGATGAATGTGCCATAGAGCCGGATTCACAGTGGGCCTCATGAAAGCGCTGTGGACAGATGAAGATCTATATGTGTTTAATAGGAAGAGGGTGAGTAGTAAGGGATAACTAAAGGCTTAGGAAGAGAAAGAGAGAAAGAAGGGGGGAGTGGGAGAAGATAATTCACAACACACTTGTGGTGTGGAGGCTGCGTCTTGGCACAGATGTTACTCTCCTCTCCTCTTTTCCTCTTGCCCTCATCCCTCGTTACCCGCCCAGGCCTGGCGGAGGCAGAGGGAGCCAGTAAAGGCTGGATGCCGTGGCACATGAGCCATTAAATCTTCCTACACTGTGGGCAGGGGGAAGGCGGTAGTACCAGGCCTCGTGCCCAGGCTCCTCAAATGCTGCCAGCCCAGAGACCCAGAGAGGTGCTGCACGGAGGGAAAGGAAAGGTGCTGGATGGCAACACAGAAAAACTAATGGCACTTTTATCTCTTTCAACTTTGACTATTGTAACGCTCATCGTGTTATAAATGTGCTGCAGTTAATTCAGAAATATGTTGTCCGAGTGCTGACCAGGACCAGAGAGAAAGAACACATTTTAGCACGCATCCAATTTAAATTGGAACGGCATGCCCGGGCATCAGAGAGCGGCAGAGTGTTGAAATCTTTAAAGGATGAGGCTGGTAATAATTCTTAGTTTTTATACAGTAAACAAATCCCATGAAAAGACTAAAACCAGCAGAGCCATAGTCTGTCTCTTATACTTCCCAACTCTGTCTGTACTTCTCAGCTCCAAGCCCATCGGTTCCTGCCAAAGATGTAAATCTTTAAAACCAGGTCAAAAACATACCTTTGTTTTTAGAACGGGCTTCCGAATTTCCTTAAACAGCTGCGCTCTGTAGGTTGTTGTTTTTTTGGCAAACATTATAAAGGAGTAAGTAGTGAATTAGTTGGGGATGATTTTCAGCCGCTGGTTTGGTACAATGTCCATGTGAGGAACGTGTCAGCCAGTGTTTTTAACAGTTATTGGACAACACAGAGAAATAGAAAATACTTGTAAGGACAAAAGGATTTGTTTACAATAATAAAAATATAGAATATAATCCTTAAAATCTTAAAACGTATTATTATATATTACGTATACATAAAAATAAAAAGTTTGTCTTTTTTAAATGATTTTAGTTTTGTTGTAACAATGTGTTTTTATTCACATATGTCTATATTCTTATAGTTTTACTGTTCCTATTTCTACTGTTGTGTGTCAGTCATCTCTAAAGCACTTTGTACTGCACAAACCTGCATGAAAGATGCTTTACATATAGTTTCCTGGATTGTTTGATGGAGGAGGGTGGTGATAAAGCAGCTGAAACTCTCATGTGGTTCACAAGGAGAGATTTTCCTCTGTGTCATCAGCAGCCAAATCAGATTAAACGCTTCTCTCTGTAATCGCTGATTGGAGGAGCGAATTTGAATGCTTTTCAACAGCAAATCAAGGAGGGGAAATGAAACTGTTGGCAGACACAATCAGTTAACTCCTATAGGCAGAGAAGGATGTGATCAGCGTCACACAGACTCGCCCATTAGCACTGCAGCAGAAGCCATGAAGAGACTCTGTTTCTGCACAGACAGGATCCCTGCAGGGACTTTCAGAAACACTCTGTACCTCAGACAGCTGTACCCCCTGAGAGAGAGACAAGAAGGAGGTTATGAGTAGCAGATGTGACACTACACAAACACACTCATCCACACTTCCACACACACCACGGAGCTGATGACATGTCAGGGTCGAAAGAATTTGTCACTCTGTAATCGGCCGTGTTGTAAAAAGCTTTGACTGGTTGCCTTCATTCTGTTTCTGCTCAGCTCCTCTTCTTCATCTTTGTTTCGCACCAGCTCAGGATGTTTTGGCACCGCCTGTTTAAAGTAGAATTAGAAGCAGCCAGCAACAACATGAGTAAATAACACTATGCTACTTGAAATCCTCACTGAAGATGAGGTTTTCAAGATTTATGAGTTGGAAACAATTAGCACGTCATTGTCTCAGTATTTAGTGTGTTTTCCAGGTGAGTGTTCATTCATGTCCAATACAGAAAACTCACATCCCATTAGCGCCACGACACACTAAGTGTATACAGCGTTCCATATTCAAACACTCCACACATGTCACAGCAGACGGGTGGTGGAAGTTTGACGTTTGGCAGTGAGTGGGCATCCGCTGCGGCAGCCCGTGCCCAGAATAACCCTCACACACACACGCGCACACGCACACACACACTAGCTGCTCAGCATCAGGATCCAACTTAAAACAAACCATCAGGGGGCCCCGTCATATCCACTCAGAACTGAGCAACAGAAAGACAGACCTGTTTATAAACACACACACACACAAACACACAAACACGCATATGCATGAACTAAAACTAATTTGTGAGCATGTGCACATATACAGTACAGCCAGACGACTAACATGAGTGTATGGCTGGTCTTGATTACTCTTTGGGCACCAGCCTTCAGCCACACACACACACACACATACAGACTTCAAAGTGTCAGTCATCAGGTCATAGTGAAAACATGTCACTGTGAATGTCATTAAACAAATAATTTATCCTAAAATTAACATAAAAACTGTAATTCATGAAAGCCATATATATTATAAACAGCACAATCCCCCTTTAACCAACTTAAATGTAAGTTACCTTCATGATTGATGTGTTGCATTTGAGCCTATAAGGCCTGCCACGATTTTTCAATTGCAAACCAATTACTCACCAATGGTTATTAATTAGGGCCGTGGATCCGCAAATCAACAGCATGCGAGCGGGCCTGAAGGCGCAAAATGATCGGAAAGCCTAATTGCAGCTGGTCATCAAACTTCCGCATTAAGAGAAACCTGAGGCCCGCGCTAAATTGGATTTGAGTCTCTTGTTTCCGCCAAGCGTGCGTATTGTGCTTAATAAGAGGAAACATGTGTGCCAAACATCCCTGAATGGGACAAACGCAGATTTGCACTGGATTAAGAATCATAAAACAACTAGAAGCAGCTTCCTGTTGTGTTCAGAGCCAGGCATCACTCGCCTGCGCGCCCGTCGTCACTCGGCTGACATCCCATAATCCCATGACGAAGATTTATGGGCTGACGGCTGAAGACAACATGGAAAAATAATCTCTCAGACTGCAGTGGAAGGAAACTACACAGGCTATTTCTATCGCTTTCTTTCGTCTTTTATTTCAATAAGACGCAGCAGCAGGCCTGCGCGCTCGGAAATATGCGGACGGTTATTTCTGGTGCACTTTTTTCCCTCAAGGCCGCGTGTTTGGGACGCACTTTTTTTTTTACACTATTGAAAGAAAACGACAAGTTAGGAAAGAATAAACATAAATCCAGGCCGCAGTCCTGAAACAGGTTATGATGACAGAGAGCATGTGATTCCGGTTGGTCATAGTTCTCCATTTCCCGGCTGTTGTCTGAGATTTCCATCACCAACCAAACCAACCGTGTCGTAAACACAGCCCTCATTTGTTTTCTCCTCACAGCAATTATATCATGTGATTAAAAAACATTTTAAATAGAGCCTTCGCTGACTTTTATTTGTGTAAAGCGGATCTATTTCATGTCGAGCAGTAATGTAATAATCCCGAGCTGTCATTACGGCCCAGTTTTCCCCTGTGCGCCGAACTCCATCTGATCTCCGCACTTATGAGAACCAGACTGGCGCACACCCTCACCGGGCACCGCAAAGACAGAAATCCCACTTCTATACCGGAGGGACGGGAGACAAGGGACCGCTTTAAGGAAAGCCTTCAAATTAATATAGGAAATGTTAGCTTCAACAGAAATGCAGCGAGTTTCATGGAGATATTTTACCTTCCAGATGGTCTGAATTAAAAGTCTTAAATATTTGTGCCTAGACTCCCTCTCCAGCGCTCTAAAATGTCCTTTCTATTTATCTATCGGATGTCTAAATGGGGAAATAGCAACATGGAAAACACGCGGGTCAATCAAAAAGTTTGCTTGTGCTCAAAAAGTGAGAGGAAATGTTCTCCACAATTTTTAAGTAAATCACCTTGGAGTCTTAAATGTTCTGCCAAAAATTTTATTTTTGAACCTGCATTATACAAAATGCCACAAACATAAAAAAAAATCTATCTTTTAGCATTCACCCTCAGCAGTATCATCATCCACCGCGCGAAAAGATGCTGATGGCTGTCCTGGATGCTCAAAGGCCACTGAGACCAAGCGAACACTGCAAAAAATATCAGTTGTTTATTGAGTCTCATTAGTTTTCTCCAGCTAGTGCGAAAATAGCAAATGATTTACCTAATTGATTTAACCTGCTTCCTTCCAAATGAACTATATTAAACTGTCTTGAATCAAATTACACCTGTTGATACTGATTAAGTACCTACCTACCTCTGTATCTACCTCATTTTGCATCGTTTCACATAGTGACAGTTCCAAATGGAAAGAATGTGCTTGCTAGAGATAAAAACGTTTTTATTTCACTTTTGCAGCAACATATATTTGTCATTTGTCTCAGAAGGTTAAGATTGAAGACCGGGATAAGTTTTAGTGTGTGTATTTTTTGCAGCGCTAGCCCATGTGGAGGAATGCACGCTGCGCTCTTCCCTCCCTCTCTGTGACGCGCAGAGGGGAACCAGAGGAACAAGCCCTCTGTGAGACAGAAAGAAAAGGGGAGACACAGAAACGGATAAAGGGGGAGAGAGGGGAATATTGTAGTGGGGAGGAGAGGCGTGCCAATAATCAAGGATTTTGGATGAGGGTGCGCGTCTTGGAGAACACATGGGAACGCACCGGATCAATTACGCAGCGTCACGGAGCCGCCGTGAGAGAAGAGGGACTCCCTGAGGTGCTCCTGCTGCTGCTGCTGCTGCTGCTGCTTGTTCTGCGCCGTCCTGTCCTGAATGAGCTCGAACAGTAAACCGGGACAAAGCCAAAGTTCAAACGGATATACGACTCGTAGAAAGACGGGATCTTTCGCTAAGATGCAGGGTCTGAGTTCCCGGGCTCACGCGTTTTCGGTGGAAGCGCTGGTCGGGAAACCGTGTAAGAGGATGAAAGTGTCGGAGGGACACGAGTCAAGTTCAGCTTCAGACACCGGCAGCGATACGAGCATCTTCACCGGTGAGGCAGACTGTTGGATGTTCGACAATACCTTTAACATACACGCATTTTACGCACAGTATGGAACAACAAAAGCCATTACAAAACAGGCATTTTACAATTATTTTTCATAATCCGGCCTGTATTTTATTTTATTACATTTTCACAATTAAACTTGTATTTATATTCCATCAGTTAAAAAACAAAATGGTCAAATAAAGGGGGAGAGTTTTACAAATATTCTCCCATGTTAGTTGGAAAACTTTCCTTTTTGTAAGATTAAACATTCATAATATCTGCAGCTTATTCAAATCAAAAAGTTAAAGTTTTAAACTTTTGGAAAGCAAAATGTTGCATATTTGCATATTATTAGACTTCTTTTCTCATCCCAGTCTTTGTCCCTTTATAGGCTTGAACGAATATTCGGTCAGCCAGGTGAAGAAATCAGGTTCAACGCCGAGGAGGACAGAGGACACCTCCTGTGACCCGGAGAGACAGACTGTCGGATCAGGGGCTGAGGAGGCTGACCCCAGCGGGGAGGAGAGTAAGCCGAAGGAGAGCGACTGCCACCCGGACAGAGAGGTCCGGGTAGAGCTGCAGGGCTCCGAGCTGTGGAAGAGATTCTACGAGATCGGCACCGAGATGATCATCACTAAAGCTGGCAGGTACAGAATGTGGATGAGAAACACCGATTTTATAGTGGTAGCAAATATGGAGAGGGCTGTAGAAAACCCTGGCCTTTAGGTGTCTTTTACCGACTTTATGCATTGTTTCTAACTTTCAAACTCCAAAGGGAACCATAACTGTTCAACAGGTAGTTACTGGGTCTATTTATTATACTATCCATTATTTGGTCTATATTTGCTGAATTATTTTTAAGAAAAAACGTATACACAAGACCTAAAACAAAATAATGTGTTGACATTTTGGATCCTTTACTCTTTTTTTAAAAAAAAATTCAATACTTTCTCTCAATATGACAAACAAAACTTTACAAAAGTTAGTTTAATCACACAGAAATAAGAGCAGGCCCCACACAGCAGCCCGGGCCTGACTGCTTTAACAGTAATGACCCATAAGACTAAGCAGTCTTTCGTTTTCAGTTGGTTATAATTACATGTTTGCTTCCGTGTTCGAGTGTGTTTTTTAAATGAAGCACAAGTTTGAGTGGTGAATATCAATGAGAGGTTATGATAGGATATTTACATGAACCGTTCTGTGGTCACAGGTGCGCGTTTATGAGGTGTAAAACGGTTTTGAACGCGCTGCAGCCGTCAGGTTTACACTTTCTAAGCAAATTAGCTGAACTCTGGAGTTAATGATTAATACACCAAACACCAGAATTTGCATGTTTTTAGTGTATATTGGTCTTATTTTGTTTGGGTTAAGATGTGGAAATATACTTTTAATTTCATGGTCTTTGGTCTTTTTTATTGTTTATCTGATATTTTGAAATAAAAAAAGAAATAAAGCACATTATATAGGTTATCATGTGAGGCAGATTTCTATGTTCTGCTGAAAGTAACTGAAATTTATAAAACTATTAGATTTTGTCGAAGTGAATTAAACTAGTTATTTATGATGCAGGGCAATCAATCACATAATGAAACCATGTGACACAGATGTATTCTTGGTCGATTACATTATCTTTATCTTTAAACAAATCCATTTGTGGTCTGATATGTAGACATGCGCGTCTCGTCCTTCCAGAAATGAGTTATTGGGACATAACTACTTGCTGAAATCTAGGTTCCGTTTATTCAATTACGGAGAACACACGCTATAAATCTCGGCAGTGAAGATGCCCTCATGGCCCCTCGAGGTCCCTGAACTTTTCCTCTGAACTTGGCCGCGACAGGCAGGAAATTTCTGCCTTAAGCTGATCTCGTTCTGTGTGGTTTTATGATGAAAATCCACGACGGTCAAACACACTTTTACCTGTTTTAAGAAAGGTTTAAAAGAGGTTCAATTAAAAAAATATATAAATAAGTCATTTCTAATTCCTAACGAATGTGCTGTGTGTGTCTTTTCTTTCCTCTCTTCAGGAGAATGTTTCCCTCTGTGCGCGTAAAAGTGCGCAATCTGGACCCGTGCCAGCAGTATTACATCGCAATGGACGTCATGCCCGTGGACTCAAAACGCTACAGGTGTGTGTGTGCCTGCGTCAATACTATAACTCCCTCTCTATCTATCTATTGGTGTATTTACGTCCATGCATACACCCCCGCAGGTATGTGTACCACAGCTCGCAGTGGATGGTGGCTGGAAACACGGACCACTCCTGCATCTCTCCCCGGCTCTATGTGCACCCGGATTCGCCGTGTGCAGGAGAGACGTGGATGCGTCAGGTCGTAAGCTTTGACCGGGTCAAGCTCACCAACAATGAGATGGACGATAAGGGACATGTAGGTAACCCATCTGAGCATGCGCTGCTTCTTCCTCTTTCTCCCTGTCCAGCTGATAGTGACCGTGTTTGCAGTAGGCCTACAGGTGAGACATTTAAGTGAAAATGGGGTGAGGTACATTTCTTTTTTCTTACTCTGGTTTATTATTCTTTTGTATTTTTAATGTCTTGACTTATAATAATAAAAAGAAATTCTATACATTTCTTAGTGTGAGTGTAATTTGAGAGAGCTCACATCAGCTGGTAGTATAATGGTAAAGGAGCAGTAGAATCAGTCTTTAACGGCTTTGGCAGCTTCAGTCCGTCTTGGATTGCGGTCACACACATATTGAACCATATCTCCGAGAGAGAAAGCCTGTATGTCTTTTAGGGCTAGAGGAAGTGGAAATCCTTCTCTGCTCCAGAACTTCCTGTAAAGGTTTAGTGATGTACAGATGTGGTGAGTGGGGAGACTACAGGAGGCTTTTCACTTGATCCTCATGTTTATAAAACCACCCTGGAATTTATGTGTGTGAAGGATTCCTTATTTAAAAAAAACGATGAAGGGATGTAGATGTAGACGTTTGCACTGGAGACGAAACTTGGTTCTCTAAAACCGCCTCATAGTCCCTGCTGTTGTTTATGTGTATCACCTTTTTCCTTTTTTTTTTAAGCTGACACATATTGCAGTGCTCTGGCATTGAATTTGGCAGTTGAGCTGCTTTCAGAAAAAAAAAATCTGCTTGTGAAACTTTATATATATATATATTACAATATATGTTTTTATTTGGATTCTGCTTTAGCAGGTAAAAAGGAAAACTCGATATTTGTAGACCTCAGATCCCCAAAGCGGTCCAACTGTTTTAATATATTTTAGTTTATTTCACCATATAATTTACCAAATATACAAAATGAGTTGATAAACTGCAATCTTTAATTTTGGGAAATGAGTTTTACTTATACAAACTTTTTTTTAGCAGTATTAAACTTCCTGAAGCAAACATGATTGTACTTGAAATGTGATTAAAGATGTCAAATTAAAATAATGTCAAGTTCAACTAATTAATATATGAAACACAAATTGAATGATGTTTAAATCTATACATTTATATTCATTTTAATGTACGTAGCAGCCGATGTACTATTTTGCAATGTATTGTTGAAGTGTTATGTAAATAAATATAAATATTGTCTATTGACATTGTTGTAAACTTATACTTTTCTATTATGATGTTACCTTCATATATCACCTGTTATAGTTAATATGTGTAATTGAAATTATTTGCATACAGAACATGTTTTTAAATGTGTATATCTTTAATCTTTAATATCATTAGTCTATTAATGAATTAGTGAACTGACAAAAAAAAGTTAACGACAAGTTAATTTCATTTTTCTAGTTAGTTAAATATTGTTTTCAATGTTCTGTTACATCATAGTACTTTGGATATTAGGACAAAAGGAGCAATTTGATGACCTCGCCTTGAGCTTTAGGAAATTTTGATGTATATTTTTTACTATTGTCTAACATTTCGTCCTTAAAATGATTCATCAGTTAATTGAATGAGATGAAACCTTAGTTGCAGCACTGTATGTTTGTTTCTGCAGTTCAGCTCAAGGAAAGATATGATTAAGGCTCAACTGGTAAAATTTAAAACATGCTCTTCATCTCTTCACCCAGATTATCCTTCAGTCGATGCATAAATACAAGCCACGTGTGCACATCATCCGGCACGACCCTCGGATGGACTTGTCTCAGATCCAGTCGCTGCCTGCTGAAGGAGTGCACAGCTTCTCCTTCCCAGAAACTGAGTTCACCACAGTCACTGCATATCAGAATCAACAGGTAATACTAGCTGAAACTGATCCGGTAGAACAGTAAAATACTTTAAAACATCATCACAAATTGATTTAACTATCAATCAAAAAACTATGTGTTTTATGACAGAATACAATATATTTAAAATGCAGTTTTAAACAACCGAATTTTTGTTTATGCAAAAATATGTGCATTTACATTCTACATCTTTTATCTGCCAGAAATATTAAGAGAGCAAATATCACACAGTGACTTATATTTCGCAATGAGCCAATCAACAACTCAGGCCTGCTTGACCTAACGCTTTAATCGGAATATCATGAAGGTGATGAGGCCCACTTCCCTGTGGTATCAGCAAAATCATAAATTTCACTGTCCCGATTTTCTGCCAGGCCAGTTGCTCAGAGCTGGTGTGTGTGTTCCTGTGCAGGGGAGCTGACCCCATTGTTGGCTACCATTCCCCCAGTAACAGAGCCGTCCACGGGGACTGCCAGCTCTTTTCATCAGGGCTCATTTTACGATCAGTGAACGTATTATTACAGAAACTCAGTAACAAGCTGTGACTGGGCCGACTGCTGGAGTCCACAGCCCATTAAAGCACCAAATAAAACTGTGCGACCTCCAAGAACCCTGTTTGACATGGCTGATCGCCCTGGGTGCTGCTGGGAGATGCAGTCCCTGAGGGAGAGCTCTGTCGCTCTCCGTGCTGTTGTAAAGCTGAGCTCATTGTTAGCTTAACACATCAGCATTTGACACGTCCACTCTAACCCATGTCTGTTCCTCTCTCTTGGGCAAGATCACGAAACTAAAGATCGACAGGAACCCGTTCGCCAAGGGCTTCAGAGATCCAGGAAGGAATAGGTACGGAAAACCTCACAAAACATCAACACTTGGTTTAGCTCAGAAAGTACTCTGCTAAAGGACCCAAGAGGGATTTAAGGTTCAACCACTGACATTTGACACCACGTAAAACCTTCAAATGAAGTTGAACTGTGTAGTGCCGAATTTCACACCTCTCAGAACTATCATTTAAATACCTGGAATAACATTTTTCAGTGCTTTTACAGTATGTGTGTGTGTTTGTGTGTATAGGGGAGTGTTGGATGGCTTGTTGGAATCATATCCCTGGAGAGGCCCTCTCAACTTGGACTTCAAGCCATTCACCATACAGCTTCAAGGTACAGTGCTGCAGCTCCTATTACTTCTCAGCTCCACGTTGTTTTTGTCTTTGCGAATCAAGTTTCTGACGTCCTTTTTCAACAGGGAGCTCAGGGTCACCAGCCAGCAGTGTGAAGAGTCTGCTGCCTCTCTCCTCTTCCTCATCCCTTCACCCGTTCTCCACCTTCACTTGCCAGGACGCCGCTCTCCACACCCTCGCTTTTCCTCTCTATGGCAAGGCCTCCGCCACCTCAACCAGTTCCCCGCTGCCTGGCAGAGCCTTCTCCTCCCTGAGCACAGACAGACTGAGAGGCCTGCCCCCGCTGTCTCCGCTAACAGACCTCCCGCTCCTCTCTGCGCTGCAAGCAAAGAAGCTTCCCCACTGTAGGGACCCATGTCTTCACGGGTCTCCGGGGAGCTCCCCCTGCCTCTTCCCCCTCCACAGCCCCCTCAGCCCCCAGGGGCCTTCTCTCCTGCCTCATCTTTCTGACACTGTGGGCCCCTACTGTCTTTACCGCTACAGTTTCCCCCTGAGCCCCCAACTCACAGCTATTTCCCGGCACGCCAAACTAGCCGAAGACACCACAGACTGTCTGCTGCGCCAGTCTCCGTGGCACCCGACCACGAACCACTGCCTCTGACAGCTGGACCGCACTTTTAGGCTCCGGCCCATTGAGTGTAACAAGCCAAAGCTTATTGCAACAAAACAGAGAGGGCTGGTTCTCTATTCAAGCAAGACCCAAAGGAGCAATAAAGACCGAACTGTGGCTGTGGGGACTTTTTTGTATTTAAAAACTGTTTTGTACACTGTGTTGGATTTACCAGCACAGAAACTCATCCAGAAGCAGTTTACGAGCTGCTCCTCTTCACTCTGCACACTCAAGTAAAGCCAAAAAGACCAACATTGGAGTGAACAGAAATGTAGACAGGATGTAGCTTTTTTATTTGGGACAGAAAGCACAGTTTCTTTACCGCAGGGCAAAACCTGTTTTCCGTCTTAACTACTTCACATGCTGTAATGGTGTTACCAAAGAGCATCAGACCTAAGGTATGTAATATCAATATTAATGAACATGAGAATGACTGTTAAACTGACCATAAGTGCCCATTAAAGTATTTTTCCTATTGTTTTGTTCAGATCGTACCCCAGCATTCAGAATGTTCTTTTTCCACACACACTGTGTATAAACAAAGTGACCATATTTTCCAGTTGTATTCATATGAAGTGCATCACCGTCAAACACACATTGTGCAAGAGGAGGTGATTTTGAATAAGAAATGAATCAAAAGCATGTTTGCATGTGCTTTTCTAGCTCTAAACTGAATCTCAGTGTCAGGCTTGGCCACCCCTGACTAATAACATGAGCTCATCAAGTCTCTCTGTGATTTTAGAGGAAGAACAACAGCTGCCAGGATTCGGGCGGCCAGTTTCCATTCCTGTACTTTATTACCAATAACAGGACTAATCAGAGACGCATGGGGGTGAAAGGGTTATTCTATACAGGCCTATATTAGGCACAGTCTTTAACATGATTGGAATAAGGCTCGCTCCCCTCTAAAATGTGCTAAAGCATTGTTGTAACATTGTTCCAGGATCAACAGTAAATCAATACTGCTGTGTGAGGACTTTCAGAGACATGTGGAAGGTTTACAGAAAAGTGAATTCTAGTATGCCGAATGAAAGCCTCTCACTGCTGTGGGCCAACATAATGCTGTGTTTTTTTGTCCATACCAAAGGGGGCACGCCCGTTCAGCCGCTGATGTGATAATTCCTGCCTTCAGTTCAGAATCAAAACCCTGCACCATCCCTCCCTCCTTCCCTCTCAGCAGAGCTAGGAACAGCGGTTTAGGCAAAACGGGGGAAATGGCCTGTTTCCCGACAAACGGTCATAACCAAACAGCAATTTACTTGTCATGGCCAAGCATGGCAGTGAGCTAATGCGCGCTGGACGTGGAAATAGCAGGAAGAAGTTAATTGAGGAACTCAGGCTAGGGGATGGCCCATGTTTCTCCACGCGGTCAGGTGCGCTGCTATCAAACAGCCTGCCCTTTGTCTGCAGAGAGACATAATCTGTGCTGGTTATTTGATACTGTCTGTCATTTCCATGTCTGGCTATGTAGGACAATCATTTTAAACTTCCAACTAATTCCTGATCTTTCAATTAGACAAATTGCTTTCATACCGGGAGAGTTGAACTCTGCACCTGCCACTCTCCGATAGAGTAATACAAAAACACACATCACATAGAATAAGCACCTGTCATTAATAGTGCCTCAATATGACTATGTGTTTGTGTACATGCATATTTTGTAAGTGGTGCTTTATGAAACAGTGAGTGAAGTACAACAGCCTTCTTAGTAAAATAAATAGTTTGACATTATGGGAAATAGCTTTGTTCCCTTTCTTGCTATAATAAGATTGATAACACGGCTAAATACGAAGCTATAGGCAAGCAGCTGGTTAGCATAACTTAGCATAAAGCTAAATCTAATTTATTTAATTACATATTCTTTAATACAAAAACCAAAGTGTAAAAAACTATAGGTTATGTTACATTTTTGCCATTTTCAAGTTAAAACATGGTAATTAGTGAGCATTAGAGGTGCTATTGGGTGGTTTGGGGTTTTGTTGGACAGAACCAGGCTAGCTGTTTCCAATTTCTATGCTAGGCTAAGCTAACCAGCTGCTGGCTGTAGCATATCTACCAGTCGAGTATTAGTATCAATCCTCCAATTTAACTCTCAGCAGGACAGTAAATAAAAGTATTTTCCAACTATTCCTTTAAATGAGTTGTTGTTGAGTCAAAGGTTGTATGAGCATAAATGTATTATTTAAGTGTAGCCTTAATATATTTATTATATTATAAGCTTATTTCAAACTGGTCTTTCTTGTTTTATGAAACTTTAAGAACTTCTTAGAGCCCCAAAGTTGGTTGAAAACCACTGTTGAGTTATCAGCCTGTTGATGATTAACCACGCTGTCTGTCCCCCCACATTGTTAATTGGCTTGATAATGTGTCAACATAATCCTCTTGAAGGTGGTGGCTGAAATAACATGGAAACTGTGCTGATTCGACTTTGTAATAACATAAGGAGGGAAGTTTCTGGAACGTTCCAGAGTGATTGACAGGCAGTAAAGGGAGAGAAACTTGACCCTGAAGTCATTTGTTTCCAATCATGTGAAATGGCATCCTGAAACAGGAGAGAAGCTCAGCAGAGAGTTGGGACGTGTAAATATACTCTGCCTTCATTAGATTAACATACACGGCACACACACACACACACACCACACAAACACACATATGTCAGTTATCTCCTAATAATAGCTGCCATACACTCGCTCACAAGCACCCAGATGCACACACACCTACACATACATACACACAGCCCTACGCATACATACACACAGTCCTTTGCCAGTCAGCTTTGTGCCCTCCAGCCTTCGCTCGTATTTGGCTCCGCGAGTCTCTCGTGAAGGTTTATACTGGACGCTATTTTCTCTGCAAACTCAATAAAAGCTGGTTATTTATCAGGTCAGATTATGGGACGTGACTGAGCTCAGCTGTAAAGTTGAAAGTGAAACCAGCTGTGGCTGAAATTGAATTACACTGAGTGAGTAATGTGAAAAGCAAGGGCAGTTTAACAGTTATTACAGTTATACTGTTCTACTGCCCTATCAAGCAGGCATACACTGCTCAAACTATACAGTATACACTGTCTTCTTTTTATCTCAAACTGTTGCTTGAAACATAAACAAGTGCGTTTTGCATGGGCCAAGACTCTGAGACACTTTGATTGTGATCAGAGCATTAGATCATAGGAGTGCTGACAGAACCAGGAGCCTCTGCTGATTTGCTTGTTGCTTTGTATGTGTGTAAATGCATACTCCTGGCAGTACGGCCACAAGTGTGTGTAGACACGGGTCACTGGGGCATTGCATCGGCATGTGCTCCCCGACAGGCCTCTGTCTTACAGGAGCAGAGGTTAGATGAGTGGAGGACAAACGGCTTTAACATGTGGCCTGGCACCTGGCCTGCATGTTTCTGTGTGTGTTTTGGGGTTTCCTCTGAGTACTCCGTCTGGGCCTCACACATGCCATTATCAGAGAAAGTGTTAATGACCCAAACAGCTCTTGCACTTTCTCTCACATCTCACCTCTCTGTTTTCACCTTTCCTTCCTCATTTTTGTGAAGTGAACACTCGCTGATGCTGCCTGTTTATTAATTACGGGCATGTGAGTAATTTGTGTAACAGACTTAAAACAAAGCACTGCCGTACTTCTTGTACCGTGTGTTCTTCTGCTTCACAACATTTCACACAGCATATTACACTTTTTACTCCACTATTTATTTCACACTTACTTTTCAGATTAAGATTTTGCAAAAAACAACAACATATGATTGGTTTATAAAATATGCTGAACTGGTTTAAGATTAAACCACCGAAAAGTCTAATAATGAGGTACAATAAGATCCACTTCACCCAACTACAATATTAAACTACTGCTTACATGCATCGAGAATCATGATCCAATAATATAATAATATAACTATGATCGGGGGGATTCTGCATAATGAGTACTTTTACTTTGGGCAAAGAAAAAAAACCTTATTTTGAGCTGTGTGACATACTTTGGTAATCTAATTGGTTTTTAAATGTATTTAGTTCAAGAAGTAGGCAGATTTGCTCAATTCATAAAGTGATATTTAATTATTTAGTACTCCTGGAAAATAAAAAATCTAATTCTTTTGATAATTGAAGTACATTTTGTTGCAAATACTTTTACTTAACTTACATTATCAGAGTGTTTATTGTGGTATAGCCACTTTTACTTAAAATATCAGAATACTACATCCACATCTATTTGACATATGATGAACATGACAAATAAAATTATCCAACATTATATAAAATATTTAAAATTAGCTTCACTCTGACCAGCTACAACATTAAAGTGCTATATTTACATCTGCAGTAATA
>NW_023339785.1:20844449-20863592 GCF_004916995.1 Morone saxatilis | reverse complement strand
TACTTCGACATGTGGCGGGAGGAGCCGGGGATCGAACCAACAACCTTCTGATTAGTGGACGACCCGCTCTTCCTCTGAGCGCACAAGTGAGAAGATTAGCTATTTCTATTTTATTCTTAAAGCCTCAATTAAACAAGGCAGTGGAAACACTACCGCTTTCGTCAGAATCAACTAAAAAGAAGCTTTGAAGGAGCTGACACTATTCACAACAAACTCACAGAAACATGCAATGTATATGAACCGGAGTATACAGCCATGCTAGTGGCACCGCAAGGCTGTACTTTGACACAGTGCTTTGTGCTACATGCTAACATGTGCACAGCAACAATGCTAGCATTCTGATGTTAACAATTGTTGTGTTTGCCATGTTCAACATCTTAGTATTTCGTGTTAGCAAGCTCAAACTTGCTCATTAGCACCAAACACAAAGCTGAGCTGAAGAGGTTGGGGTATGCCATCAGTTTTGCAGGTGTTTTGGCCATAAATCAAAGCGATGAAAAACTTAAAACTTCATCAAGTGACCACTAAAATAATTCCTTAGTACCTGGGGGAAACATGAATGTCTAAACCAAATCTTATGACAATCCATCTGATCGCTGTTGAGACAACTCTTTTAAGCCATACTAAAGACACCATGGACAGCCAAACCAAGAAGGGGAGAAAGGGCTTTGTTGGGACCTTTAAATACATGCGGTGAATGAGAACATATTTGTTTGAATTAGCCTGATGCAACAGTTGCAAATGTAAGTTGGTGAACTACGAAGAAGCGTGGCACCCAATCCACAACGCCTTCATGTGCGGAGACACAAAGACTGGCAGACAGCCTCAATAAAGAGTAAAAGACAAGGCTGTCCATGTTCACGGGTCGTTTGACTGTAAGAGATATCGGGGTGGGTGATGGGGTGAGGTGAAATCTTAATGAAGCGTGCTCTGGACAGGAGGGATGGATAGGGCCAGCTGTATCAGCGCGTGTGTGTATGTGTGTGCACGAGACAGTAAAACTGATTAAAAGCAGCGTTAACACATCTGACAGGAAGCAATGGTCAAGAGGTGAATGGAAACTGGGGAGAGCCTTGGGCTGCACCGATTAGACACACACTTATCAGCAGCAGCAGCAACAGCAACAGGCAGATGGAGACTGGGGAAAACCAGGGGAAAACCCTGGGCAGCAGCGATTGGTCACACATGCCCATCGATATCCGAGTAGAACCAATCAGCTCGGCTTCCTGTGTTTGACCTGACCCTTTACGCATAGTAATAGAATATTTCAAATGGGAGGCAGAGGAGGAGAGAGAAGACAGGGAGAGGAAAGAGTGAAAAAAGAGCCTGTTTGAGCCTTATTCTATGAAACGTTTCCATCTCAAACTCCACCTTAAATAGACGTTGAACCTCTTTACCGTCTACACTCACAACTGATGATACACTGTAACAAAAATGGGTGGAACTGTGACCATAAAATAATTTAATAAGGTATACCAGAAAGCATATAAACAACAAAAACAAGCAATATACACATATTCTTGTGAAATACAATTAAGTACAATATGTATCTATACTTGTAGTCCCACCATATCAGTTTAAACCTCTATTATATATTATAATGCAGCAGAGACGTGTTAATTCCATATTTTACAATCAGTAATTTCTTAGGAAGTTTCCTGGAAAGAACTAAGTAATTTGGTACTAATTATAGGGAGAATGGGAATTTTCTAGAAAGAACTGAAGAATTTTATTCAAACACAAGTAGGGGCTGCAACTAAGGATCCATTTTATTATCGATTTCATTTATCGTTTATTATCCATTAAACATTTAGTCTATGAAAAGTCAATAGTGAAGAAATGCCCATCACAACTTACCAGAGCCCAAGGTGACATTTTCCAAAGGTCTTAATTTGTTCGACCAACAGTCCAAAAACCGTGGAAGATATTCGGTCTACAACGACCCTTAAAAGCAGTAAATCATCCCATGTGAAGAAGCTGAAACCAGAGAATGCTTTCCTTAAATGTTTCAGTTGTGCTCTAACAAATACTAAAAGGATAAAACCGCTATGAAAGCAGTTGCTAACGACAGCTGTCAATCAACTAATCAGGATATAATGGAATATATATTTATTCATTGTTTATCATTGGAAACTTTATTCCTAATATACTGTATGTTTAACTATGTGCTTGCCTACAGACAACTTTCTAATTTTTCCAGCTGTGCACTGACTCTGAGTTATGCACCAATTAATTTGAAATAAACAATGGTTTTAAGTTTTCCTGGTCAACACTCTATTTTAGTAAATGACGTAGTTGTTTCTAGAAGACCTCTTGGAAATCATTCAGAAATTACAGACTTGTAAAATAGTGTTACACTAAGCTTTATTCTTGATATTAAAAATAATGTTTTTTATTGACATGTATCTTTTCCTGCTGAATCCCAGCTCGTGACTAACTGGACTATTTCACATCCTGTGCGTGAATAATAGTAGTCTAAGCAATCCACTAGCTGTAATTAGAGCTTTTGGACCGAGCCAGCGTGTGTGTGGCTCTGACCAGCCCCCCCCGTGCAGAAACCAGACAGGTCGGCCACAGGGACAGGACCACCGGCCCACCGGATCCCTGCCTGTCAGCAAGTACCACTCCTCTAGGAGTAGGGAAGAAAGCCACTAGGTATCAAAACCTGACACACACAGATATACAAACACGGGGTTTCCTCCAGAGCAGCGCTCATACAGGAGCTGTCTCCAGCACATCTGGAAGAAGCATCCCTGCACATATGTTGAGATGCACAAAGTGGAGAGGAAAATAGGCCATGAAAGACTCTCCCGGCTTTAATCATGCTGAAAGAGATGGCCACAGAAGGTTAAAAATAGATTTAAAACAAAACTTACTGAATACATTTTGCGGCTCTGACAGCTGAGGCACATGGAATTATAATTTCAGGTGATCTAACTCTGAGCAGAAATGACTGACAGCTGTTGGATTACTGGGGCCAGTATTTTTTGGATCATTCTAACGTCTGAGGACTTGAAGAAGTATGTGCGTAATAGGCAAAATAGAGACTTTTGTCAGTCTGGGGGCACTGATGATGATTGTGAATGTAGTTAAGTGTGTGCTGATGATGATTAGGAAGGACACAAAAAGGGTCAGAGGTGGCTGAGTGTCACTCTGGAAGACTCCCATCAGCTACGGGGCAGTGGGTGTGCTCATGTATAGATACTTGTGTGTGCTTGGACAGCACCTGTAATGGCTCCCAGCTGAGACTCGCCTCCCCCCTGGGATATGGTGAATTCTGTGTGTGTGTAATAGGGCACTGGCATGCGAGCGGCAGAAGGCCGCTTCCTCTACAGGTGACACCTTTGACCTCTCATCTGTTCCCTGTTGGAGGAGAGAAAGAGGAGGGGAGGGATGGAAAAAGGAGGGACAGGAAGGTATGCAGGGATACATACTTTTCCCAAAACACGGCAATAAACTGGCCAAAAAATGTGAGAAGTAAAACATGTTAAAAACGTTTTTAATGATTCTGTCTTTGCATGTAAGTGCGTGGTGAGCTACTAGAGTGGTAACTGCTACATGCAAAAATATTCCAGCTTTCTCATTTACAATGAGCCCTCTTTTTGGGTAAAATATAAAAAATAAAATAAGTGAGTTTCACCACTAAACAGCCATGGCAACAATACTAAAGGTCCCTGCATCCTCAGTCATGCAGAACAGTAACAATACAAGCATACTCTTAACAATACGCCGTCGGTAAATACATAAATAAATATATTGCTTTTTTGCATTTTATACATAGTATATATTGAAATGAGGTATTAGCTATTAAACAACATACAATTGTTTTTTCAACAATTCGAGCAAAAAATCCCATTCAGGAATATGTCCAAGGTGTGCCACCTTAAAATAAAGATAACACGGTCAGTAGTGTCCTATTGCCGAGCTAATAAATAATTAGAATACATGTTAAATATGAGAGTGCAAATGAACATTAATATGAAAGGACTGTGTTGGATATAGACCAGGATGTAAATATCCATTTTCCCCCTTGCTTTTATTTCTTACAAAAGAACGAATCTGGAACACAGAGGAGGGCACAGAGCTTGCAGGCACATGGCACCTTTTTTGTTTAATCTCCCCTTTTTCTCTCCCTGTCTCTTCTTGCTTCTCTAGCTCTTCTGCCTCCTCCTGATCTTGTCATTTTTCACATCATTATGACACCTGGCCTCGCAGTCTGGACAGCCTCTGGGAGAGTTCGTCCTGATAACGACAGTAAAACAGTAAGGGAAAGATCGAGATATAGACAAACTTTTACTGGTCTTACGAAGGCCAGCCATACAATATTTTCCTCTCTAAAGGAGTCAGTTTTAAACCCAAAACATTTTTCTTTTATTATAATATTAGCAGTTCTGAACTTGCAAAACATAAAAACCCCTTTTAGGTTTAAATGGTGCCTCGTGTAAACCACTGTGTCAATGGTATGCGGATGGGCTGTGTGTATAAATGTACTGTATCTTATGTCTGTCTTGTAGTTATGTTGTGTTGTATAATGTATACACTGACCAGCCGTAACATTATGAGCACTGACAGGTGAAGTGAATAACACTGATTATCTGCTTATCATGGCACCTGTCATTGGGTGGAATATATCAGGCAGCAAGTGAACATTTTGTCCTCAGAGTTGATGTGTTAGAAGCAGGAAAAATGGGGAGTGTGAGAATTTGAGCGACTTTGACAAGGGGCCAAATTGTGATGGTTAGACGACTGGGTCAGAGTGTGTGTGGAGTGTTCCTGGTCTTCAGTGGTCAGGACCTGTCAAAAGTGGTCCAAGGAAGGAAACGTATGGGGCTGCTGTTATGGCTGATCGGTGTATATATAACGGGAGGCTATGTACAGACTGTGGAAACATATTTCCGTGAAAGGAAAATAAATAATCTATCTATGTCAAGAACAAAAAAAACAAACATTGTCAATGGGGCAGCTTGTTGAGAAATTGACAAGTTAATAGTATCACTCCACCCTGTAGCTATGTCCTTCATAAACAGTGGCTGTGGTCAGCTTGAATTATGTTGGTTACAATGGATTCCACTGGTGAGTTATCATAATGGACAACATATCAAGACTTCTTCAGTGACAACTCAAACACTTCCTCCCACAAAATACACCTTTCCGCCGTCCATCTCTATGAATGTTCCAAACTGTCATTGTTTAGGTGAAAAATGGCTCGATATACTGCTGCTGCGTCACGCTATCACTCTCCATGATGTTCCAGAGCTCCACTAGGGGCTGCGTCTTTTAGTCATTGTTGGTGAAACAATTATTGTCTTGAACATGCTGAGAATACAGATGAAGAAATGTATTGAGCTGCAGGAGTGTTTTCAGGAGTTTCTGAGGATACTAGAACCTACATATTGTGCATAATCCAAGCTGACCACAGTCAATGTTTTAAGAGCCACCTCTCAATCATACAGGAGATCGCTTTAAATCTCCATTGGGTGACACTAGTTCACGTGTACCAATGAGACTGTCAAAGACAATAAACATAATGTGTGTATTCTGTTTATGGAACGTAAAACACTAAAATAGGGACAGCATAATGATAGGAATGAATGTGTTAACCTGCTCTGTTGATGCCACAGATGAAGCCAGTGAGGAAGTCTGTCCTGAAGGAAGCTCCAGGTTAAGATCCAACCTAAAAAAACAACAACACAGGAACATTTTCACTGTAACTTGGCTTCTTAGCTCTTCTGCAAAATGGGGGCTATAAAAGTAGTTCTGACCTCATAACACAGCTTCTTTAAAATTGTAGCCTTAATCTTAATGGGCTTTTTGTAGTACAAGGAAGCCTTGTAAACAGTAAGAGAGGTTTGTTCCCTAATCTTTATATCAAAGCCATTTAAATAAAGCTTTTAGTACAATTTATGTGTGTGTCTTGTGTTCTTAAACATTAACCTGCTTACTTTAACAAGTCGGTACAGTTGGTTTTTAATTCCCTGAATTTATATTTGTCCTTTATTAATGCTTTTGCTTTTGACATTACTGTTACTGTGGCAATACTTGTGTTTTCAAATTGTTTGGAGACTTGGGCCATACTCACCCTGCTTCATCAGCCATCTCATGCAACAGCATATCCACTTCATTCTAGGGACCAATCAGACAAACAGTTATTAAAAAAATATGCGATAGAGGATTCAATGTTTGAACAATCACTGGGGTTAAGACTGCCTTCAAAACTAGATACAGGAGCATAGTTTTCCCTGGTTGTAAAAGGAGAGTGCTTATTACCTGAGGTGTTGTTAGAGTGATGGTGTTGCCCATTGTGTCTTCCATCTGAGCTGTCTGCACATCAAGAGTTTCAAATTGGTTTTCAAACTTGTCCATTAATGCAGAGATCTGTAGAGAAAGATAGATACAGGAAACAACATCGCAAACATCTTAATTAACATATTTTCTTTCAGTTTGTTTGTATATGTGTCTGTCTGCGCCTGTGTTACCTTTTCCAAGTTCATGCTTTTCAGTGTAGAATCCATAGACTTGACCACTCCAGACATGGATTTAGATACCTGGGGGGGAACACATAAAATAAAGTACTGAAGCCTTTGTAGTCTCATCACTCTTTACTTGTTTAACTTCTTGTGAATCAAGACAGGATCAGGGCATCTGAAGTCTGAGGGAGATGGCTCTTGATATGGCAATGCTTAAAGTGCTGTGTCATTATACTTCCACTAGGTGTCACTTTTACCTTTTTAACCAGATACTTTGTCATGACTACCTCTCAGCCTAAAAGCATTCCTTACATTTAAAGGATGGCGCTGAGTGACGATTAAACATGTCAAGACCAACCTACCAATAGTTGACCGACTTAGTGTAAAGGGGTTTACTATAAATGCTATTGAGTTTTATGAGACAGGCTGTGGTATTACAACAACATACAGAGGCTATAAGAGGTGTTTTTTTATCTTCACCATCTCACTCTGTGCTTCCATTTCTATATACACTATTAAGTTCTATTCTATGAAATAATGTCTGTCCTACAGTGAACCTGAATTAAAGCAATTTAAAGAGGCTGTCACTCTCATAAAGAGCGAGAAGCTAAAAGCCTAAAGTCTGAAGCAGATCTAATGACATTACATAATTGCCGGCTTTTTGTTTGCATGTCTGGTAGCCTTTTTTTCCTCACTCTCACTCCCTCTGTCTCCTTTGTGTAGGACTTTTGACTGAGTGTATCTTAAGGAAAGACTACTTTGAACTTTTATTTTATTTTATTTTATTTTTTATTTATTTTAACCCTGAAATAGTTACTGAATGTAAGATCTTTTCAAAATGTACACTTTGAAAACTACATGCACGATGAAATATCTAGTAAATATGCATACCCATATCTATCACAGCGGTGTAACATATTTCTACCAGAATAATTTATAAACTCATATAAAAGCCATGTGATTTCTACATATTTGTCAGTAAACACAGGGGGTCGTTCTTAAGATCGTATCCTATCAAGGAGGCAGTTCGGTAAACAAAGCGGATGGCTACTGGGTCTGCTGTGTTGGGGTGCCCCGAGAATAACAGTAACAATACTGTGATTAAGAGATTATCTTTAAATCTGGATGTGTGACTGCAGTTAATATGTCAGGTATGTTTTTCACTGGTTGTCATTTACCTGCTTTACCTAGCATCAGGCAAGGCAATTCTTCTACAAACCAGCAGGGATGCTGGAAGTCAGTCAGAGTTGGGGGTGCTAAGAAAAACTATATAATGATGTCATATAAATGCATTTAATTCATGGTTTTTGCATTCATTTGAATGGCCAGGATAATGTATAGTCTATTTAGTAGTTATTAACATCCTTGTATAACTGTTTAGTGGATAAAACTGATAAAAAACAAGTAATTTTTCTGCCATAAATGCCAGTGTGCACGTTTAAATCCCAGTAAAAAGGGAGAAACTCGTTATCAATGTTTATGAACTAATGGTTTTCCTTATGCCAGATTGTAGGGGGGTGCTGCAGCCTCCTCAGCACCCCCCTACTTCCCATGTTGACCTGCAGGCCTGACCTGGTTCATAGTGACAGCAGTCTGGACCCTAGAAGCCACCGCATCCACGCGTGCACTCATCCTCAGGAAGGTTATGGACTGATGCTTCTGACGAATGGCATTTTCTGCATGGATCCTGGCTGCCTCCATATTACCCTTCTGGATAGCCTGAGAAACAAAGGGAAGGAGGAGTAAATACACAAACATTATATAGCCCTGCCTGTCCCTGGATCCTGAGCTCTAGTAAATCTACAAGATACCAAGCCAACCTGCTTGACTTTAGCCTTTTCTGCCTTTTCCTCTTTGTCACATTTCTTGGAGTTGCGCTGTAGATCCTTGGCAGCAAACTTGAGGTTGAACAAATGTTCTGTATTGGTAGTTAAGGGGATGGTTTATTTTAATGATGGTAATAAAGTGGAATGATAAAACATATACTGAGTATAAACTAAAAGACACAAAGACATGAGCTAACTCAACCTAACTCCTAAACAAGTAAAAATTAAACCAAGGAGTCATTAAATTAGTTTGGAGAGCTAGCTGGCCTACCATTTACCACTCTTTTCCTTTCTCAGTGAATGACTGGACAGAAGTAAGAAGCTACAGCACAGGACTAACATCAGCGACCTAAACCCAGCTTACATTTGGCCAGCTACTGCTGTATCGTCACTGTATCTACAGTTATGTCTCTGTTTGCATTCACAGGAAAGGATACTCTCCATATTCGACATGATGAAGGTCTCTTTCTGAGAGAAACACTCAGTCTGGTAACGTACTGTAGCATCCAGCCACTCACAGTTGTTTGTTTTGATTTGTCGCAAGCTAGCGACTGTAGCGAGGCGAGAGGATTCACTTGTGTTTACTTCCGCATTCGCTTTAAATCATTTGGGCATTGTTGCAGTTTTTTTGTTTCTCTTGCAGTCAAAATAATCAAAAATGTTTTTTTTTCCTTTGGGGGAGCTTTTATAATTTATTCATGTTAGAAAGTGTAGTTAGTTAGTGTAAATCGCTTTTAAAACGTTGAAAAGTATCTGCTATCGTGTTACGCATGCTCAGAACAGTAGTTTGAAGCATCTGCTTTGTATCATACACCTATGTGTAAATCATAAACAAATACAATGTATTGATCAGACGTGGCTATGTGCGACATGACTGTTGTCGTCCCAACTGGATCGATTCACTGGATCCACGGACTGTCCGTGGAGTGACCCATCTTGACCTCACCTCTCATCTTTGAACACAAGTATACCTTTCACCGCTGACGTCACACGGTCACGATTTTTTTTTTTTTTTTTTGCACGGCGTGCCCGCGCCTCCTACGTCACGATTGTTCAAGAGCGGACGAGGGTCGCGCTCAAGTTACCATGCGGGCTAAAAATAGTTTGTACCCGGGGTATCGGTGGGTTGTGGTACACGGCTAGTGACGTCATTTGCGCTTTTTTGGCGAAGGAGTAAATTGACCTTTTTTTTTTTTTCCGCGTTGTCAATCACTTTTTTTTTATTTTTATCTCTGATGTGCATTCAACGCGCGCGTGTGTAAACATCTGTAAACATCTGTAAGCACATGTGGAGTTGTGCATGGAGAGAAATAATGGATGTGTGACCTGATAGGAACATAAAGTGGGGAGGGGGTCCAAAGAGGAACAAAACAGTCCGGTATGTGCGGTGATCGCCAGGGCGGGCGGGGGGGGGGTGGATGACTCTATACTGTTGTATTTGACTGATACCTCTGTTATGGACACAGCAGCAACCCCCGGGAGTATAAAGTGTTGCTGTGTGTGTGTGTCTTGTCGTGTGTGTGTGGTTTGAGGGAGAGTGAAGAAGTGAATGGGAAAGATGTTCAATAATAAATGAAACCCACACAGACGACCCCCCTCCCTCGCTCCCCTCAGCACAGACTCATCCTAGGTGACACTTTTACACACAGAGAAACAACAAATAAAGTGTCTGGTATTCTCCGCAGGCTTGTGTTTATAAAAGCCCTGTGGGATGCATCTTCAACTTCATTCAATTCTTCATTCATCGAACAACATCAGCCTTTTATATTGGTTCTGAAATAACCTAACTTTATTTTATAACACAAGATGGAGGCTTGGCTACGCTATTTAGGGAATATATTCACCTGTTACGCCTCCTCTTCTTCGTGCCGACCCCATTGTTTGGTGACCGTACAACAGCACAACACAACACACCAACACACGCACACACACACACTCTCCCCAGTCATAACTGAATGACGGCAGGTCGCTATGGAAACTGCGTTACGCCTCGGGCGGCCGGAGGAGAAAACAAGAGCGCGAGGACTCATTTCAGTCTTCGTTTCAGCACCACGCGAGCTCCTGGACAGCGCCCGAATGAACTCGCGCACAGTTTCCAGCCTCACATGCCTCAAAAGGGACAGAGCAGCATCAGCACCGAGCCGAGCCGGACTGGGTAGGGACTTCAGAAGAACAACAAACCCACGCAGAAGAAGAGACACACTCCGGTCCCGAAGCTCGGTGGATACTCGAGGTTTAATCCCGCCGTCACACCGGGAGCCGGTCGCTCCTTCAAACGCCACAGCAACAGGTAAGAACCTCCAGCTCTGTAAAGTTGGATCATTCACTTTTCTTTTTTTTTTCTTCTTTTTTCTAACCCTTTTTTTTGCTGGCTGCATGGAGCAGACAGACCGGTGTATCTCTAGTGTGTGTTTTTTTAAATCCTGGCACTTAGGAGTACATCTGCCCTTTTTATCCTGCCAGGCACTTAATTACCCTCACCGGTATCTCAGGAGTAAGTAAGTGCGTGATTAGGTGATTAGAGTGAAGATCAGAAGGGCAGAGTGAAATTCAGCAGGGCTCTGGATCAGGTCCAATACATATCTTTATTCATTTTGTTGGACTGTGAAACAGTACAGAAGGTAAACTGTAACATCCAGTTGGTGGTTATTTTATGGGGAAACCACAAGTATTGTCAGGGCACAAGTTCAGCAGGAACTGTGTATTTTATACAAAATGTGTGTTCAGTAGATGTTGCAATTACATTTTGCAGGATAAATACAGAGTTTTTTTAACCACAGTTCATGGGATTATAATTGTTTAAGTGAGTGGAAGATGAAAAAAGGGATATTTAGATAGACACAAGATCAATGTACAATTTAAATATTGTATTAGTATCATTTAAGAATAATTTTGTATAAAAAATAGTCCAGTATAGGTAGGGCTTTATCTAGAGTTTTCTATCCACAGGACTTAATTGTTTTCCCCCCTCATATACTACTTTATATATTTAAAACTAGAGATGGTAAAGTTCCACAGCATTGTTGTTTGTGTTTGTTTCAGCTTTATATTCCCGGTGCATATGAGACCCTCCGATTTGTTGGCTTTTCAATGGCCATAGATTATGTGTGTGCTGAGCCGATACGCCTGGATGAGTCACTCAGGCTGCAAGTTTGCAGAAGAGTACGGAAGGGGAGGGGGAGATACAGGGGCTAGCTGGAAAACAGTCCCGCAGTGCCTCTCTGCCTCTTCAACACATTGTTTCATCATATATAGCATCAGTGTCAACATCCGGAAATGTATTCACCGTCTCTGGATGTAGGATTTGTATCTTGCACAACTTGAAGTTCAGCTTGTTGAGGGGGGGGCACAGACAGATGTCTCATCCACGGCAGTTTTTTACGATTTTTGTGTTCTCAGACTCAACTTCTTTTGTCTTCTGGTAAGCGTATTCACTTCCCTTTGAATGAGCAGAGAAGGTGGCTGCCTTTTGTAGCTCTGCAGATGCCACGGAGTAAAGTGCTGTCCTTCGCTGTTTGTTGTTATGTGTGCAACGCGAATCAGAAGATTTATAAACACTCCCTGTAATAGATTGTTTGTGGTTGTTACAGACTATAGCCCTCTGATGTCTGACAAACTGCCACCAGAAAGCACCCCATTACTGCTTATTAGTATCCCAGTGTTTACCCCGCCAGTATTGACAAATCATAGCAATCAGCAGCATTCAACTGTAGCACTGAGTGACATCTATTGATTAAAGCAAACAATAGATCATAATGGGCTGCCATGAACCACAGTTGCACACTCAAACACGAGCACTCACTCCCTGAAACACTTTTATGTGCACCCACAATCATACCCTCAATCACATAGAGTCTACTGACTGACTTGCTTAGGCAAATGTTGTTTGGCATTATTGAAAAATGTGTCTAGTTTGTAGAGATTGATTGATGGAGTCTGGATGCAGAGGCTGCGTGCGTAGCTGCCAGGAGGATTACACAGGTGAGAGCCAAACAAAAAAACAATTGCTGATATTAAATCCCACTTTGTTCCAATTTGTTGTTACAGTTTACAAAAGGTGTTCCGTAAAAGCCCGTGTGCGCTCGCACGAGTGCGCGTGGGAGTCGTTGTATGCAATGTATACACATCATGTGGTGCACACACGGACACAAAAACAGATGTGTGTCTTTAATTAGTGACGTTGGTGTGATTAATGCAGTCTGCTGGTGATGACTCATTCAGCTTAACCCTTGCTCCTCTGGTGGAAACAATCAATAAACAAAGATTTAGTCTGCCTTTACATGTCATTGTTATTGTAACTATTATTAGTAGTATTATTTTACACATTATTCAGGTTTTTTTTGTAATTCTGTGTAATGTTTTAAAAAGAAGTGAATCAGATATGGTATCGGACTGAGATGGAGTGTAAACAAAGGGACTAATTGATGTGATAGAAGTTTAAGGTGGTGAATAATATAATGTGTTTATTCCTTATTTGTTGTGATCTGGTTGAGCAGTAAAAGAATATTTATGCTAAACACATCTATGTGGATGGCCCCATGTGTCAGCTTGTCAACACAGCAGTTACATTAGCATTGTGGAAAAGCTGTCAGCCAAGCTGTGACTTGCAGACAGCAGACTGGCAGGGAGCGTGCATATGAGTGTGAGTGAGTGCTAAATATGTGTGTGTGAGAGAGAGACAGAGAGAGCGAAATACTTAAACACATAGTGCATTTTGTTGGGGAGTTGGAATAAACTCTCACTGTCGTCCTCCATCCCTCCCTTCAGGGCAGCAGCATGTCTGAAACCAAATCCAGTCAGCGGTTCCACAGCCTGAATGCTGAGCAAGTGGAGGTCCTCCATCAGGTTTTGTCGGAGGTGGTTCCAATCCACGGCCGTGGGAATTTTCCCACGCTGGAGCTGCGTCCACGAGACATCATCATAGCCGTGCGGGCCAGGCTGCAGAAGCAGGGAATCACAGTGAGAGATGTGCGTCTGAACGGCTCCACGGCCAGTCACGTCCTCGTCCGAGACAACGGAACAAGCTACAAGGACCTGGACATCATCTTTGGAGTGGAGTTGCCCAGTCAGGAGGAGTTCCAGGTATTATTACTGTGCTGCTTGGTTATGAAAAGGAAGCAGGTCAATTTAATAAGAGTTGAGCAGTGGCAATCAATCCCCTAAAAAGCATTCATTCTGCTGTATTATCCTTGAGTAGGCCACTGAATCTCCACTGTCTCTAGGGTGCTGCAGTATTGATTTTTGTGACGCTATATTGATAATGTTGTTATAGTAATCCTAGCGATAATTTAATTGTAGAACGTTTTACCATAGGGCTGAATCAATAGTACTGGTTTTAATATTTTTAATAACATTATACAGAAAATGAAACCACAAGAGCATCATAATATTCAGTTCAGTGATACAAGCTAAATTGCACTCAGATTGTGGTCATCGGTTTTGGCTTTCATCTTGTTGACTTCTTTTCCTCCCAGGTGATCAAAGAGTCAGTGCTGGGCTGCTTGCTGGACTGCCTACCTGCTGGGGTCAACAGGGAGCGGATAAGCAGTTCTACAATGAAGGAGGCATACGTCCAGAAAATGGTCAAGGTCTTTAATGAGCACGACCGCTGGAGCCTCATCTCCCTCTCAAACAACAGTGGCAAAAACCTGGAGCTCAAATTTGTGAGCGTGCTGAGGCGGCAGTTTGAGTTTAGCGTTGACTCCTTCCAGATCATTCTGGATCGTCTCCTTGAGTCCTACATGCAGCAGGAGTCACAGCACAAAAAAAATACTGTTGATCTTAAGCCTGCAGAGAATCAGAATAAAGACTCTCCCTCTCTGCTCAAACAGGCCACAGCTCCAGAAACAGAGAAGTCCACTGGTAGAGACTTACCCAGCAAAGAGGGGCCTCAGATCAGTCAGACACAAGAGAGAGACGAGGTGCATGAAAAAGAGTCCCAGACAGAACTCTTGCAACAAGCTGAACATTCAAACCAGATAAAAGACTCCAAAGTTGAAGAAGACAACAAAGAGGAAACACCTGCAGAGTTGAAAGAATTGTCAGACCATGGAGAAAACTTAAGTGAGACAGACTTCTCTGACCAAACATCTCTAAACCCTTTGTCAGAAAAGAAACAACCCTCTGAGAAAGCCAAACCACCAACTCAGATTGAACTTAGAGACGAGCCGGAGCTCTCGGATGAAACCAAATGCTCCATGAAGGTAGAACAGTCAGAGCAAACCCAGTCCTGTGATGGCCAACAACCAGCACAGTCAAATCACAAAGAACTCTCTGTCCAGAAAGAACAATCTAACCACACAAAACCCCCTGACGAACAGAAAGAACTCACAGAGCAGATGGGAGAGTCCGAGCCGCCAGAAACCTCAAACAAAACCCAGACAGAGTCACTAAACCTGGCAGAAGAATGGCACAGTACAGACTTCAGTGAGGATCAGAGAAGCAATGAAAATGATATAACACAACATGTGTCTGCTCCCGACTCCAGCACATCTTCACATGCGAAGATAGAGACACAGTTGACAGATGAAAGAAAGGAAGAAACAGAGACAGGGGAGCAAGCAGAGAGGGAAAATGACACGGAAATAAGTGAAGTGACAGAAGAGATTTTAGCATCAGAAGCAAAAAACGTAGAAAACACACAGGGTATTGATTGTTCCTGCTCCACCTCTTCCATATCTCTTACACTTTACAACACAGAGCCTACTGACACACAGGATACACTGGAGATTCACAGCACACTACACACAGATAACTCAGATAAAACACCTAACACACTTGATGCCGTCAGCCCTCCAGATACTCAGGATATTTTACCTGCACCACCCAGCCTTGTTTCTGACAAAAAGACCTCCTCTCCACCCTCTTGTAAGGCCTCAGAAAGACTGTCTCACATGGTGGTCCTCAAACACTCCTCACCCAAACCCCCCCGTAGGATGTGTAGGAAGGTTCCCCCCAATCCTTACCCCAATCCAGTTTCTGAAAATGAATCTGTCATAGCACCCTGTCTAGATCCAAACCCCTGCCCTAGCCCTGAACCTGAGATAGCCTTTAACCCAAAGCCAATAGCTCCCGGTTCAGACCCTACAACTACCCCAACAACCCCTACTGAAACAAACCCTGAGCCTGAACCCAACCCTCCCACTAACCTAGATTCAAACCTGGAACTTACCTCGGCTCTTGATCCAGCCCCCGATATAATCTCCGCTTCTGCTGTGGAGCCCGTGTCTGCTTTACCTCAAGAGCCATCATCCCCTCCGCCATTCACAGAGAGTTCACATGAGACAAGTATTCAGAGCCTGAAAGAGACACCATCTATACATGTGGCTTGTGATGAGCAAAGCCAGTCGTCCCCTAGAGAAACTGTCCCTGCACCCGAACTATCAGAGCCTCTTGACTCAGTGGACATGTTAGTTTCACACACCGACACGTCTAGCTCAAATGCCCAAGAACCTGTACATACCTCAGAAGTTGAGCTCAGTGATGAAGATGAAAACAGAGAACTAGGGACCAAAAAGTTGGACTTGAATCAGCCAACCGGCAGCCCACAAGAGACCACAATTAGTTCACCCTCCTCTTCCCACTGCGTCACCCCTCCTGTTTCCTGTCTCACCCCTCCCGTACTCAGTCTTTCCCCTCCCTGCTTTACTCCCTCGCCACCCAGCCTCAGCCCTCCGCCATGTCTGACCCCTCCATCTCACTGCCTCTCATCTCCAATGCTGAGCACTGCTACCAGCTATAGCTCTCCACCCCTAAGTTTCAGCCCTACCTCATCCTGCCTCAGCTCACCTCCGTACCTGACCCCCCCTATGCTTAGCCTCAGCCCTCCTCCGCTCTGTCTTAGCCCCCCTTCCCCCTGTTTCAGCCCTCCCCTCCTCTGCCTCACTCCGCCAGTGGAGTCAGAGGACCTTGTACCTCAGGTATCTTCAGACATGGAGCCTTTGATACTGAACACAGACAGCGAGGAACAGATTAAAGAGTCCTCCCCACAGCCAGGAATTCCTCTCCTACAGCTGGAGGATGAAAAGGAACAAGATTATATCTCATCGTTGCCTCGGGTTGCAGAGCCTGTTTCTTTTCCAATCACAATCCCGAGCTCCACCTCACATGTGCTGCCTCACTCTCAGTCTGGAGGCCCGGGGGAATCTGCCCCTCCAAAGGCTGATGAGGCATCCAGCTCTGTGCCTGAGAACAAAGAGGTCCCTAAGGTAACCGCAGACATGCCTGAACAGAGCAACAGTCCTCAGGCATCTGACTCTGTCCCTGCTGTCGAGGTCCTGGCAGAGAGCATGTATGGTGACTTTGAGGCAGCAATGGACCACCTGCGCTACCGCCTAATCGCTACCAGGAACCCCGAGGAGATTCGAGGTGGTGGCTTGTTGAAATACAGCAACCTGTTGGTCAGGGACTACCGACCGGCAAGCGAGACTCAGATAAAGACGCTTGAGCGCTACATGTGCTCGCGGTTTTTCATTGATTTCCCTGACGTGCAGGAGCAGCAGAGGAAGATCCTGTCCTACTTGAAGAACCACTTCATCGGCGAGGAGAGAAGCAAGTACCAGTACCTGATGACGCTGCGTCGCGTGGTAGACGACAGCACGGTGTGTCTGATGGGACATGAGAGGCGTCAGACACTGAACATGATCACAGTGCTGGCACTGAAGGTTCTAGGAGAGCAGAACATTATCCCCAACACAGACCATGTGACGTGCTTCTACCAGCCTGCCCCATACCTTGCCGAGCACAGTGCCCCATATTTAGCAGAACCCAGTTACTGCAGCTACTACATACCCCAAGGGGGATCAACTCTGCTTTACCAACCGTACCCCTTACATTTGCACACACAGACTGGACTAGTCTAAAACACACACAGACACACACATCATTACACAAAACACACAGTCGTGCAAGGGGCAGGTGCTTGCCATGAAGAAAGAGCTGGAGAATGGAAATATAATCCAGGGATAAACTGTTTGGTCTATAATAGACCTTTGGGGGTGGGATTGAGTGGATTTTCACAGCAAACCCTCAGAGTACTCTGTAAGATTCTAACATAATTATATGTAATTATCTGGGCTTTGTGGGAAAACAATAATTCTTCCGATATTGTTAAAATTCCAGAAAATGCTGTATGCACTGCATGAGTCATAGCCCTTTGGTCTCCCTAGGAAACCATCTGTGCTGTTGACATTCACACACAGACACGGACACACACAAACATGCACACACACACAAACACACACAAACAAAACACACACTTCCAGGTTCTTGAATTCTTGTACACTCTTTTCATGTTCTTACTGTGTTGTTCTTAATGGGTTTGTTCAGAATGTGGACCTTGCCTGTGGTTGATATTGTGCATGGATAAATTAGGACTGTTCTCTCACTGCCAAATACTGTGTGACTACTATGCTTCTTAAACAGTTTAATGTAACTTTGTTAATCCTTTACTTAAGGGGTGTATTCTGAAAAAATACTGACGGACAAGTCTACCAGTGTGTACAGTACTTTCATCAGAACACACACATGCATGCACAACACATACACACAAACACATGCACACAACCATACAGTATACTGTATGCACACAAAGTTAGACATGCATGAGTAGCTAAATATATATCACATCCTGAAGTCAAGGCAAAGGCTTTTAATTTAATAAAAATTGATCTATTTTTGCAAGACTTTCCAAGATAATACTCAGTGGTAAACAAACTGGTTAGTTCCTACAGATAAATGCCAACAACAATGCCTTTGCAATAGACTGTACAGTGTATTGATTACAGTATATCGTGTGCAGATACACTGCATTGTTTTCAGGTAAATTGTGTTAAGATGTAGTGCTTGATTCCTTTCCCTTGTGGAGTCTTTTCTGTAATCATGTGAAGTACTGTACCATCTAGTGTTGATTTATTTAATGCTAAAGTTTACTCTAAGGAGGTGGTCCGGTTATAACCATCTTTGGGTCATCTCTTAACATGGCAAAACCGAAAGAATTACATTTAAACCTGTATGACTCCTCTTAGCATGAATCAGCATCCTCTAATTCAGAATCAACATGAAACAAGTTAAAATCCTGAGTTCAAAGCCGTGCAACAGCAACTATGACCAAAGATGGTTTGGTAGGGAAAATCAAGTGCCTAAATGTGAGACATCATTGGCATGTCTTTATCTCACTGCACTGGGGGCGTTAATGGGGTGGGCCTGGGGCTGGGTTGGGTGTGTGTTCAGTTGTTGACCCCTGTTATTGCTGCCCGTTTTGATGTCTTCTTTAATGTAGTCCTTTGTTGTAGTTTATTCATGTACATTTTGATAAAAAATAAATGGGAAACTCAACAAACCTTCAGATGTGAGAGAAATTTAATTCTATCAAAAGCAACTAAGCCTTGACTTTAAAAAGAAAAAGAATTCCAACATCACTTTTTTCATGTCTTTTGTCTCCGTTCTCATTCACACCCTTTCCACTTTTCCCCATGCGCTAGCTTACGTATCCTCCCCATGATTGCGCTCTGCAATGATCCACTTAAGCGTGACCGTCAAATCACGATGGTGCTCAGGAGCGACCCAAAGCTGCGAATTTCTGCCTGCGTAAGGCCTCTTATCACAAATCACCTGTCCTTTAGATATGTTTGGATCCGAATGACGCACGGTCTACGCAACACAGCAGACTAAACAATGTGTAAATGTGAGGAGAATATGGTTTGTGAGGTGTGAGACTGAAAGGAGAGATTGGAGAGGAGGGGGCCAGAGAGGAGTGTGTTTATACGTGTGTGTGTGTGTGTGTGTGTGTTTTTCTGTGTGTGTGTGTGTGTGTGTGTGTGTGTGAGAGAGTGTGTGTGTGTGTCAGAGAG
>NW_023339785.1:20843387-20844349 GCF_004916995.1 Morone saxatilis | reverse complement strand
ACACACACACACATATGTGGGAGCGTGCGCATACATACACACAGCTGCACACACATCAATTTTCCTAATGGCCTGCCCACCCGTCCACCCTCAACAAACAGTTTCAAACTGGGACAAAAAGAGAACATCACCCACACATCTGGCTTTCTGTAGTGAATACATTTGATTTGTCTTCTCAGTATCATTTTACAATCTCTCATACAGGTTTGACAGCTTTGACAAACAAGGAAATTGCTTGTTTATTTGTTCATATTTTGGAATCTTTTCATGCTTCAGAGTTAAAATAGGAATGATTTGTGGGCACATGCAGCCTCCACAGTATAAATGAAAACATCAAGTTGGGGTTAGCGGAGGCTTAAGGCATAAAACATGGTGCTCTATCTAAAATCTGATTCAAGATTATTATGGCTGCTAACCAATTATTTAGAATCTCACTTATTGTCCAAATTAATTACTCTGTAACTTTCTGTTAATTACCAGCCTCTCTCAAGTCTCATGTGAGAACAATGTTTATTGATTACCACGATACCACCCTTGGCACACAACTAATAAAAACCATAATCATTCATTATGCTCCTTTGAAGATTAAATTTCTGTTTCTGTGACTAATGAACAGCAAGAAATGAAATGGATCTATAGTATTCACCATTCATAATTTTTTTTTCCTTCACTACAACCTCCCCCTTACTCCCCTTAACCTGTACCACCCACGTCCTCTATGTTTCTCCTCACCACCCCCCACTCCCACCACACCATCTAGAAACCCACCCACCCACTGTGAGCCTCCCACCCACCTGCTTCCTTCACTGCTATGACTCAGTCCTCTTCCAGCTGAGGGTACAAGAGGATAAAAACCTTGATGAAAAACAGCCAAGAAAACCATTTTACCCTAAGAAATAGAGCAATTGGCAAGTGGCTGCTGCATCTTTAGTTCTAATGCCACCCGCCACACACACACACAC
>NW_023339785.1:20840465-20843340 GCF_004916995.1 Morone saxatilis | reverse complement strand
CCCCCATCAGAAACACACACACACCGCCTCCACATTGAAATTGATGCACTCTTACTTTATACGCTAATTCATCCTTAACAGCAAAAAAAGGGAAGGCAGTGAGGAGTGTTTCAAAAATAGTTTTTCATTTCTCTAGATAGAAGTCTGTGTCGTCACGACTCTGTGACATGGATGGATGATTTCTTAAAGGCGAACTTGCCAAATACATGCCATACAAGGAGCCTGAATCAGAAAACCTTGAGGAATCAAACCTGTCGATCATATTACTTTGTTATTCCACTCACAACTTCCATCTGTGCTGTTTTCCGGCTCAAATTGTACCGTCATTACTTTAACTCCTCTTACATCAATCCAAATTGTGCAGTGATGCAGAATATAGTGGGAGACAATTATATTTCCTGTCTGCTTGTCTATTATGCATCAAATCCATTCAGGAACCTGTGGGTCACTGAGACCTTACTTTGTTAATTATGCAAACTAAACGCAGCATAATGTTTTATAATGTTAGCCATTTGACAAAAACACAAGCTTACATAACAAGCGATCAATCAGGCAGACAGAAAGGCAGATTTATAACAGAGTGACGGGTACAGTTTACTAAAAAAGACAAGCACAGCTGTACATGCAGCTGGCTGGTGTAGAACTTTACTAATTCATTTACCTCACATAGTAGCCCAAGTGTCACTGTGCCATTTGCCCACATACTCATATAGCTATAAAAATGAGTGAGGGTTGTTGTCTTAAATGGGTATTTCACTGGTTCTGCACATAAAAACAAGTTTATTTGTCATGAGAAGAAGAAGCCTGTCACTTGTCTTCATAGGCTCTGGAGGAGCTTGCAATAAATAACCCTGATGATGTCATAGTGATGTCATCAGAGTTATCTTGGCATGGGCTTGAGACTTCATGTTTTTGACAGAACTGTGTTACAAACTGAATATGTGGAGGGTGCAAGACGTTGGTGTTACCAGGTAGAGGGTCCAGAGGGTCTAATCAATGTTCTTCGGTTGGCAAATGTAGGATCCAGTGTGACTGGTGCTGGACTGAACTAAACTAAAAGTCTGAATATCTCGGCCACTTTATGGAGGCACAACACTACATTGCAGTAATACCCCTTTAATATTTTGTACAACCTAAGTAAAATGGGCTTTACAGTGGTGGGTATAAACTACTTAGACGTACGCAAGAACTATACTCAAATACAATGATAGTACTTTATTTGAGTATATTTAATGCAACTTCATACATAAATATTTTACTTGTTCCTCCACATTTATCTAATTTTTTAGCAATCAGTTAATTTTAACATTAAGATTTAACCCGAAAAACACATTATAAATGGGGGCTCCTTGTCACATTTAACGTATATGTGAGTCCACCAAAAAGATAGATTTCCTCCTTGAATGTCTCAGATGGCTTCTTGACTCCTCAAGTGTTTGAGGCCAGAAGAGGTAAAATTATCCAATATCTTACAAAAAAGCAAAGATTAGACAAAATGTCCAAACAAGCAAATTTGTGTATCAGAAGTTTGTTCTCCTTCTTTTCTCTTTTCATCTCAACCCCCAGTTTAGGAACCATTGGACTGAACTGGTTAACTACAGCAATAAAATGTACACCATTTACAGAGTGTTGCATCAGTATTAACCAACTAATTGCATCATTTATAATAATAATAAACTATAGAAGGGGCCATTTTCTGCACAAGTACTTTTACTTTTGAAATACTTTTAGCTGATAATACGTTTAATAATACGAGTAATTGTACAATGTCATATTGATACTTTAGTAATGAAAAAGATCTGAGCACTTTCTCCACCACATGTATAATAACCAAAGATACATCTGACTCTTGAGCCCATAGCCTTATAATTGATGCTACATGTTGGCCTTTTTGAGAAGAAGAGAGCTTAACATGAGACTCAGATCTGTGTCTCTGTGTGTGTGTGTGTGTGTGTGTGTGCTCCTGATTGTCTGATGTATGTGTGCTGATGTTTATGCCTGTGATCCGTGGCACTGCTGCTGTTTGCAGTGAAGCATGTATTAGCATGGGACTGGAAGAGGAGGGGAGTGTCTCACTCTGTGTGTGTATGTGTGTGTGTGTGTGTGTGTGTCTACACTGATTGACGTCACAGACGCCCACTCATTCCATCTCGTCTGCGTGCGCGGAGAGAATAGATCCCCATCTGCATCCAGCTCCTCACCACTCCCTCCCCCCCACCACCACCCTGCACGCTTCCTCTCTTCTCTTTGCCCCCCCCGCGAACCTCTTCTTCTTCCTCACCTCCTGGTACTTTCTCTTCCTCTCCCTCTCACCCTGCCTCTTCCCATTCACTCGCTCTTGTAGGCTACATTCCCACCCCCGTAGAGTGCAGCCCAGCCCCGCAGATAAACAAGACAGTCGAACACAAACAATTTAAGACAGCCAGACAGAAACATCTACTCCGAGTAGCATATTAGAGAACCTTGGCACTAAACATCTGTTCATTTCAAGCATCACTGAGGTCCGGTCTGCAGGGAGGACATTTGACTCAGGCATTCACACAAAATGTCAGTGTGTACCTGTTGGCAACTTGTGCATGCGCATACTGTCCTCTTGCTACTCTCTGTGTGTGTGTGTGTGTGTGTGTAAGCATGTGCAAAAGTGTGACGTTCTTTCCACAACAAATGCTCATCCACATTCACACAGTGGTATCCCTGGTGACGACAGGACATCATTTAAATCACTTCCTCGTAAAAGGTCATCCTCATCCTTTACGCAGAGAATTTCCTCCCCCCACCACCCCCCCATCCCCCCATCATCCTCTTCGTACTACACACACACCAACGCACAGGGGAGGGTGTGTGCAAACACAAGGATCACACACACACACACACA
>NW_023339785.1:20837738-20840440 GCF_004916995.1 Morone saxatilis | reverse complement strand
ACACACCTCCATCTCTGAGGTGCCGATACGCCTGACCAGAGTGATAGCTGGACCAGCTGTGGTGTGAATCGGATCGACGTGTGGGGAGGAGAACAGCGACTGGAACTGCGTGGGACATGACACATCAGATCGTTTGAAGGGGAAATGCGGCATTTAGTCAACCATATCATAAACCCATCAGAGACAGCAGTTGGAGAGGACCAGAATCCGAGAGTGCACAAGGGGGGGGGGGGGGTGTATTGTGCGAGCCTGGGGCCAACTCCCTTTGTGATTACTGAGACAGTGAAAGGAACAGGAGAAGAGGCATGAACGTCGCAGACAAGCAGGGCAGACTGGCAGGCTTGGCTCAGACAGCACAGTTAAACTGCACGCACACAAACATTAGGCTTTGTGCAAGCCGTGCAGCACAGCGGCGCACGATATAAAATAGATAGTTGGAGTAATTAACCCCCCCCCCCCTCACACCACAGCACTTCATCAACAGATCTCACCCAGAGGATGCTGAATTTATAGCCTGGACTTAAGAATTTCTACTTAATTGAACAGTCTGGTTGAATACAGGTTAGATAGAAAAGCATCAAACAGATGATGCTGACAGAAGATTAAAAGAAAGCATGACGGGAGATGTGAATGAAAGAGCCTGGGGAGGGGGAATGTACTTTCATGATTGAAGTGCTGTTTCTTGATGAAATGTCTGAACTGTCTACTATTACTGAATGATTTCTAATAATATGCCTCAAGAAAAAAACACTTTTTATAATAATAAATAATAGATTGTAAGGTTTATCAGAACTCGATTGGATGCCATGAGCCCCTGCAGGAATAAAGATAAGACAAGGCTGCCATCTAGTGGTGGCGCGATGCTATAACGCCGTGCACACGACAAAATATCGACAAAATGGAGCCCGGTGCTCGGCCATGACAATGCAGGTCAGAGGGGCTGCAACTGCTGCACAAAACAGCGGAGGAAACACAACATAGCGTCACTTTGTGTAGAAAATGCAGGCAGTGATTCGTTGTTAAATGAACACTCACAGGTGTTGTAGTCTTTAAGAAAAAAGGCCTACTGCAGCCAAATCTGATTTAAGCTCTTTTTTTTAATATATAAAAGGCATTTAAAAAATAGTTTGCACCACATTATTTAATGCATATCAAAGTGAGTTTGGGCTTGAAAGGACACAGCAAACATACATTCACATTCACACAGTCTATGCTGGAGGGAAATGCACACAGACACAAAAAAGTAGCCTATTCATTCATGTTTGCTTAGTAGACTACATGCATTTTCTCATGCCTGCTGCTGCCCAGGCTTCTAACATGAAGTGGCGCATGCAGCCCTGTATGTGTAAAATTAAACATGGAGCTCTCTTTATATGATGTTGCTAAATAAATCGGTGATATTTCATTTGAGGGTCGAGGTGAATGTGGGTCACACTCACACTTGAGTACGCATAGAGTTAAATCTGAGTGTGTGAAGCCTAAAGGGGAATAAAGATGCCGGTCTGCTCCTTCAGTGGGGACAGGCCTCTGTGGGCGAAGACAAACAGAGCACTTTAACTCTTGTGAGGGCTACGAGGCAGGGGCGTGAAAGGTATAGGCTTCAGAAGAGGCCTTTAGTCAGTTGTTGGGTATCATGTCCCTTAATATTTTAGTGACTCACAACAAGGGTGAATCATTCTGTAAGGATGAAGAACGAACTCACAGTTCTCATCGAGGAATCCTAGAATAGTGTCTCAACTGTGGCTGACCTTTTGCTGACCTGACCTCTCTATGGATCTGTTGCAACAGATCCGTGGAATGAACCGTGTTGGTTTCAATCCCTCAGCTCAACGAGTACCGACCTACAGTTTGGAGGATCAACAAACTTCCATTGTTTGATTACACAAAGCAAATAAGCAGAATGGACATGTCTCTGTGAGGGCTCTGCATCCTGTAGCAGCTGTCTCAAAGGAAATGTTAGATTTATCTACAGTGAAATTACATTACAGGCATGTCTCATTTAGTCAAGAGGTCACGGCAAACTGTCTAAATCATGTTTTATGTCTTCCATCTGTTAAAATGAATGCAACATGGGCATTAAAGGTTTGATTTTACGTCTCCCTATGTAGATGAACACTGAAAAGCTCTCACATGTGGTTAATAATGGAGATGCATCAGAACCACGTTCAGTAAAGGATTACAGGCTACATTATAGCTTTAACTTGTAATTTCCAAGATGAGAAAGTATTGCAGTTACTTAGACAATAAAAGAGTTTCAGGCTGAGCACTCTAGGTATTACTGAAGTTGATTTTGCATGAAGATGCATGCTTCACAGAAAACCCCCTGGACTCTTACGGTGGAAGTTTCAACTTTGACCTCTCAAAGAAACAAACTGGAGACACTCATTCGAGGAAAATTCCCAGGACTTCTTTTTATTAAGAGAATTACAGAACATAAGAGAGGGACCAGACACCTGCATTTGTCAGAGAAGGTTTCCAAATTCAATCGTTTTAAAAAAACCAGAGTGTTTAGAAAAGCCGACATGACAGCGTGGATGGAGCAGGAGCTGTTTTACACGCAGGGTCGTCTAGGAGACAGGTCGGAGGCAATCGCTGTTCCCGGAATGTTTCACATGTTCATCTTCCTCTTTCTTATGTGGACAACACACTTCAACACGCTTTTTTTTAAAACACGATTTCAATGGAAAAAAAAAAAAAAAAAA
>NW_023339785.1:20834857-20837638 GCF_004916995.1 Morone saxatilis | reverse complement strand
TGGCCTCCTCCTTGGCCTCCTCGGGGGCTGCCTCCACCTGTGGATCAAAGCAGACGGGCCGTGGTCAAAACTTTGAGCCGTTTTCAAGTTGACTCTTTACACGTGACGTCTAAAATAACCGGCTTCTGCTGTTAAGAACTTATAGAGTCTACAAACCTCGTTGGTCTTGGCCTCTCCGTTCTCAGAGTGGTTTTCCTCGTTTGCCTCTGCCTCTGCGTTCTCCTTCGCCTTCTTGGTCTTCTTGTCCTCCTTCTTATCGTTCACAGCCTTGTCTTTCTGCGGACGGCGCAAAACAGGCTGTTAGCAGACTGAATACACACACCTGACCGCGTCGCTCCCGCTTTGTGGCGCATGTTCGTTCAGAATCGGGCCCCTAGTATCTCTTACCTTTGCTGCCTTCTTGGCCTTTGGTTCCGGCTTGGGTTGGGCCGGTTTCTGTGAAAAGAAAAAGGGGAAAAGGGATGAAGGAACAGCTACATTTGAATACAATAGTACTTTCTTGGCTAATCTGCAATCTTTCTTGTTTTTCTGAAGGTACCGGAAGACTTCGGCTCCCATAAGAGACTTTTTAAATGGCCAATTAAGAAATAAACTCTAAAATGTGCCTGACAAGGAATCTCCTTTAAAAACAGACATTGTCTGAGTGTTGATAGCATTAAAAATACTGCCATTAACTAGATTAATTAGGGAATTTAGACAATATTAAGATACTACACTATACTCATAACTTTGAGAGCCTCTATGATGCCCACTATTGGTATTTAGTGTGTTTTGTACCAGCCCTGCACTTTTTACTCGCTAAACTCTTTCTAAATCATGTTTTATATGTATAATAAGGCATTATATTAACTTTAAGGTAAGTCTATCAACTTAATTACTACATAATTCACTATTTAAATAATATTAGCTACTTCTTAGGCTCCATAATGTAAAAAATTACATGTTTTGAAGTTTTGTATTGCTACAAATCTAATGCAAGTACTTTATTTAATAAAAAAAACATACTTCTATACTTGCTTTTGCTTCTCTGAAGGAAAATTGTCGCTTTTTCTGATCAGTTACATGTGTGTAACTACTTTTAAACATTTTAACATGTTTTACGTGTTTTTTAACAGAATCTGTCAATGTAAATGAGTTGGTTGAGTTTGTATATGCATCCTCTTACCGCTGATAACCGAGCTGATCTCCTCTGGGGCTGAAACAGAACAAAGACTGTTATCACGGGGCTTTTATTTTGATTGGGGCTGTATTCAGGAAACACACATTTGAACTCAATACTTATGTACTTTCTTCCTGATAATGCCCTCACATGTCCCACATACTGATTAAAATGTCATTTTAATCACATGTATGTGATGTTACTCAACGTGCCCCGACTCTTACCTCCTCCCGTTCTCCTCCTTCTGTTCCCTGTGACTGAAAAACACAAATACAACAAATTCAAATGGAAAAAATTAAAAATAACATCATTAAGAGTTTAAATAGTGTTTGTATTAACAGTAAACAGTTGCTAAATGCTTCAGGCCCATATTATGAATAATTACAGACCTGCTGAAAAAACTTTTTAGTTTCATGCGAAAACAAAAATTTATTTCAAATACAGGTAATTTTAAAGGATTAGAGCCCAGAAATGTTGGGGCAGTGCATGATCTCAGTAATGGGCTGTGAGAGCTCAGCCATGTGGGCCTCTGGAGCCATATTTTGAGGGCCCAGGCCCTGCTTTTCCCTTTCACTCCCCCATCTCTTTCTCTCATTCAATGCATGAAGCTCAGATTTGAAAGCTGGCGCGGGAGTCTTTGAGAAGGGGGAGGGACCTGCTACTCTCAGGCGCGCCACCCGGCGGCAGAGCCACGCCATCGCAGCCATTTGGGACTATGAACAAAGAGAGAAAATATACAATTTTATCGAAACGCGACGGCGAATGTTTGTTTTTGTGGCCAAAATGCAAAGCAAAGGCACTAAAGCAATTTTTAGTGGCGTTTTTGGCCGGTTTGGTGGCGAAATGGCGATAAGTGAAGCGTTTGTTCTCGGTAGGTCGGCGACGAAGGTGGACAAGAGCTGCAAAGCATGGCTGCTGCTTGTGCTTTAACTGCATGGAGACCGAGAGAGACTTCTGACTCTCCAAAGGACAGCGGCTCTCGGAAGAAAACGCGTTTTATAGGCCGTGTCCGAGCAGGAAAATATTCATTCTAACACACAAAAAATGGATTTTATATCTAGAAAATAGGCAAAAATTACCAGCGATAAATAACCGTTATACATTGCGTTATAATTAAGTAATGTCTCAGAGGGATGTCTTCCCAATCGTTTGCATTGCATTAACAGCCGATATTCCCTCCAAACTATTTTTGTTATTTTTAATATACGTACCTTTCTCTTGGGCATGTTGAGCTCTTGGAGGTTTTCTTACAAGTACAACTAAAAACTGTTTTTCTTAGTGGGTTTCAGTGCATGTGAAGACGAGTGTCTCCCTTATGCTCGGCAGTGTAGTAAACACACTGGAACAGAGAGGCGAGTGGTTGAATGGGGGGAGGGGTGCGGCTAAAGGCATGATTGATAGGCCCTCAGCCAATCAGGTGACGCCATTCGGGGCTGCAGAACACTTGGAATTTTTGGAGCCGGTGATGATCTGAGGGTCTGCGCGAATGGCTTCTTGCAGGGAGAGATGGGAGGAAAGGTTGCCATCCGAGGACGTGTGTGCCTTCATACGAGTGTGTTTGATTACAGTGAGAAAAAGAGGCACGAGCTGGGGTGAACGTGCATGCAACACAACCCACCACC
>NW_023339785.1:20824183-20834757 GCF_004916995.1 Morone saxatilis | reverse complement strand
CTGTCTCCCTCCCTTCTCCGCTGTACAAGGCCCCGGCGGCGGGCAACATGCCCCGGTGTAAAGCCATGCATCCTCGCTGGCGCGTCTAAAAACCCGGGGCTCACATCTGCAGCGGCCCGGTGTGGAGAACAAATCACCATAAATTCAGTTCGTGTTTGAATCCAATATGGCGCCCACTCCTCACCGACACATTTTTTTTTTTTTGTTTGTCAGTCGGCTTTCCTAAATTCGTTACAGGGAGAAAAGCTGTGCGTCGTCTGCTCCAGACGCCTGCAGGGGGCCCACGAAGCCCGTGTAATGCCGTGGCTGCACATGACGGCGCTTCAGTGGCTGTGCTGTTGCACATACAACATTGTGCACAGTGAGTGTTCAAAATCACAGCACATTTTATTTGTTTTTATTTCTATGCACCCCCTTTTCCCTGCACCCCATCATTCACCCTACCACACCAGCATTTACTGGAACACCTGCAACCGTGCACATGTGCAGTGTGCACGGAACAATAGCCCGTGTCTGGCTTGCACAGACAATGGGCTCGATGCTGAAATGTTCAGACAATATAAACCCTGTTGTCTTGCCGTCACGATGGGCCTATTGCCTCTCAGTGCGTGCGTGTACGTGTCTCGGAGTGTGTGCTCCCGCTTTGCACACACACACAGAGAGAGAGAGAGAGAGAGAGGGTGAGAGACTAGAAGGGGCGGGGAGGCAGAGTAGAGGCGGAGGAGGAATGCCAAGCTCCATCCAGTGCTGAGAACCGGAGCATTTGCGCAGATAGTCTGCGCTGCCTTCGCCAGACACACAGCATTTTTAGCCGGGGAAGTTTTTTTTTTGTTGTTGTTGTGTTTCTCTGTCTCGCTGCCGAGCAATCCGTCTGCAAAGTGTCTGCAAGGAGCAGAGCGACCGACCTCTGCTTTACCGGACTCGTGCATCAGCATCAGGGATTTTAATCATGGTGATCAAAGTGTACATAGCATCGTCCTCTGGATCCACTTCGGTAAGAGATACAAGAATTGCATTTGCTTTGATATGTTACTTGTTTTTTTTAATCTGCAGCATCCAGGGCTTGTGGTTGGCCATAGAAAGGCAGCATGAACTTTTATTGAACTCACTTACTGATGTCCAGGCTGTCATCCTTTCAGTCTGGAGTGGTCTGACTCATCAGAAAGCATGCTGCTCTGCCCTCCTCAAGACTTTGGACAAAGATGGGGGGGGTCTCTCAGTGTCTTTTCTACTCTACCTCTTTGTCTTCTTTAACTTTCTCACAGAGAATGAGACAGAGAGGAAGTTTGAGGGCACGCTTCTCTCTCAGCTGTGGTTTGTCACAGGGTTTCCTGACGTGCTAGTTTAGTGTTTTTGCAGCTGAAACCAGGCTGAGCAAACAGGATAGCCATGTTGTAAAAATCTACAAATGCACTCAAGATGGTCTGTTTTGTCACCTGATGCCAGGACAGGGTGGTTCACGGTGTGCTGTGTTTGTTAGGGGGACAGATCTGACTTGAAAGTAGAGTCTTGAGTGTTGCCTTCACTGTCCTGCAGCCGAGAAGACCGTCAGCTTCACTCTTGCCAGTTTCTTCCAGAGTGGAGAGGAATGATGGTGATGCAATTCTCCAGGGCCCCTTTTTAGACCTGCAGCTGCAGCCCAGGAACACTTATGCTCTGTTTAGGACTTGTTGGAGGTCTGGATTTGTGGGAATATACACATTTATATTGAAAAAGTGCTCTAAAGCTTGAATTCTGTAATCAAATATATGTTGTTTACAGTTTCTGCATGATTTTCAACAAGATCGGTGACCAGTTAAATATTACTGACATCAACATAGTGTCTCTAATGGTTTAGATTGTTACTAAAATGTTCAATAGTGCAAATTTGAAAGTGCTCTGTACAGCCAGTAAATCTACTAAGTCCATTAAAAACCCGCATTTCCTCGTTGTCACTGTGCCTCGTCATTCCGTGAGGTTTGGATCACCTTTGGGATGATGTACCCTCATTGAGCAACTTGTCTACGCAGCTCGCATTCAGAGGAAGTGATCGAGCACAGAGCCTCTTTTCAGTTGGACAGCGCCGAGTGACTTTATTGCCCTTACAGTTAATGACAGCAGCAGTATTACAGGACGGGAGCTTCCTTTAAAGTCCGAGCGGTCGGCGTTTAGAGCCAGTCACTGTGCTGGAGCCTGTCTGGGAAAATGCATTACCTCTCATTGATCAGCCTTTAGTGGAGTGTGTTGAAAGTAGACTTTGCTTATGCCCTCTTAAATGCAGCATATAGACACTTATATTCATACTATCATCTCCATTCTACGTTTTGTTTTAGAGTTGGAAGAAATCGATTAAAGTAAAGTGCGATAAACATGTTATGTAGGTTTTAACTAATTTCTATGGGTTGATTTAGATATAGGACATGCTTTCACATTAGTTTATAGGACTTTAGTCTAGTATTTATGTTAGAATCTCTCTCCCATATATCTTGAATGTAATACCATTACATTTGGACTAGTGAAAAGCAGCTGAGTGACAAACTGCCCTCACCAAGCTTGCAGTTCGATGGTATCTGTGATGACCAAACAATGCGATTGCATTCCACTATCCAGCAGTGTCTGCTGCTACATTAATCACTCCAATCTAGTTCAACATGTGACTGAAGCAACAGCCCAAACAGGGAGACAAGTGGGAGTACTTCAAAAACAACATTTTAAAGATTTTGCTCCACTGAGGAAATAGTTACAGGTCAGTGAAAGAGACGGTGTAAAATTAGCTGGAGGGATGTATCAGATTCAGCGCTTGACAAGCTGCAACAGTCAGCGTTATTCAGGCAGATGTAAAGACATAAAATTCTGTTCCAAGTTAAAGCACATTTATTGCTTTTAGTGCTTATTGGTTTTATGCAGAAACTGGTTCTGTGTAGCATCAAGGCCAGTAAACATCTAAAGAACCATAAAGTTTAATGGACTGAACTCTTCTATTTCCAATACAAGACAACCACAGCTGATTAACAGATGTGAAATAATGCACAAAGGTCAGTTAGAGAGAAGTACAGTATAGGCAGGACAGAAAATGAAGGAACAAACGTGAGTTGTGTCAACATTACTGTTCCTCAACATCTTCTATCTGCACGAATGATGAATAGAGGGTGTGTTCCCATCGGCTCTTCTTTCTATAAATACCAGTAATAGTCCTGGAAAAAATGTTAAATGAGTGAAATTGTGATGCTGCAGTACAGAATAACACCACAAAACAGTCTTGTATATTAATCATAATCATATATTAACACATGAAAAATATAAAAAATAGGGCTCCTCCCTGCCACAGTTTATGTGGGTTAGGGTCCAAGAGCAAAGCACTGATTGCCAGCTTAGACTTCCTCCCCGACCCCTGACCTGTGCTAGTCCTGAATGAGGCCTGACCTCATCATATTTCCACCCAGTAATGAGAAGCAGAGTGTTTGAGTCACCTGAAGAAATGGTGTTGTGACTCGTTGTGAATTCTCCAGAGGGACTTCTAGTGTTACCATCAATGGCTTTGTAAAGATACTCCATACCCATGAGCTGTGTGACGGAAATAAAATGAAAGAATAAATACATTCTTTTGATACTTAAAATATCTTTTTAGAGAATAATAGTACTATTTATTCTTGTTTTCCTTGTTCTTTGGTTATATGGAAACCAGATTTGAATACCAAATTAGGATTTACATTTTTACATACAGACATGTAAATACACACACACACCTGTAGCAGTGTATTCAGACTGTGGGGCACTAAGCCATCATAAAACTGAAAGTACATCTGTGGAAAGAGCCAAAAACATCGGCCAGCACCACAGTACTTTTACTGCCTCATTTCCCTTTATGCACTGCAGCCCCACTGTTGTACCATTTCCTCATTACTGCAATAAAGGTATCACAATAACTTGGGAATATTTTTTCACTGTGTACTGCATATGCACAGTCCAAATCCTCCTTCATTCCACTGCAGGTTTGACATTATGGTCTAATAGGTCAGGCTTGAGTTGGACGGCTGCTCGTGAGTCAGTTGTTTTTTTTTTAATACCGGGTCATTTTGGCCTTTTCGCTGTTGTTTCACCTTTAGGCAGCAGCGAGGGAACCCAGCCAAGGCAGCAGCGTAAGGCTCTTTTGTAACAATGTTGTAATGCTGACTGAGCTCAGGATTGGGTGGAGGCTACTGTTGCTGCTAAAATTCCAGTAACTGTCGGTTTTTCAGCAGAAATCAGACTTGATCTAATCAAGACAAAAAACCTTTATCCCTTACAAACACACAGGCCTGGAGTTGATTCATGTTTCCTGTAGTCCAGACAGTGGACTTTGCTGCATTCCAATGTTGGACTTCAGAAGAGTCATTTAGTCTTATCTATAAAGAAGTTTTCAGTTTAAATGTCTTTTAATTTTCATCTGAGTGAATTGAACATGAATTGACACCAAGCCTGAGTCGACATAACAGATTGAATCAGTCCCCACCATATTGATCGAAGCCTGTGTTGTGGATACAGTGTGTCCAATCAATGCCTGCCATTGTCTGGCAGCTGTTGCCATAGTTCTGCCCTTTTTCTGGGATTGATCTGGTCTGGATCTGATCTCATTGCCCCGCCACAGCTCTCACATGACGATGATGATGATGTGGAATGTAAACCAAAGAGCATATGTCGCAGATTTCTTCTCCACATCTGCAGTTTTCTTAGGTTCTACAAAATAATGATGCATGCAAGAATAGATTTATCTCCTCTTTATTGCCTCTTAGTTTCAATAGCAAATGCATTGGAAATGAATTGTTGTTCAATTTTTTTTAAATAACTTAAATGAGCTTTTTGGTGTGCATATAACCTCTCATATTGTTGCATGTATACACGAATGCATTCATTTCAGACTTGCTCACTTTTGTACACACACTGAATCATCTAATTAGTGCTGCAGTCCTTCCATGGGTGTGAACATGGACTGTCTTGGGAGTGTGATAGCACATGAGTAGAGTGCCAGGTCAGAGCTGATAAAATTGTTATCAGTGTGCAATTAAAAAACGACATAAAACAGATAGTGTCAAATCGTTTTTGTTGCATCCAGTTTCTGTAGGAAACATTTGAAATCACTTTAGTAAACTTTTTTAAAGGTGGGGGATTCTGGAGAAATCCAATACTATGACAAATACCATGATGTTGAGCGATCAACAACACAGCAAGTAATGTAACCAACATTAGCTAGGTTGTGGGTTTGCAACACTGACTATATATATAATGAACAGGGCTTCTGGGCCAGCAGGGGGGGCTCCATTGCAATAAAAACCAATACAATGAAGTCTTATGGAGAAATAACCCAATTTCTCACTTGATTTATTAGCTCAGTAAACGGTTTCCTAATGAGTTTATACTCTTAATTACTAGTTTTAAGTCTTCTTCCATACAGCTTGATGTCCATTTAGTAAATTATGGTCCAATTTAAGAGTTAAAATAGACAATTAGCAGGGTATGCTTTTGGGCGTGGCTACCTTGTGATTGACAACTAATTCTCAGCACACCACACGACACTTTCATCAAACTGTCAAACTAGGCAGTGCTGGTAGGACGAGACGGTTTCCCAGAGCCAGCACAGCAGCTCAAGATAGCGATACTCACAACTCTTCTACTACGATAGCAAATGTCACAATAACAGCAAACGAACAAAAGAACTAACTAAATGTCTGTAGGAAAGTGATTTTGGTATTTGGTCATAAACCAAAGTATTTGACAAATAGAAACTTGACCTGATGATGTTGCTAGTCTGGGAATCACTAAAGTTATTGCAATTCATCCCAAGGGGGACATGAACGTTTATCCTAAATGTTATGGCAATCCTTCCAATGTCAAGCCATTCTACCCAAACCACAAATGGTAGCATGTTGGTGACACATGGTGGCATTAGAAGAAAAGTCACAAAAGTCATTGGATTATCATCTGGGAACCATGAATGTCTGCACAAAAATGAGTTCTATTTCACAGTAAAAACTTTTACCTGCTTGTGTCAACAAAGAAAAAGTTACCTGGATTTCTTTTCCGGGGACCATAAATATCTGTACAAAATCTGATGGTAAGCCATCCAATAGTTTTTGAGATATTTCACTAAAAAGCAAAAATGTCCATTTCATGTTGGTGCTAGAGGAAAAGAAGGAAACACCAAGTCAGAAGGATCCATTATCCGTGGACAATGAACGTCAATCTGTTCATTAATGTTGGAGATATTTCCAAAGTGGTGGAACGACCATCCATTTTTGCATTTCAAATAGCCTTCCAGCTAGCGTAGCCTGAGCCACATTTAGAGAAAAAAACAACCTACTCCGAGACAGTGCCTGCTTTTGCATTTTGTCAAGCTCAATGTCAGCATTTGCTTAAAAAGGCAAGCTATTTACCTAGTGTGAGAGAAAGTGTTGCTTATGAATATCAAAACTTGAGGCCTACAGGTACTTCCTGCAGGCCTGACACTGGCTCATCTCTCTCACTCTTTCTTGTAAGACCTGAGGAGTTAATCTTCTAGCATTCCAGGGACAGATAGATAAGGAGTGAATAATAACAAGGCAACAAGAGAAGAGTAGTTGTTTATTACCACACCCAAAGCCAGGGTCAGTTTGTTTTCTTCCATATTAAAATCGCTCAGCCTCTCCACACAAGCCACCAGGGAGCAATGCGAAGGGCTAAACGGGGCAAAGCTGGGAGGGAGCTGTCACTGTACAATTAGAGTTAGGGGCAGATGGCATGTGGCCAGTTTGCCCTACAAATTAATTTTGCTTGGCAACAGTACAATGCAGGCTTGCTGGGGGAGTGGAGTGCAGGAAAGAGGAGAAAGTGGAGCATTGTGTTGAACTTGCCATTTTAGCAATTTAGGATAGTTTATTGTTGTTTAAGAGTACAATGCTAATGTAAGCCAAAAGGGAGAAAAAAGAGACAGACAGAGGATTGTCTGTGTTTAGAGACAGAGCAAATTAAAGTGAGTTTGAGCTCATGGCGTTCCACCCCGTTGCTTTGTCCCAGAGCAGGTGGGGAAAGAGCTGGTTTGAGGACTTTGGCCACGGGAATGCAACTGCCATTAAATGATTCCAACTGTATCACGGCTAATCTGCCAGCATTGTCAGCTCCCTCATTTCCATGCCCCAGTGTTGTTTCAGCAGATGGCTGTTTAATAATCCACCTGTCTGGAAGCTGGGAGGAGCCCTCACATGGAGGTGTCTGGGCTGACAGGAAGACAATAAATTGACAATCATCAATAGAACCTTGTAGTGCTTCCACAATGAAGTTGGCTTGAGTTTGATTTTAGGTGTGTGAATGTGTGTGTGCAGCTGAGACTGGATGTGTGTGTGTGTCTCCTTGCAGCAGGCCTTATTTGGCTTGTGTTTGACCAGTTACCTCCTCTCGAGTCCCAGAGGAGCTCTTGTTTCCGTCTGGCCTTGTAGGGGCATCCTCCCTTTTACACACACCCACTGAGAACTCATTGGACCACAATTTCATACACTGAATCACACACACACACATCCATATATATAGAGGCAGAAGCAGGAACAACACATCCAGACAAGCACACATTTCTATCCATTTTGTAGCTTATTTATTGTCTTCCTGTGTGTGCCTATATTTGAGAAAAAGGTGTGATCCTATATGATGTCACCGTGCCATTCTTGATACACTTCCTGTTGAGTTATTGGTTATTTGCATCCTACTAGATACAAATATTGTGGGTTTGCATTGAGCAGGATGGACTGTTTTATAAGTGTCACAATGAGACAAGTGTTGAATACGCTTTTGTTCCAATGCAACAGAGCTGCCTGTTGTGAGAATAGGATGCCTTTCAAAAATAATCACATCTGCATGAAAATCCCACATAGTGAAAAAGACAGCAGCTCTCACATGGGGACTGCCAACAGAGTTTTTCTTTGCTCCCTATCTTGTATAAAAATGATAGGCTTTGACAGTTTGTCAAATTAAAGTATGCAACACATTACAAATGCATTTGAAGTGGTTCCATTTGAAACACAGTGAAATTTCCTGTTAAAATGTAAGTGATTATGGGAGTCTTGGGAGTTGCCGTTTTTCATGCAGATCAAACACAGTCTGTCCTGGCTTAGCCTTGCCTGAGTTCACCCTCTTCAATACTCTTGTATTGCTTCATTCACTTGTCAGCAAATGAGTGGTAACTTAGTAACAGAGCAGCCAGTGATCTCTGTAGTGTAATTTCTCACAGCAGAGAAGAAGTGTCCTTATTTTTGCAGCAGGCTGATGACAGTATGGTGAACCGAGGCCCCTTATGTTTCCTCATAAGGCTGAAGTTGTCACACATGTCTAACTGACAACTTCCCCTCTGTCCTCCTCTCTCTTCTCCCCCGCACGCAGATTAAAAAGCAGCAGCAGGATGTGATGGGCTTCCTGGCGGCCAATAAGATCGAATTCGAGGAGTGTGACATCGCAGCCAACGAGGCCAACAGAAAGTGGATGAGAGAGAATGTTCCGGAGGAGTCCAGGCCGGCTACGGGGAACCCTCTCCCCCCACAGATATTTAATGAAAGCAAATATTGCGGGGTGAGACACACATGCACACAGATGCTCTGAATTATGATTGTTCATGCAATTAGAGCACTACTCTGATAAGTCACATACTGAGCTGTAGCTACCACATCAAGCACACAAGTCAAGTCAGACATGGTGGGTTTTTCGACTAAATATGTTTAAAGCTGCATTAATCAGTGTTTTTTATATTAACACATTAAATTACTATGTGTAATGTGTAAGGTGTTACTTGTAGTGACGCCCCGCACTGAGAATAATCACCCCACTCTAGCTCTACAGAACGTTTTAGTGTCTCTCAGGTCATTGTTTTGGTTTTCACGGCCTGCAACCTTACTGTTTTAGTCACTCTCACGGCTCTCATCAGCGTTGTTTTCAGTGGTAGAAGGCACTCTGATAAATACACCACTTGCTCAGCACCAGAGTGTAGACCAAGTGTTAACCTATTGTGATGTCACATTTGTGAAGTACTGTTTGGACTATTGACAGTATATATAATGAACAGAGCTACCTGGTCAATGTGGAAGTGTCTTAAACTTGCATTCTAAGTAATGGCATAGACCTCCATAGGCTGCAATAAAACATCAATACCATACAGTCTTATAGAGAAATGACCCTATTCTCACTTGATTTATTAGCTCAGTAAACAGTTTCCTAATGATTGTATGGCCTTAATTACTAGTTACAAGTTTTCTTCCTTACAGCATGATGTTCATTTTGTAAACCTTGTAAAAACCAGAACAGAATCTTGATTCATATTTGTTCAGCACTGCATAGTTTGACAGTTTAATCTGAGTTTCGTGCATTGAGCTGGACGGACTCAATGAGAATGAAACTGTAAATCACAAGATAGCCACGCCCTAAAGCATACCCTGCCTTATCACCTTTTTTACTCTAAATTGAAGCATAATTTAATAAATGAACCTGAGCTAATAAATCAAGTGAAATAGAGTCATTTCTCCATAAGACTCCACACCGTTGCTATTTTTTTTTGCAGCCAATGGAGCTGCCCCCTGCTGACCTTTACATAGAATGCATGTTTAACACAGTTGGCTTCACGTCACAGACCCAGAAGGTCTGTTAACTTAATATACTGTCAATGGCAGTCACAGTTAGCGATTAGCTGGTGAACATAGTGGAGTATTTAGCTAAAGAATCAGATATATCCTTCTAGAGTTGGTGGAGATGTAAACAGAGCTAAAAGGATAGAGAGTTTGTTTAATCTGTACAAAAAACTAAAAAAGCAAGTAAAAATGTTTGACTTTGGTTTGGTTATAAACATGATAGAAAATGTGAGCTTTAGAGGTGCTGGTAGGCAGACTGTGTTTAACTTTTGGAGAGAGCCAGACTAGCTGGCTTCCTGTCCTTGAGCTTAACTTTGTGGTTATCTTAGCTTAAGTTAACCACAAAGTTAATTTATCTTAATTTAACTGTCACCTTGCTCCAGATTAAAATAAACCGAGTATTGATCTTCTTGTCTAATTCTCAAGTCAATAAGTGTATTTCAAAATGTCAAAATATTCCTTTAAAGGTCCACTAACATTTAGCAGGATCTATTGGCAGAAATGGAATATAATATTTTTTTTTATTAGTGTATAATCACCTGAAAGCAAGAATTGTTGTAGTTTTGTTACCTTAGAATGATCCATTTTTATCTACAGAGGGAGCTGGTTCTCTTCTACAGAGTCTATCATGTTGAACTGCCATGTTTCTACAGTAGTCTAGAAAAAAACGAAAAAACTAAAACATCAGCTTTAACGTAGTTTCTCCTTCTTGCTTGGAAGTGAAGCAAGGGAGTTGCAATCTCCAACTACACCGCTAGATGCAGCTAAATCCTACACACTGGACATCATGTGTGTAAATACAAATTACAGAACTAAACAGTTTAATGAACTGAGAAAATGAGAACGAAAGAATCAGAAAATCCCACAGCCTTTTTCTCTGGAGAACTCCTCTTCGGGTTGGGGCTGCAGTATTTCTCACATCCTGGCTACCGCCCTGCTCAGATATACTCTACCATGTGCCTCAGCTTTCTGCACTTT
>NW_023339785.1:20823683-20824176 GCF_004916995.1 Morone saxatilis | reverse complement strand
TTTGTTAGCAGATGCTAATTTACTCCTATTAGAAAGACCTTTAGCCTGGGTGCACCGAGGTGTCATGCTGTGCAGCTAATGGACGGCTGGAATCGAAGTTGCACTTGCAGGATGGACTGTATTGAATGTCACAGACAAAGAGAACAGCATTTCCCAGGATACTTGCAGCTGTTTGTGTGTTTACCGGTATGTGTGTGTGGGAGAGAAATGAGGGAAAACAAAGGAACGTGAGGGAGTGAGGGATCAAGAATGAGAAAGACCGCAGCAGATGGATGAATGTGTTAGCTTGTTTACTCTGGGTTACATTCTCAAAGACAATACCCTCCTATCAGACTGACTACCGAGGCCTGTCCCTGGACAAATAACACAACCTCGACTGCTTCTCACAAAGAGTCCATGTGGCACTGCCACTCAGATTGTCGCCATCAGGCCCTGATCCATAATGTGGCCTGTTTCACATTATCATTCCTCAGGTTGGAGTTCAGATTTAGAC
>NW_023339785.1:20809878-20823583 GCF_004916995.1 Morone saxatilis | reverse complement strand
AGCTCATCCTGTTATTGATCTGCATCTAAAGTTCTCTCTCTGTGTCTTCCTTGTCCTCAGAACTACGAGGCCTTCTTCGATGCCAGAGAGGACAACGCTGTTTATGCATTTCTGGGTCTGACCGCTCCCCCGGGCTCGAAGGTAAGCTTATGAACACAAACACACACACACANNTGTGTGTGTGTGTGTAAATCAGGTTTTGGCGTGGAGGTGTGGTCATTAGCGCCAAGTCCCATATGCTGCCCGACACTGGAGGGAAAACCCCTGGGACACACACACACACACACACACACACACTCCACACACTCACACACATATCTGTCCTTTCTTTGAACTACATTCCTACAGCCTAACCATATTTCCTGTAACACCAGCTTATGTGCCTAAATATATATTTATCCTCACAGTTTGATTTCCATACAGAAAACACACATATTACATAATACATCTGTTCATGATACCCCTTACGCCCAAGCAGGCCTCTTCTGCCTTTCCTCTCACTCCTGCACACTGGTGCCTCCTCTCTGCCACAACAGGAACTGCAGGGAGGTGTGCCAGTTACCATAGAAACAGAGGGGTTTTCCTCTGTGGTGTGGCAGGGGATATATAAACCAATATCCTCCATTTTAATATAACACACTCTCCCTCTTCTCTTCCTTTCCCCCCCTCTGTCTCTGTCTTTCTCCAGGAGGCAGAGGCTCTAGCGAAGAAAGCACAGCAGTAGCAGCTTTACATCGTTCCTACCTGAGACCTCAGGCCTAGACCGAAACACAGACCTGGACCCAGACTGACCTGGAACTGATCCAGGAAAAAAAAAAAAAAGCAACATTTCACTCAGCTTATAAAAATGTGGACCGTTTTTTCAGTATGTTTTTCTTAATTTATCTGTGTTCAGCTGTGCCTTGTCAGCTGTAGTGAAGGGAGGTACTAAAGCAGAGCATTATGGGTATCTACAAACAGCACTGCTTCCTCCCATTAACCTCAGACTGCTAAGCCTATTGGCCTAATGACATGTCAATCAACCATTAGCATGAACGTGTATCATCAAACGCAACAACATGCACACACTTTGAAAATTGTAACACAGATTCACCATTCGGCCAACGGAACATCATCCATGTTAACGTCACATCGTGGAACATTATCATCATTTGTTTAACTCGACAGGTTGAATTAGTACAAGTCTTATATGTTTAATCCTGGAAACAGTGAGTCAACTATTGTTCTCCTGCTAGTCCTGTCATCACTAAGACTGCAGCACCTTCTGTAGAAGTGACATTACAATCCCAGTCTCTATGTTTTTATTTACTTTTTATTGTCTTTATGCTGTTTTAATAGCAAACCTTTTTCTACAAGATGATATATGTTTAAAAAAAAAAAGATAATACATGCCAAAATTACAAGACTGCAAACGTAGAGGGATGTGAAATTATTATTTTTTTTATGTATTGTTTTTGTTTTTAGGAGAGTTGAACAGCTGTTTCGTTTCGCTGTAAGCATCCTGTTTCACATTGTGTTGGTAATCCCTGTCTTACATAAGTTAGTATCTTCCCTAAAATCAAATAAAAATAAGACTGCAAATAAAACTGCAAGCCTGACTCTCAGTAGTCCTTCATGGTTGTGAAGTTTCAATAATGACATAGTCAAACACATTGAAATAAACTGAAATAAATTCTGCCTTCTTATAACGTTCTGTTATTTTTATGCACAATAAATGATTTTAAGTTTACAGGATGTGACTAATCTTTCATTGAACATGGCTTGACGTGTGCTTTCAAGGAATTCAAGCATTTGGAAAAGTGATTAAAAAGAGATTGTGAAAGAGACGTGTTTTGAGGAAGTCGTCGCTCCTTGAGTTACTGATATCCTGCAAACATTCTAAAGATATTCCCAAGAAATTTATCCAACCACTCGAAGTTCCTCTCAACAGTGGTTCGAAAGGAACTGTTGTAACAGTTCTTACTTTTTACTTTTTAGATGAACACATCTCACATCTCCCTTTGTATCCAGCACCCATCCCACTGGGGTTTTGTGGATGTGCACGACTACTCAAACTTATCCCGCCTGTTCAATATTGACACTATGGCAGACAATAAACCTTTTCACAGCAGCCATTTTGACATGAAATAGTTGGGTAACACACAGGTTTCCAATTACACTGACTAAGGTACCGTTCCATAGAAATGCTGCTACTGAAATTAATAGAAGCTGAGATTCCAGTGTGTCTCTTGTATTGAGATTACATTGATTTTTTTAACTATTAAAACCAGTCTTATGACCTTCTATAAAAAAAAACAGTGTATGGTTGAGTCCTCTTCTCATGTTTCAGCTGTCTGTGAGTTGTTCCTCTTCTCAGATGGTTTCATTTAAAGGCCCAGTTTGTAGCATTTAGGAGGATCTATTGGCAAAAGTTGAATAAAATCTGCATTACTATATAACGTAACATTTTATCAGTGTATAATCACTCTGTTTTTGTTACCTTAGAAAAATACATTTATATCTACAGATGCCACAGATTGCATGGAGGCCACATGTTTCTACAGTAGCCCAGAATGGACAAACCAAAAACTAGAAAGAGCCATTTGCGTTTTTCACATGTTGGCCATCATAGTTTCTCCTTTGCGAATGGAAGGGGAGAGTGAAGCAAGGTAGTTGTTATCTGCAACTAAACAGCTAGATACATTTTATAAGTAGTACGTTATAGACCGGCCTTATATGAAAAGTGTCCTGAGATAACTTCTGTTATGATTTGGCTGCACAAATAAGATAAACAAATCGACAGTTTGATTCCCAGACTGAATAAACTCCTCAGTATTCCACAAAAAAGTAAAGCTATGCTTTTTGTGTTTTTTTGACCCTTTTGAGCAGGCCTGACCCTTCAGTTGAGAAACCATTAAGCTACCTAACTGTACATAAAGTAGCACTGACCTACTACTAACATTTAGGAGTATTATATTACAAGGAATATAATATTCAAAGATATGTTTGCAGTGTATAATCACCTGAAAATAAGAATAATTTGTCCTAGACACTTGGAAGGTGAGCAGTATTCAGTTCGTTGCAATCTGGATGCCACTAAATTCTACACCCCGGTTCCTTTAACCAGCTGCAATCATAAAATCCTGTATCAATATGTATATAATGACAATATGTATTAATACTTTTACTTTTGATACTTTAAATATGTTTTGCTGATAATACTTAATATGATCATTTTACTGGATTAAGTAAGTTTTTAGAAGTACTTATTTACAAGTATTTTCTTGATGTTGTATTGGTACCTTTACCTCAGTGAAGAGTTCTGCCACTTAGCTTACCATAGAGAGTTTTTACAGCTCATATAAAAATGTGTTGTTCTCCTTACTCTCAACTGTGATTTTCAGTACAGACTAATAAAGGAAGTATGTGGTGTGGGTGGAGGGGCCGATTCTCAGTTGCAGAAGTGAAACAGGTCAGTAGAAATTTACACTTACATACGCACACTCACACCGTGCCATTTGCTCTTAAGACTGACAATAATACGAGGCAGAGCGGGCTGAAAAGAGACAGAAAAGAAGAGGACAGTCATTCTGAGCCATGTTGGCTGAAGGTTTTCTCAGAGTGCTGCGTTACAGGGAGGAGAGAAAGTTTGCCTCTGCTTCCAAACTGAAGAGATCGCAGACACACGCTCATTGTGTGGATCCATCCAACTGTGTTCTCTCTGACTCAAACTCTACAGACCTACAGACAAATGCAGCTGAATCAGGTAAACTCTTATGTTAAAAGTCTTATAAAACATTATAACATAGGATCTGTCTGATGTAGTGATAAGTTTAACTTTCCGTACTGGTTTCATGTACTAATTTTACACGGTCTAGTTCCCTTTTACTAAATGTTCTTCCTTTGTCAGATATAATCGTACTAATGATTTCATGCCAAGTAACAAACAAAACAAAATTAAATTTAAAACATCTTAATAACAGTTTATTCTTTCTAATCAGGTCCAGACCAGGAAGAACTAGACACCAACAAATTCCAGGGACTGAAAGTGGTGCCTCAAGGTCCCGTAGGCCTGTCAATCCCTGGGTGTTCACCTCTCCTCTCTCTGGACCCTGACTTTGCAGTTTGCTTAGACAATTGCAGCCTCCTGGAACAGTATCCAGACTTGCAGGTGGCTGACTCAGGCCGCATCTCAAACAACCCACTGAGAACCATCCATCCTCCCGGTTTTGCCAGTGAAGCCTGCCATCAACCAGAATGGGCAGCCCAACAGGAGCCACAAGGCGAGTATGTTTCAATACCAGACCAGGGTTATCTGGTTATGGGGGCCAGTGTGAATATCAGCTTGGATCTACCCGGATCAGGGTTGGAGCCCATGTCTAACTCTGTGCTGAATGGGCTTCTGGACAAACAGCTGGAGGAAGTGTACATGCAACATCTAACTGATAACTTGGCTCGGTGTAACTCCCACCTGGGGAACAGCCTCCTGCACGGCCTGGTGCCTCCGCCACAGCCCAGCAGCCAGTCACAGGGGCTCGATTCACTAGTGGCCAGTCTGGAAGAAGGATCAGAAGGGGACAGCGGCAAGAAGATTAGTTATCTGAACACCCAGAACTTAGTTCCCTGCTCATCCAACTTCAGCTCCCCAGTGCTGAGGATTTCAGAGGCTGACAATACATTGAATATGATGCTCAACTAGAAACAACTATTTTGCCTTTTGCACTAGTCACATGCAACTGAGACATGACAACAAAGTGCATTTCAGTGAATGAATGGATGTTTTTATTTTTGTTTACATATATTTTTTATACAATGTCTGTATTTACTTAAAATAAAATGATGCCTCAAATTTATTTGCTGTCATGCGCCATCTGCTGTTAGATTTTAGAACTACACCATCCTGAATTTACCTGACATACATAAGAATTTATTTCATTGACCTTATTACTGGGTGTGTGTGTGTGTGTGTGAAGTATTTATTATACCGAAGCAAACTGTAATCCTGTGTAAGCTTATATTGCACATTGAAGTTACCTTGTAAATATAGACTAACCTTGTAAAATAATCCATCTGGTCTAAAGGAAGTAAAATAAATATAATGAGTAGTAATTTTTTATTTTTGTTTTTAAGTGCATTTGATTTTAATTTTGTTGTTTTCATTTGCTGGTAATTATTTTTGGTCTTAAATCCCTTCTTTTGGCAAAAGTACTTTTATTACTCAGGATTCTGTGTGGTTATATATGCTTTCTACAGTATAATGACAGAAGACTTTCTTGTATCATACGTAAACCAGAGATCAACGACAACCCCTCTGACAAAGAGAGCTGTGTCTATATCAGACTTATCAGGCTACAGCAGAAATAACCAATGAAACCTGAGCTAAAGCATAAATGTAAATGATGTTTGAAGTGCCGCCGCACCACCAAAATATATCAGTGTAACATTGGAACCTGGTATCACTCTCAAATTAACATACATGTATTTTAAAAGTTATGGAGGTTTTCTTATACAGTATACGGCTTATTTAACAACAAGTACCACGCTTTTTTGTCTGGAGTTGGCATGAATCCTCTGAAGTCCATATTCATTTCTTACTACAGTCCAATAACATGCAAGTTAGGGGTTTGTAGAAACAAGTTCATAACTCACATCACTTGGTCTTTCTGTATGAAATCTGTGAAGGACATGACCAGTCTGTCCATGTGTCCAAGTTGTCATTTACTGTAATAGTATAAATACTGTAAATGGTAGAGTTTATGAATGAATATACAATTCTTAATAGATTTGTGCTAAAATACCCAAGGATGCGTGATTGTGGTGCTTTATTGAGGAGCTGTGCATCAAATTCATCATGTTGACTGTGTGGCTGCGAATGGAGTCATCACAGTGAGCACCTGCACATCACAGTGAGGTCCAGCATGAACTGACAGCAACAGCCTGAAGATTTATGGTGCATTTGCCTGTTTAAGGTTGATTTGTAACCTGTGAAGGACAAATCCTCACAGCTGGGCTCCCTGTGCACCCACAGTGAAGGCGATACATTAACATGCAGTAACACACTGGGCTTTTTGGAAACATAAGCTGATTCACTGATCTGTGCAAAAAAAATGCATCCAGATTCACTAAGGTTTTTCTATAATTAACAGATTTGAGTCAACAATCGGGCTTTGTTACATACAGCCTCTATTCACAGATCAGGGCATTTATTTGTTAATTTACAGGTAAATTACACCTGATGATCTAGAAAAGAAAATATACTGAAAGTAGATTTTACACTTTGGAGATGTTGAAACCCTTAAGAGCTATAAACAAAATTATAATCTTGTACTTTTCATGCTGAGAAGCCGCTTTTGAACATTAAGAATACAAGTAGGCTACATCATCAATGGAGTCCTTAATAATAGTGGTGGGGATGTAGGGTGGAGACTTTTTCAAAATGCTTCAGTAAAATGCAGCTGTAACAACATGATAATACTCAAAACAGTAACAAAAGAGTTACCCTATCACTTTGATAACATAAATAAACAAACCTCTATGGGTGTTTTCACATTGCGTGCTCCCAGCAGTGCTTTCAGTTGGCTGATTAGGCCTCTGGTCAGGTTGAAGTTGGGTGGAGCACCGTAGGTTATTGGGTCACCAAAGTCCATGTTCAGCAATATGAATGGCAAAGGTGGAAGTTTTCCCACCCTCACAGGTGCTTCATAACTAAGGAGAGTGAGGAAAACCTTTTTTAATAGGAAAATCACAGATGTAAATAATAAAAAATAATGATGGCTGAATTCTATTTAGCTGCTTCAGTCTTAAGGTCGTGGTATTGTAGATTCTGGATTATGGTCATACTGTCGTGACTTACTGCAATACTTGAATGGAACAGAGCCATTGTTAATGTAATAAGTAACACCTGTGCTTGTACTGCTATGAAGTTGGCAACAGAAGTGAAAACACTTAAAGCAATGGATCCATGTGGACTTTAATACAAAATTAAAACAAAGTGCAAAAAAAAAGTGGTTTAAAAGCAAAATGACTGGATAAAACATTTTCTTTTGAAGAGAAGGCAAGGAAACAAAAAAGAAGAGAAGAATAAATTCTCTAAGAGCTGTACTGCCACTTGCAGTGAACGTAAATCAGAACGTTAACTGGACAGAAAGGGTCTAATTGAAGAGCCACAGAGAACAACGCTAACTTTATACTCTGCAGGGGGTTCAGAAATGGAGACAACGTCACATTTAGTTAGAACTTAACCTCTAACTGGGCTGAAGGAAAGCTCTTCCTTCCCGGCTGCACAACTTCAAATTACAATGTTTAGAAGAGTGGTGTACACATATTATCAACACATATATTACTGTCTATACATTTACTAGAAGTTTTAATGGTTCTGTTTTGTTTAGTATCTCAGTAAGACCTTCAAGTAGTCGTTATTTATGTTATTAATTTCATCTGTGCTATGTTAAAATGTCTGTCAAAAGGCTTTATTATCATTGGAAGTAAGTATTCTCTGGGCACTGCTAATTCATTTTATTTGTATCAGACTGCAAAGCAATAAAGAAAATCCCACTTTGTTCCAACATCTGCTTTGTAACAAGAGAAGATATCACTTTCCAATAAGCAACACTTTATTTATATAAATAGTGCAGATGCTCTGCTGCTCTTTTCTGTAATGGTTAATCTCTCCATTGGATTGCAAGCAAAAAAACACACAAAGAAAGTAATGCTAGAGGAGGATAAATGGACATTTCACATGAATGTTGTTCGTATTACTCATCTACTAAGCACTGGAAAAAATATATTTAAGAAAGAACATTAAAAATACTTTTTTCTAGTTGCTTTTTATTTATATTTCAAGCTCCTACAAGGGACTTTTATGTTGTGTTGATTCTGGCGGCCTCTGTGGACAAAAACAGTAGTGTTTCTACTGCCTTGTTTTATCGAGTTCAAGGGGAACTCGACCGAATCCGACCGAATCCGACCGGTGGCACGCACAATAACTGTATATAAATAGAAACAGAAAAATAAATATTTTCTCTGATGGTCTTATTTGTTTATGTAGGTCATGTAGAGTTAACAGTATTACACTGTTAACCAGTTAAAAACTTGTTTTTCAGGCAAACTGGTTAAAGCAGGCTATTGTTTCATTCATAATTCATTGTAAAATATATTTTAGTAAAATACAAACTTGAATCTGTTCTCTTGGAGTAGAGAAGGACATGCAACTGCCCAAGAGCAGCAACAGATTTAAAAAATAAAAAATAAATATTTCCACATGCCATCTGTTTGACATTTTGGAGTCACACAAACTCGCACATGCAACATATTTTTAGTATTAACAGCAAATAATTTGTATGAATGACCAATAAGCTCTTACTTTATTGATGTAAATTATACAGTGAAGCCTTATTTTGATACTAGTCCAAATGTTGACCATGAAACTTGACTATACTGCAAGCATATTGAAATTAAATAAGGATTATGTGGAAAGATGTTAATTCCTGAATTTATTAGGACACTGGAAGAGAAAGATATTGTGATGGCTTTAAATAAAAAAAATCATTAATAAAATTGTTCATTTCAGAAGAGAGTCCTCTCTTAGCTTTGAGATCAAATCAGCATTGTGAGTTTAAAATGCTCTAAAATGCTGTTTGAATGGTCTAAAGAGGCTCAAACAACCAAGTAAACTTTAGCCCAAGCCATATGATGAAAACCATCTGGGTTGTAATAAAATAATAACATTTTGATAAATGTATGATATTATTGGTGTTTAAACACATGGTAACATTAATGATGTTTAAATGTTAAAAACAATATAGTTACATTTTCTATTTTTGACATTCACTCACTTTACATTCCAGTCGGTGTTCAAAACAGCAGGACAAAGGTAGGTCGATAGGTAGTCGCCCAAGTCCCCTCTGGATCTCTGTGTCAAAAAGGTGCTATATAAATAAAGCTTTACTTACTTACTTACTTACTCTTGGAATTTTTTAAAAGACTATTTTAAATGCATTTGTGAAGTTATATAGTGAAAAAAAGACCTCCAATGAAAATGTTCTATTTAATTTTTTAAATATTCAGTAGTTCAATAGTCAGTGTAGGATATTAGTCCACTGTTGGTAATATAGAAATGCATTTTGTATGTGTGTGTGTGTGTATGTGTGTTTAGCTCTGTGCTGCTGGTTGGATAGCAATGCTAGCTCAGGGATTCCTGTGCACATTAGTAGTTGTATGAGTTGTGGTCAGGTTGTGCTGTGTGTATATGTGTGTGTATGTGTGCGTGCTGCTCGCCCTCCCCCTATCTCCGTAACCCCTATCCTATTCTCTCCCTGTCTCTCTCTCTCCTGTTGTCCCAGCATGGCTGCAGGATGGCTGCTCTGCGGACTCTCTCTCTGCTGCTCTCTGCCTGCCTGTTGTGGCCTGTATGTTTGGCCCTGACCCCCCCTGCCCAGCTCCCTCAGTCCCGCAACCTGCCCCCCATGCTGGGCTTCAACAGTAGTGATGGCAGCCTGTCTGTGGATCTGCCCATGGCGCTGAGGGTTTTCAGCGTGGACTATCACCATGTGCAGGCTCCCTTTGAGATTGTGCTGTGGATCATGCTGGCCTCACTGGCCAAGCTGGGTAAGCTTTAACTGGTTTTCTGCTCAAATGTGAAAGGCCAACATTACATAAGATGCTATTGGAGGTGGTTAGATGTTGTAGTGGGTTCAAAAAAAGTTTTCTGAAAATGCTTCAGGGTTTGTTATGTTAGTTACAAGTAACTTCATCAACTGAGTGAGTAACGTAATCCAAGTTGTTTACCAAAACCATGATCATCTTTATTTTCAGATTTCTTATTTGCATATTAACATTATAAAGACACACAGGAAAGAAACATATCTGACACAAATGCTTTATGAACTTTATGAACTGACTTTTTTAAAGCAGTCCCATTCAAAAATGTGTAATTTTTCCAAAGATGTAATAAGGGAATGTATTGAAATTTAGAATATAAAAAGCCAATAGAAGCACCCAGTTGTGTGTGCATATTACAGTATATGAAGTGTATGAGCTGTTGGTGTAGTTCTGCTTTTGTGTTTTCAGCCAGTGACAGAGTAAAAATTCTTGCAGCTCAAAAAGTCACCACATTGTTGAATCCAATTAGCATGACGTCCTTTCATCTTCTCTGTCTCCCACCTCCAGGTTTCCACTGGTCAGGTCGAGTCCCAGCGGTCGTCCCAGAGAGCTGTCTCCTCATTATGGTGGGCCTCCTGGTTGGAGGGGTGATCTACGGTGTACGCCACTCTGCTCCCCCGACTCTCAGCGCTGATGCTTTCTTCCTCTTCCTGCTCCCGCCCATCGTCTTGGACGCAGGATACTTCCTGCCAGGGAGGCTGTTCTTTGAAAACCTCGGCACCATCCTCTGGTTAGTACACAATCAGTATTTTAATTCTTATTTGTGTGTGTGTTGAATACACTTTTTCTTAAACATTTAAAGCCATTATTAGATAGAGTTTTGTTTTCAGAAGTCACCATATCAACTAAGGCAATTACATATCAGAGTTGTGTGCTGTGTTTCTTGTGTTTAAGTGACCATAAAAATCAATTAACATAGGTTTGAGGGAAAGGTTATACTGGGGACACCTGGCTTCAAGTATTCTTTTTTATCTTGACCACCTTGCCAAGCAGTATCATTCCTGTTTTCTGTAAATTTAGATTTTGTATCTATCTCCAGGTATGCGTTGCTGGGAACCTTATGGAACGTGCTGGGCATTGGCTTGTCTCTGTACGGTGTGTGTCTGCTGGCTCAGAGCTCTCTGGGCGACGTCTCTCTGCTCCACTGCCTGCTGTTTGGCTCCCTGATCGCTGCTGTCGACCCCGTAGCCGTGCTCTCCGTCTTCCAGGAAATGCATGTTAACGAACAGCTTCATATCCTGGTGTTTGGAGAGTCACTGCTCAACGACGCCGTTACTGTGGTGAGGAGAGAGGTGGACACCGGGTGGTCTTAAAATAAAATAAAATAAAGCTATTCTGTGCATAAAAAATACATCTCTCTTCCTTCCAGGTGCTCTACAAGCTGTTTGAGTCCTTCCTGCGTTTGCCATCAGTGTCGGGAGTTGATGTGCTGCTGGGGGGATGTAGGGTGGTAGTGGTGGGCCTCGGCGGCCTGTTTGTTGGCCTCTTCTTTGGCCTGTTGGCAGCCCTCACCTCACGATTTACCTCTAGAGCCCAGGTCATTGCCCCGCTCTTTGTCTTCCTCTACTCCTACTTGTCGTACCTGACCTCAGAGATGCTTCACCTCTCTGGTATCATGGCGTGAGTGCTGCTGAGTATCAACTTCAACGGAAAGTCTAAATGTGTAGCTTGCTAAAATTGAATAATGTTTTATATATACTTTGTTTTTTACCCACATTTGCAGCATTGTGACCTGTGCTGTGACCATGAAGCAGTATGTGGAGGCTAATGTGTCCGAGCGCAGCAAAACTAGCATCCAGTACTTCCTGAAGATGTGGAGCAGCGTCAGTGAAACCCTGATTTTCATTTTCCTGGGTGTGTCCACAATACAGGATGTCCATATGTGGAGCTGGCCCTTTGTCTGCTCCACGCTGCTGCTCTGCCTCGTCTGGAGGGCCACAGGTAGCTTTAAAAACCTTTCCTGAACAAAAAACAGATGACTTAACAATGATGCTCTGACCAGATACATTTGATTAACAGTTGTTAAATTAGAGGTATCAACACATTTCCCGTCCTTTGAAGGTGTTCTACTGCTGACTGCTGTGGTGAACAAGCTCCGGAGAAACGCTGTGACCTTTCGAGATCAGTTCATCATCGCCTATGGAGGCCTGAGAGGGGCAATCTGTTTTTCCCTCGTCTTCCTGATTGATGACTTCCCAAAGAAAAGACTCTTTATCACAACTACCATTGTGGTCATCCTCTTCACTGTCTTTGTACAGGTGAAAGATTTTAATAATAGGATCAGTGTCTGTATTTCAGATAGTAGTTGTTCTTCTTTGTATTGCATTTGTTTGGCTTCATGGATTGTTTGGAATGTTTGGTTGTATTTGTTGAGTTTGGTTTTGTCTGGTTTCCAGGGGATGACCATTAAGCCTCTAGTGGAGCTGCTGGATGTGAAGAGGAAGAAGAGAGCTCTGCCTACTGTCAGTGAGGAGATACACAGCAGGGTGAGAAAAGACAGCATAGCCTGCAATATGGTCTTTAAGGAATAACAAATATACTGTTTAAGTGTTACTAGTATTATGTATTTCAGGTGTAATTAGAGGTTAAAGTCTTTTCATTCAGGTGCAACATACACCTCAGTTATTTTTGTAGTAATAAAGATTACATAGTGAGATTACATTAAAGGTCAAGTGTGTAACATAATAACAATAATAATAATATGCACAACTATGTTTTCCTTAGTGTATAATAATATGAATTATATGCTTCCATCATGTCTCCTTTAAGCTCATTGACCACCTGCTGGCAGGAATCGAGGATGTGGTTGGATACTGGGGGCAACACTACTGGAAAGACAAGTTAGTGCTTTTTTTTACTTTGAGTTCACCTTCTGCTTTTGTTTCCCATAAAAAATAGACCTAAAACTACCAGTAGATGGCAGCAGATACCACATGCAAAAGTTTCTGATCATTTTCCACAGTCAGGACTCAGAAATAATGCCAAACTGTAACTGTTATGTATATATTGTTTGTGCGTGTGTGTAAGGTTTGAACAGTTCAACAGGAAGTACCTTCGTCGTTTCCTGATCCGCGAGGATCACCAGGCTCGCTCCAGTATCCTCAGAGTTTACCAGGAGCTGGAGAGAAGGGAGCAGAGGGGAGACGAGGAGGCGCCACGAGTGTGAGAAAACACTTTTTTGATTTATGTCACCGTCTCTCGTAGTAGGATTCACTGATCTCTGGGACTTCACTGAATGAGTCCCACGAGGGCCCTAAAAAACCTAAGCAAAGTTTTATGACCATCAATGTTATAAGTGCTAATTCGAATCTGTCCCCCAGTGGTGGACCTTGGTTCAACACAAAATGTTTGTGGGAATCCCTTGTCACTGAAAACTGATTAAATATGTCGGTCTTCATGACATAGTTTTTTGACTAAATGGCTGTGGAAATGTACACCTCACTTTTAGAGTGGACCCTCGCTCCCACAGCCGTCCCCTCTTACCAGAGGAGATGGACAGCATCAGGCGAATTCTCTCCAGAAACCTTCAAAACTTTAACAACAAGGTAAATTCACAGGTTTGGTTTGTGTTCCTATGTTTTGACCAAGAGATTACTGAACATGCACTGTAGGTATGTACAATAACTATCCCTCTATTATTTGGGTTTGTGCATGTGTTGTCACTCCAGCAAACACCAGCCTACAGCAGACATACTTTGCACCAGGACGCTACCACAGAAAGAACGAGAAAGCCTCTTTACAGACACCAGAGTCTGGGAGAGAGATACACGTATAATACAATCACACACTGGCAACAGGTACTGTATCCATATAAAGTAACGCCAAAATTATTTTATCCTTGAAAATGTGTTTAAATGTGTTTGTATGTATAAGTATGCACTTATTTTTCATGAAAGCACTTAATGAAAATAAAAAGGTGTCATTTATTTGTGACAAAATCTCTTTTTTTAAGTATTAATAGTATAAATCACAAATGTTATGTCCTGTCAGGAAAATGCCACTTTACTCAAAGAATGAGTGTCAATGAGCTTAATTGATTGAGTTTCATTTATTCAATTCAATTCAA
>NW_023339785.1:20781430-20809827 GCF_004916995.1 Morone saxatilis | reverse complement strand
AGCAGGTCTAGACCGAACTCTTTACATATCAAATTATTTAAAATAGAATAAATGGGACTTTTTTGAGGTTACTTTTTGTTTTTTAGACTATCAAGCACACAAATGGTTTTACTGTGTACTTCCATTGTGACAGGGGGAGGATGGAGAGTTCAATGGCTCACGCAGAGTGAGACCAGGACTCAACAGGTCTCACACAGGTAAAGTCAAAGACAATTTAAGTCCTATAGATGTACAAAAAACACATATTAGACAATATCTGCAGTTTTCCTTCAAGTTTACAACCTTTATCCCAGACTGAGGTCCCAAAGATGTATTTATTTATGTATGGTGTGTTTCTTGTGTGTCTTTATCTAAGACACTGAAGTGGGATATCACTGGTAAATGGATGTCAGGGAGTTCAACAGAAAGACTGTTCAAGCTAAAATTATAACTCAAGAAATAACTGTTTGTATCCATGCACAATTCTAGTAGTTTGTCTCTCTGCTCATCTGCTTTCTCTCAAGCGTTCGCTATAAGAATACAGGCTAATCTCAAGTTGTCCCTCCTCTATCTACCTCCTTATCTTTGATCCTGGCAGCTTTAGTGTGACTTTTCTGACTGTGGGTCTTCTCTTGGCAGTGTGCTCCACAAGCCCGAGACCTGTCCTCCAGGACCTATCAGCACCAGCAGCCTCAGCTCAGACGGGGCCAGCGGATCCAAAGCCTTCAGCTGCCAGAGAGGACCAGATCTCTCCACACCACCAAGCGCCTGTGGGAAGAGCTCCTAAGAAACAACTGAGCTTTGTTTTGGAGAATGAGAAGCAGCAATGAAGACAGACTGTGAGAAAGACAGAAAAAGAGGATAAGGACAGTAAACCAATGAATTCAGTGTGTTCAGTTATTTCAAACTGGCTCCATAAAGTGATACCTCATATTTATTTAGCCATAGAGTTGTGGGTTTTTAAGACTGGGTTGATGAAAGCTTTTATCAATTTCATGGTCATCTTCCAATTAAAACTGTAATAATTGAATAAATAATTCAACTTCTGGTTTTAACATTTTGAGTTTTTGCCAGCTACTGCCTTCCTTAACTCTGTGTTTTACCTCCTGAACACCTTCAGAAGAGGATTTGAGGGTCATTTGCATCTCTAGTCTAATTTATTTTCAAAGTGGCGCTCCAAGTGTAACACCTCCCTTAGAAATACCTTGCAGTCATAAATACTGATACTCACTGTCCACACAAACCATCCTGCCTCTCCTTGTTTCATTTATAAATGCACAACACACACCCATCAGTAATTTGACAAGGACAGGCTTACTGCTTCCTAAAATAACTCCTGCCCCCCTGCCTGACCTCCTCAGTTACTGAAACGTCTTTCTACCACAGCTCCCAGCATGCCAGGGAGTGGCTGGGAGAGCCAGGCTGTTTTCTGTAGGACTGGGGCTGGGCGGAGGGTTGCAGAGTGGACACCAGTAGGGACCTGAGGAATTACTGGCCAGAAGAGTGAAAGCTGAAGAGAAAGAGCACAGTAAAGGAGGTTTTTGGCTGGAGTTATGAGGGTGGGTGCTGCAACCTTGGCTGCGGGGATATTTGGGGCATTAGGGACTCTGTGTTTCTTCCTAGCCTTTGGTACAGACTACTGGCTGGTGGCCAGCGACAACTGTGGACCGTATACATGGCCGACGCAAAAAACACTAGAAAAAGATGCCAATGGGACTGAGGTAGGACATAAACATGTGTGCACGTAGCTGTTGACATTCACTCACATAAATAAATACAGTGAATGCAAACCTTACTACTTGCTGTGTGACCTCCAACAAATAATAGTAGTCACACCAGTGCATTATTTTTATCACTGAAATATCACATGTGAGACCACAAACGACCAATGTGGAACATGATCAGTTGTTATGTAGACAGTATTGTGCACGCCACGCCACTATAAGACATTTAAAGGGGTACCAAAATATTTTAGTCTTAAGTTTGGGGACTTTATTTAAAAGAGAATGCACCAAATCAATGCAGCAAAGGTCAAGACATCCTGACTCTTCGACTTTTGTGACTTTTAGTATGGGCCAAACTTCAAAAACACTGGACACTAAACTTCCCATCATGCAGCTAATAGCATATTTTTGTCAGACTCTCTATGTGTGGTGCACGCTATGTTATCATGTTAATATTTGCTGATTAGCAATAAACACAAAGGCTGAGGCTTATAGAAAGAAGGGATATTGAATTATGGATGAGTTCAACAGTGGGAGGAGCTGTGACTGTCTATACAAATTTAATAGGAATCCATCCCATAGTTATTGAGATATTTAACTCTGGACCAAAGTGGTGGAACCTGACCAGACATTGCAGTCCTCATGTAATGGCTAGCATGGCTAAATATGTGTACTCCCTGGAGTGCTTTAAGACGCATTCACAACACTGTTTACATACAGTATCCTTTTATAGTGACTACAGCATTATTAAATTTATGGTTATTTTTAGGCAACTCTTGGTTAGAGAAAGATTGTCATCTGGTTTAATATGGAAAAAGTAAGCAATGACTTGAGACACAATGTATTAATTAATCTTTAACCACAATATTTCCTTAAACTTAATCAAAGTGCTTTTGTTGCCTAAACCTAAACACAGACGGATCTCTGGATATGAAACCTTGGACCTGACCCTCTGCCTGTGACTCCTGTGTGGTTCATGTAGCGCTTCAATCGTTCAAAAAACCTCTGAAGATAATCCTGCCAGTGATTACATTTTACAGCACAACATAATTGAGAAATCAATTTAGTACTACTGTATATAAAACAACAGGCTTGGCATTCCATGTAACCACAACCTGCCTTGATCACCCTCTGCACTGTCAAATAAACTCAGTACTGGTCTCTTCGAGTCAAAATAGTCCTGATGATTTCATCAGGGGTAGTTTCTTAAACTTGCCTAAGCTCCTCCAGGGCCATCACATAATTCTTTCCTCACTGTAGTCAACTGATCTTCACGAGTAAACTCAGTGGAGTTACCCTTTAATTTTACAGATTATTCTTCTATGCCACATTTGTGAGAAAGTTCACAAGATGCAAAATAAGGGATATATTCATAAAAAATAATCCCCCGGTGAACTCCTCCCTAAGATCACAGCACAACAAAGTCTTTCATTTTAAATAAAAGCGGATGATTAAAGTTGCTGCGTGTTATTCAGCACCATCAATCATATTTCTGACAAGCAAATGGAGAGTATCACTCATGCGTGTTTCATAAGTTCCCCTTGAAAACCTCACAGACGAGCAGGCCATAATCAGAACCATGTTTGAAGCCGTTGCACCACTGAAGTACAGAATCACACGGAGCAGCCAGCAGAGACGTGTTGACAAAGCTGACAGAAATTAAGGTTCAGCCATCTTCACACACGTCCATCTCTCTGTTTGTCTGCTGATGTCAGTCTGTCTCTTTTTCTCATTTAGACCCTGTTAGTGGAAGCTGTCACTGCTTCTCCTCCGTCTCTCACTCTGCACCACGAGGGCTTCTTCTGGCGCTGTGTGTTTCAGGTGGAGCCCACAGCACATGCAGTCCTGGCCACTCTCTTCAGTATGTGTGGGCCTTCTGAGGCGGCAAAAAGTTTTCGTTGGGGCTTGTCCAATGTGGTTGCATGTCTCATGCTCCGCGGTGTGGTGTGCTTGACATGCTGACAAGTGCAGGAAAGAAAAATGTCTATAATTTGGATATTTGACAGAAAATATACATGAGAACAAGAAGATTGTGTTGGCATTTGGGGTGTTTTTTGGCTTTTCTCTAAATTCTGCTCTCATGTGGTGTTTCTTATTTTTCCCTGCACGGTGCATGTCTCCTTTCTTTAGAACCACATCATATTTCTTTGACTCTGGAAGTTCTTTGAGCCTTAAATTGTTTTTATTTTTACCTTTTCTTTTTCACGCAGCAAACCAGCCAGAATCCAAGGTCTGTGTCCATGGTTACCTCTTCCCTCTGCCTGTTGCACTTGGACAGGTGCCTCATCCAAGTTATGATGCTACAGCAGGTAATAAAACTCACTCACATTACAGACAGATGACATACTGGAGAAAAAGAACACAAACAAATGAAAGTGAAATAACATAATTAATGCGGATGCTTCCGTACAGGGCACGAGAGCTGATGAGTGGAAAGTCATAAAAACAACAAATGAAGTAATATCTCTTATAAAAATAGTGTTGCATCCCTCTTGTAGTTCCTCAAACTTGTAATCTGTGCCAAGGAGCATTTAAGCGGTTCTGGAGGTTTGTGTTAGCTTAACACCTTACTAAGACACTCTCAGTAAGTTGTGACTTCTTTGTCACCCAGCTGTACACACACATAAACACAAATAACTTCCTCACACACATACACACAAAAACACCATGTGCATTTGGTCATTCACAGTGAGAATAACAATAAAATATCACCAGCATTATACAGTAACAGTGAGCTGAAGGCTCATGGGTTCATCTGAAGGAGCGTATAAATGAATGGGGAAAGCATTAAGTGCAAAGATCATGTTCATATTTTGTATTTATTACACATGCAAACCAGGGTCATTGCTAGAATATTAGAAATACTGCAGTCATGGGTCAAAAACTGACTGAGTGTAACACTCCCACACAAACACACACATCCCGAAATGGAAGTCTCCACACTGCCAAAAATAAATACTTTATTTAGGTATTGACCTAAAAGTAGTCAAGTCAGTCTAAAAAAATTAAATTTGCCCATGAAACAGCCACCAAAGTCTCCTGGCTGTACCTTCATACAGTATTTAATGGACAGATAAGAGTATCTAACTCTTGGCAAAAAAGCTTATAAGTGTATTTCCTAAAAAACGATTTCTTTAATTGTAGATTGTCACCCCAGGTTGCTAAATACATGGATAGGTTACTGCTCTGATGGTGGCCTGGTTGTATTTCTTGCAGTGTTTCGGGGTTTCTGGACCGTGCTGATAATCCTTGGCCTGGTCGCAGCTCTATCAGGAGCCTTCCTCTTGGTCTGCGGCGTCCCCTTCATCAGCTACAAATTATACAAGCTGGGCGGCGCTTTCCTCATCACTGCTGGTAAAATACAGTCTGTGTACATGTGTGGAGTTCATAGTACTTATCTGCTCCCAGGGGGGAAGAGGTATAACTACAGACACAAACACATGTTGCAGCCATTGCTGCCGCTGCTGTCAACTGTTCATACCTGTCACATGACAAACAGAGCAGCAGATGTCACTCTGCAGTGCTGTCGCTATAACAACAGCAGGTTTAAACATTGCTACCGTGGTAACAGTAGAGATGAGTAGGAGCTGCATTCCTCTGGTGTTACTCACGGCAGTGACGGCCTCTGGTTGTGTCTCCATGTGTCTCTGATACTCTTTATGTCCAGTGTTGGGTTACGTGTAATCAGGACTACGTAATAAGGTTAGAAAAATAAGTAACTATAATCTGTCCAGATTAGCATTGTTAACAATTACTTGATTACATTTTCACGATAACCAATTCTCTATTAACCCTCTGGGGTCTCCTGATGGGGAAATGGGGTAAATCTCATATTATTACACTGTGCAATTATATTTGGTCATTTGATTTGAATTGTAAATGCTGACTATGCTAAATGTATTTTATTTGCATTCAAAATGTTTTGAGATGTTTAAAGAAAAGAAGACTTTTTTGGTGGCTGCATCCATTTATTTTGTTTAAAATGCAATATTTTTGGGAGTTTGAAGTAATCCAAAAGTATTAAGATTAAATTACAATGTTTTTATAATTCATCAAATTATGTCACTGGATCCCAACCTTGGGGTCATGACCGCCACTAGGGGTTACTAAAGCTTCCCAGAACCTTCCCAGAACCCAGGTCTTCTTGATTTTTAAGGGGTGTAATAAGGCTCTTTATTTAAAGTAGTAGTAGTAAGTAGTGTAATTTAGCATTTAATTCATTTCTGTTAAGAAATATGCTTTTTTAAAGATTATATCTTAAAAAATTATCTCACAGGATAAATGCAAAGGTTCCTAAAAATATCAGGAAAACTAATCTCTGATGCAATATTCACAGGAGAAATGTATTCAAATTGCTCGTTTGACATAAACTTCCTGCAGTTATTGCATTCACTATTTGTTTTTTTTGTACAGATAAGTACAAATGTTCCTTTATTGATCCCCTGTGGGAGAAATTCAAGTGCAGTTTATTAGTTGTTCTGTACTGTTATCATAATACATTGAGTATAAAGTATATCGTATTGAGTGTCATCACTTTACTCAGTGATAGAAAAGGAGTGCCTTAAGGTCAAAGGTTGGGAACCACTGGATTAATTAATTCCCATGAAATTTCTTTGCAGTAACTATATTTCAAAGTAATCTGACCAAGCACTGTTTATATCACTTCCCAGCCTGCTTGTTCCTGTTAACGCTGCTACTCTACGTACTGTGGATGGAGGCGGTGGAGGTGAAGCGCTACATCCTGCAGGAGAGAGGAAAGGCGTGTCCACAGGCGCAGGTTTCAGTGCTCTACGGCCTGTCGTTCATGGTGGCGGCTGCTGGTGTGCCTCTGGAGCTCATCTCTGGTTTGGTCTTCATGCTGGTGGGCCGTGTGTTGCATGCCAGAAAGTGAGCTTGCCATCTGGCCTGAAAGGGAAGCAAGGACTGACCTTTTTATGTCCGGCATTGGGACTCGGGAGCACACTTGTGGGATGTGAATACTGGCTGGAAAGATGTTGTACAACACATCATGTAATAACTCGGCAAACTGTAAAACATTTTCACTTCACCTGCATTTTGTAACAATCTGCCACATCTAGTAGCAAACAGCCTGAACCCAATATGTAATTCATTTCCCCTAATTTTGTAATAAATAATGATATATTGTGGTGGCTATTACAAAATGTGGGATGCACACTTATTTTATGAACTGCATTTTGAATTAGCTGAAGAGTTTTGATGGTGTTTTTGTCAAAAGACCATTGCAGTAGTCAACCCAGCTAGAAATAAAAGCATTTGTCATGAAGTCTCTGAGTTTGACTGCATTTGTAAGATGATAACAAACTGATCTTGTCATTGCTTTTATGTGGCTATTTATTTATTTTATCAGAGTCAACTATGACTCCAAGTAGGTGGACCACAGATCATATGAGTCTAATTTAATATTTGGGAAGTTTCATTAAGATTATTTATTAAAAAAATAACATGCGTACAGATGAGATTTTGGTTGGACGTTACATAATGCACCATATTATTACAATATCCTCATAAAATAGTGCAACTCCTACATTTTGTAATAACCACAATATGTGATATTTTGAAATGTAGGGAAATGTATTACATATTGTGTTCATGCTGTTTCTTACAAAATGCAGGTGTTATTACATAATGAAGTGAAAATGTTTTACAGTTTGTTGAGTTATTACATAACGCCAACTTGGAGTCAGTCAATGATTTGGTTTTCTATAACTTGCTTTGTTTTATTTCTACAAAAATCACTAATTACTATAGAATGATAATGCCACAATAAGGGAGTGTGACAGTTTATGGTATTAATATGGTGTGTATGTATATGATACTGGCATTGAGGAGCAACATATGGTGTGCCAAGACTGTTTTTTTTGAACCAATATTGTGAGTATAAATATCTCTTCCACTCAGTTGCAACCTGTCATTGTACTGACAGTAAAACTGATGTTATTAATGCTGCAAATGTCCATAGAGCAAAAGGTGAGACATGTATGGGTGAACCAGCTGTGTCCCCTGTCCCGCCTTTGGCACACCATCAAAGTAGGATAGCTGGAGCTGGAGTGAGCTGGGAGGGAGGAATTGGTGGTTGGACTGGAGATGGAAACTGTAGGTTTGGATAGAGGGGCGGGGGTGGGGGGTGGAGCAGGAGACGGATGGATATAGCGGGGGTTGAGAGAGAATTGATGCTTGTAGGGGGGCACAAGAGGGCTTTGAGAAATGAACAGCTGTTTGTGGGTTTGGTTGGTGTACAGCAGGCCGGCCACCTGGCTCCTTCACCCCAATCACATTTCACTCCCTCACTAAAATCCTTTCTCTTTCCTGCTTCATACTAGTATGTTTCCCTGTCCCTCCCAACGCGTTTACACGAACTTAAAATTCAGAAACCCTCTAACAGACACTCTGCTGACATACAGACAAAATTTCCTTTCCAAACGGGAAGCACAGACTTGTGATCGTATCATAACTGCCACAATATTAGATCATCCTCCTTTTTCATTGGTCTGAATGGGCAGCGTGTGGACTAGCGGGTGGACCCTCAATCACACATATCAGCTTTTATCTGCTCTACTGAGGAGCAAGAGTGGTGGAGGGAGGGGGCGGGGGGGCATGTTTGCTTCAAAGAAACCACTGATCAAACACATAAAAATACACATTCAAGCACACACACACATGCTGCCATCAAACTGTCCAGAACACATTGTTAATTACTAAACTATATTGCACATAAACATATGCTGATCCTAGAGCTGACTTATGTAAGATTCAGAGTACTGCTGTAATATAGCACTATAGCCATCAAATTCTGTAGGTCAGATAGGTTTACTGTGTTGGGATGCCAGAGGAAACCCTCTAATTTTGGTACATTGTGGATGTGGTCTTTTACATGACTGTCACTGATCATTTACAATGAGATTTTATTATAATGAGTTTTAATCTAAGTGAAGCTTTCATGATATATAATGCTTTAATTGTCTGTAAGTGTTTAAATAAAAGTGTTTCAATAAAACAAAAATATCTCAGCTTGCTAACTATGAGGCTTTATATGCTGGGAATTCTCATATCTGAGTTGATTTTTTTATCTGATAGCATTTCAACCACAAGGAAACACTCCACTCCACTGATCTGAAGAAACCTTAAGACAGTATGATAGATAAAAGCCAAGAAGAGAGAGAGAGAATAAAGACAGAAAAAGCAGAAAACACATAACTCCATCTGAAGAATCTCAAGTGGGCACTGGGCAAATGTAACAGAGCTGATTGAGAGATGAATCTGCACAATTTAAAGATAAAGAAAAAGAACAGAAGGAAAAGAAAAATCAGCACCATACAGAGCAGGGAGAGGGATATTTTCTTTTATCTTCGTCTTTTAGATTGCTGCCACCATCCCAAAACAATAGGGGTAAAATTACATTAAAAAAACTCAATAGCAGCATGTATTTCCCATAACAATGCCCCCAGTTACTAATCCACAGACTTCACAGTGAACAGTTTTCATTGGAACTACTTTTTACAGAATGACTTGTCTTTGTCTGTTCCAGAATAACATTGTTTATGGAAAGAAACATCACAGTTTTACGTATTGTTCACTGCTTTGAACACCACAAATCTCTATTATCTGTAAGGGTAAGTCAGAAAAACAGCTTTTTTTCCCTCCCTGACCAGTGAAAAAAAGATTATTCATTGGATCATACAAAAAAATTGCAGCTGAAAGCCTTAATATTTTCATTGGTACTGGAGTTACAGACTTAAAAGTATCAGTTGAAGTACAAGCGCTGAAAGGAGTTATAGTGTTGTGGTTAAATTGTGAACACTAAAAGGAGCTGAAGTGTCGGTTACAGTTGAGACTCTGAAAAAGGGGGAGTTGGAAATTTAAGTTAAGGTAGTGAGGTCAAACTGAACTGCAGGTGGTACTATTTAGAGCAACACACGCTGGTCGCATCAGTGGCTCAGTGGTTAGCACCACTGCCTCACAGCAGTAGGCGACCTGCTCCTTTCTGTGTAGTGTTTGCATTTTCTCTATGAGCCTCTACAACTTTGGCAGTTGCAAGACTTTATGAATTCTTAGATCCTTTACCAATAACGGGGCTACAGTGTGAAGTTGTTTTTCCGAGGGTGGCACTGGATGAAAAGTCACAGGGTCATCAAAGTCAAACGGGTCAATACTCAGAGGAGCATCAATGTGCTTAACAAATATCATGAAAATCTGCCATTTAGTTTTCATTTTTCACTAGTTGAAATATTGGCTCGTGGGGGCACAGGTCAGGGGTCCTCACACATTAAAAGAGTCCTGAGATAACTTTGGCGTGATTTAATGATTTGGTGCTATACAAATAAAAGTGAACTGAATTGAAGGTTGAATTAATCTTCACCTCCTGTTTGTATGGAATAATAATGAAAACACTCAAAATACAATATGAATAAAGCGTCAGAGTTGTCTTCTGTCTGCTGTGGATGATCTTGATATCCAAAGTCTAATAATGTGAGAATGTTTTAAACATTTCTTAAAATATTTGTTGCTTGGGTTTGGTTCCCATTTTAATCACAATGATAGCGTCTCTGTGTCTGACTGTGTTGTTTTAAATGTGGCCATTATCTGGTATCAGTCTAAAAAGACAAGAAACATGCTTTACTGAATTATTTGGATAACTTTGATGAGTCAAACACACAACCCACTAAAATCTTGAAGATATATTAATAATCCATACAAATTGTACAAACTTCCAGCTGTCCAGCAAACTAATATCCCCAGTCTAGATAAACGGTTCACTTATTTCATGCCTGTGGTTGAATCACCACAATCAGCCAGCAGAGGGCTCTCCAGCTTTCCTCTTCAAAAGGAAAATCTCCCATGCATGGATGGACAGAAGAGGAAAATATAAGTGGGCAGTGAGTGGAAAGAAAAGGAAAGTGAAGGAAAGGAAAGTAAAGGAAGCAATTACTCACACAGTATTGAGCTAGAACCCTGGCTTGTTCAGTGACTGTAGCTCTTCCTAATCATAGTTAATTAACTCTTATGTCTCCTCCCCTGTCATCCACAACAATGGAAACACACTATCACTTCATTTAAGGAAGAAATAATCTTGCACTTGAAGTGTCAGCAATTATGGCGTTATAATATTATGCATATGGCGTAGTGAGTGTCACGTGAATAAAGACATGACATGATAATAAAGTAATAAATGGTTTGCAAATTAACCCCAACAGACCCAAGGAACTCAAAGAGCATACGTCTTGTTAATTAATGGAAATTAGTATGTATTGTATGTATGTGTATGCGCGAATACAAAATGCATAGATCCATATTTTTTCAGGTACGGCAGCGAATGTTCCACTATTTGAAATGTCCCATATATGTGATGTGTCAGACAACAAACAGCAGGACGTGGTCTCACACAAGGTAGGCAAAATTAACCCTATGTGGACCCCTCACCCCACCGTTCCGGAGCACCTGGACTGAATACTGGTGAGCTCTAATCCAGTCAAAGAGGGGGACAAACTTAGTGAGAGCTCTTTGCTTCCTTTCTCTAACCCCCTAACTCTACTAGTGAGCCGATTACCTGCTCTGTGTGTGTGAGCCCTAGCCTGCAAGGCCCCGAGCGTGGCTCTTATTGTGTGTGTGTGTGTGCGCTCACGCGCAAGCCCAGACGGACACAGTCTCTCCCAGATAAAGGTTTTTCTCCTGTCAAAAATGACTGATAATAAGAGCTGATATGAGAGAATAGCAAGCCTTATGGCATCACTCTTTCTTTTTTTGTTTCTTTTGTACACCCTAAATCCCCAGGAACGGCCCCACCACCCCTCCAAAACACACACACACACACATATACACAGCTAATCTGTATTGCAGGGTAGTTGAGGTAGAGAGGGAGCAGGTGGAGGGATAAAGAAGAGTTGCTGTGTGTTTCCTTTTCTATTTTTGTATAAATAACCAGTGCGGTCTTATTAAAGACATCCCTCCCCTAAAACAAACACACACACACACACACACACACACACATATGCACACTGTTCATGCAGACAGATTATGTCTCAGACAGTCAGAGCTCCTGCCTTCAATTAACCTCACAAAGACAGGATCACTTACACACACATCTGATGATGATAGCAAGAAGAAAACAGTAAAGACGGATGTGTGAGTGTGTGTGTGTGTGTGTGTGTGACTGTCTGAATGGCTGTTATCTATATAACAAGGAAGGCAATACTACATAACAAGCCATAATACAGTAGTCAACTTATTAGCGAAGGACATTATGTCATATAGTCTTCTGAGAGAATGTGCAGCCATTCCTGTGTATCGCCCACCTTGTTCAAACTACTGAACATAATGTGTTTTCAAATGTTACACCACATTCACCAGATGTTGCTTTTGCAGCTGATTAACAATAAAGAAATTAAAAATCCACAGTGGAATGTACTGTTGTGTGTAATAAAATAAATACTGTATGTAAAGTAAATACAAACATTTGGCAGGGAAATTCTATATAGAGTGGTTAAGCGAGGTTCAGATAGCAGCAATGCCAAAGAAAATGGTGTTAAGCACTGGCAAGTTGCTGCGCTGTATTTATTATTATTATATTTACTGGCACTCACCACTCTGGGAGGAAGCACTGCTATTCTAATACTTCCTCCGAACCAGAATAATCCAAAAACAGCATATAGTTTTACTCCTATCTTTGTTTATATGAAACTAATCATACTAAGAATAATGTTAGCTACATTTAGGGATTAAAGTGGATGGCTGGGGATAGATTCTGTAACTACGAACAAAAGTGGTATCTTACAAAGTTAAAATTGTCTCTGTCTATGTTATAGTTTGGCCTCAGTATGGAACTCAAACCTCCTTTCCAACGGCGGGACCAGGGGATAATTTTTGTAACTTTCTGAAGCATACAATTGGACAAGCAATCCCCCTTTACGGTGTATTTGGAAAGGTCTTGTGTGTACAATTGCATACAACACTATGACTGCGTTTGAGGAGAGGACAAGTCTGAAAATGTGCGCCATTATCCCCATGTATAAGATTCATTGTGTTGAGACAACAAATACATGCAGAAGACACAGCGTTCTTGGCGAAAGATCAGGAAGGTGGGATGTAGCCACAATGAGGCTATGAGGTTTTTTCACCCTGCGTTCCAACATTTATACACTTATACAAGAAACACTTAAAACATTTGGTTGGATGACACATTGTGCAACATAATTTGTTTGAAACACATAATTCGCCATGTATCAATCTGTCTCCATCTGTTGTAGACTATAGAGATAAGTCCTCTCACTAGTTAACTATCTCATGACAAAACAAACCCCAAAACAAACAAACAATCGACCTAACTTACAAGTTATATGCTATTGATGTCCACGGTTCAAGTTTAAAGGTTAGTTATGTCTAGTCTCCCATATGTCCCCTGACTCTACTGAGACTTATAAAGGCAAACATTTCTTCCCAAAAAAGACAATTTTGCCCAACCTAATGCTGATTCAAACTCACCATATGGTGCCTTCGTGACTCCACAATTTCCAAAAGAAATAGCTGAGACTTTCTATCTATTTTCATATTCACTGTATTAAGTATAGACCTTAGGCTGTTAGACATGCATGTTGGTCAAGCTCCTGGCCTTTTTTATAAATTAACTGCAAGCAGACAATGCAGGAGCCGACCACAAAATACACTGTCACAAAGTCAAAGTAAAGTTAATTTAATTTCATTGCATAGTGATTATGAAATGTAAACTTTAAGATATATATTTTGTCCCTTTCTCTAACTATATATTTTAAAGTATTTTGATAATAATGAAATTACTGAAATATATTTGTTTTCCAATAAAATCTGCAATAGTTGCACTTTTTTCTTGAATGTGTTAGAATGACTGTGTCAACTAAGTTAAGGTAAGTGTCCAGGACCTAAATGCCCCCCTCAAAATGTCCCAAGTCAAACTTAAGAGTACGTGTGTGTGTGTTGCGTTGGGGTTCAGAGGTCAGCTGCTGTGATGGAGCCTACAGATTCAGAGACAAACCCTTCAGTATGACTGATAACACATTAATCATTACTGTTGCTGCTGCCTTCTTCACTCACTTGCTGCTGATCTGTACAGGGATGTAAAGCTTGTTTTTGGCCAGTCTGTTTTTGTTTTGGCTCTGGCACACACACCACTACCTGTGTAGGCCACACATACACACACACACACACACACACACACACACATCACTGTGTACACTGTTCACTCTTGGAGCTGTCTGGCAAACAAACCAAATCCAGTACAGATGCAGTAAAATCCATTTGAACAACAAATAAATAAATACAATAAAGTAAAATGAAAACAAAGAGCTTAGCATAGAGGCAGGAAGAGCTCTGTGTGGACAGACAGAACAGAGGAGATATTGCTTTGGGCTTGTGTCTTAACCATCTCCTTTCTTCTTCTTCTCTACTGTATGTCTTTATTTTCCTTAAACATCCCCCTACAAACCCCACCCCCCCTCCTTTCTCAGCCCCAACTTCTTTCATTTCTGCTGAAGGAGAGGAAGAGGAGACAGAGGAGAGAAGGGGGTTACGATTAGTTTCAGGGTTCCAGCCCACTTGATTGGCAGCTGGCAGCATATGGAGCTGTGAGGAAGGTTTGCCCACGCTCACTTCTGAGGAAACAAATATTTGCCTGAAGGGGAGAGAGAGAGCGAGTGAGAGAAAAAAATATTAATTAGTTTGCAGACGCGCCGAGAGATAAAAGTCGGCAAGACGTATCCATCAAAAGGCTGCAGAGTTAGCTGCAAAATGGAAATTTTCCCCAAGTTGACAGATCCAGTAGGCTGCTGGCAGAGCTGAGGGGAAGAACACATGCGCACAGGGAATGCACTGAGGTGCAAAACACAAGAGCCCAACGTGGAGTCTACATTAACATCTGTGCATACGTTAACATATTCTGAAAGAAATTAACATTTAGGCATGCATCTTCCACGCTTAACAAACATTTTTTTGGCCCTTCCAATTATTTCTTAATTATCCTCCCCACATTGAAACAGAGTTGTGTAGAGATGAAACTGACACATATGCACCGCGTCAGATGCACTCAACGTAAACATACAGATGCCAGTCAAAAAGTATTGCAGTCACCACATGATTCCTAACAAACAAAGCAGAAGATTGTCATTTTGAGACTTTTACATTATAAATTTAGACAGCATATATGCCTGGAGTTCCCTCACATAACATCTAAATATAGAGGCACACCACTACAGGGACTGCTCTGCTATTTGCTCCAAAAAAAAAATTATTGGACACACTGGTTAGTTTTGCCAATCAACAGGGGAACTAACAGTGAGAACAATGTGAGGGACTGTTCAAACTGTACTGTACTGCAAGAAATCGTAGGTCTGTGCGTCAAGTACAGAGCTGGAGTAAGTTTAGCCAGGTTAGCATAGTTTAAAAAAGAAAAAAAAAACTACCAACAGCTATAAAGATAAGTAATCAGCACACTGTATCTTTGTTTAAACCATACAAAGAAATGTTAAAAGAAGTTTAGTCAATTTAATGTAATTATTTCTTTGCTGGCCCTTAGCTTTTCTATGTCTTGTTGTCACTGTGAGGTCGCAGGGTTTCGTACAGTCGTTGCTGTACAGAGATCAAAACCAATCGACTGTAAAGTGGTAGCCGTGCTATAGTCAGAGATGCTGCACTAAAGTACTGGGCAGGGAACTGGACAGAGACTGATTCAACGCGAAACCCTGCCTAATACCTCAACTTGTCTTCTTTACATTTCTGTTTGGGAGCTTCTGAATTCACTAATCAGGGCCCATAAAAAAAAAAAAACACATGAAAGAGACTCACTTTGCTTTGATACACGCCGTTCAGACACTGACCATGGGATTATGCAGCACTGATAAGGTAATTAACAGACTATGATAGTGTAATTAAGCAACATCTGAGAAGAAAGGCTGTTGGAGTGGCGTGTTGGTGTGGGCGCACATCAAAGCCTGTGGCACTGCTTTAAAGGAGGATTGGCTGTGCAGAACATTTGGTTTAGCACGGTTCCTGCGCTAAGGTATCGACAAGGGCTGAAAGAAAGCTCGCTATGCCACTGAGAATTAGCTGACAACACCACATGACATTATTGTGATGGAAATAAAATGCTTTTTTGGGAGCAATTCAGTGGTATAAAATGGACGGAGATCATATCGAGGGAACACAGAGGCAGTAACTGATAGCTCCATTGTTAGAGAGCCAAATGGTGTCTCTCTCTATCAGCGCACAGTCTCAACAGATTTCACTGAATAAATGGAAGTTGCATGAATTCACTTAGGTATTTACCTTGCTTTGCTTTATTGAGAATGCATCTTTGTGGGGTTCGTCGTCAGGCCTTGCAGAGTGCGCTCCCTGCATTTCCCTCTCCCCCTCTCCCTCTGTGCGCACTGAACCAGCACAAATTCGGTTTTATTGTATTTGTTTGTTTATTTACTCTTATCTCTTTTCTATTTCAGAGGCTTCCTATCAGAGACCTGCAAACCTCAGAAGCCGAGTGGCAGGGGAGCCGCGGGTTTACATTTGTGTGTGTATGTGTGCGAGTGTGTGTAAGTGCATGAGTCTTTGTGTGTGTTTCAGAGGGATTGGTATAAAATTAAAATACAAATAGAATGGAAACATTGGAATCATCACTTTTGTTATCGCCAGCTATACGCTTTTTTAGCTCCCACTGTTAACAAACTCCTCCAGGGTGATGAAACAGAAAGCGCTAAAATGTACTCACTCCATGACTCAGAGAATATCTTTTAAGTAATATTATAAACACTTGGCAAGGCTGCAATGGGTGTGAAACTCATTTTAGGAATTAGATGAGAAAAAACATTATTGCATCCAACAATAAAGTGCTCAGCCTCTGATGAGTACATCCACAGAGTTGTTTAACGTGTTTAATTCCAAGCCAAGTCTGTAGGAATTTCCAGGGATAACATCTGATGTTATAGAACACCATCTATACCTTACATATAAAACTAATCAGCCTTGAATCCCGGGAAATTACATCCAACCATACTGCCATTTCTGGATACTGTTGAAAGCAACACTTTCACACAAAATTGGCATTGAGCATTACAATAAAACTACTATTGTAATTTATGTATTCTGAGATTAACACACAAAAAAACACTGAGTTAAAATTTACCCAGTGTGTGTCAATTATAGCACTGATAGCCTACCAATGGATAGAAACCCCCCTAACAGAACAAAACACCCCATTGGTACTGGGTCAGTATTGTGTTGGTGGTATATTGATCACACAATGTACCCAGTGCTTTATAGTGTGTACATGTCCAATATCTACGTTCTTGTCTGGCGATAGCGTTGCAGCAAGCTGATGTTTTTAAGGATCTCTTGGTTGCTCTCATGGAAGTCTATTTCTTTCTGACATTAAGAGTAATACAATTCTTCTACCCTATTTCATTAAAACTAAAGGGGGGACCATTTACAACCTGCCGACTGAAGGAGTTCTGTCTCGACCATGCTTTCATGGTTCAACTAAGAGTGCTTTGAGCGAAATCAGCAGCATGCTAACGTGTTCCCAGTGCTCCCAAAGCTAACATGCTGATGTTTAGCTGGTATAATGTTTACCATGTTAGTTTTAGTTTAGCAGGTGAGCCTGATGGGAATGTCATTAGTTTTGCAGGTATTTGGTCATAAAACAATTACACAAATTGAAATGTTTACCTCATAATGGCAGTAGATGAAAAGTCAAGTGACTACAACTCATGAGGGGGACATTAATGTCTGCTCCAAATTGTATGTTAATTCATCCAATAATTGTCCAGATGTCCACATTTTACACAAAACCACAAATGTAAACCTACGGGAAAAGTCTATGGATCACCTGGGCTTCATTGTCTTCATCACAACCCATCGACTAGTTGTTGAAAATATTTCTGTCTGGGGGGCTTTTTGCCTTTATTTGACAATACATAGGTTTACAGGCAAGAAACACCTCAATATGCAACAGAGGTCAGAAGCTCAAATCGAATTGCTGATTGGTTGTGACTGGTGATGTTATGATTACATGCTACACATCTTAGACCCCTAGGCCAAAGGGATTTTATGGCATATTTTAAGAATGGGGTGCACAAGAATGTCCGGTTTCTCTGAAGTGGACCACATGACAATAAGACGCCTAAAACCATCAACAGTCAGTGTTCATCAGTGCTCTCGAAAAAAAACCCTCAACTTTCCCCACAGCACATCCCCACACAACTCTTTTAAAACGATCTGTTTCTGAACAGAATTCTCAACTTAGTGTGGGTGGAGGGCCAAAGCAGTAAAAAGGATGCTTTTTCAAATCTATCCACATTAGTGTTATGGCCTAAAGGCAACAATACACTCCAGGTGTGTTTGTTTCATCTTGTCCATGCCAACAGTATAAGCTTTGTGAGGCACAGTGGGAGCGTATGGAGTACAAAGATTCTTAAAGCAAGAAGTTAACTTTTAAACTAGTGTAACTGTAAAGAAGTAAAGCTATAATTCAACCCCAAAGGAAATCACATGATATTGTTGATAGAAGCCAAATGTGGGTCTTCTCTTAACCAGCCATTTTTTCTTCTGCACACAGATTTGATTTTATTTGGAGTTCACCCATATACTGGTGGTTTAAGACAGTGCAGTAAAGAAGCATAAAGTCCCATCAATCACTGCCTCATTACCACCACCACCACCGACGTCCTCGCCAGTCAGCCCAAGTACTTAAGTGTGTGTGTGTGTGAGAGAGTCTCTGGTCCACTCAGGAGGAGAGAGTGAGCGATCTCGCCAGGATCTGAACTGCCTCTTTGATCTCACAAAGCCAAACAGAGGGAGAGAGACGCTCGCCCCTCACAGAGAGGATTAAATATCCCTGAGTCGGGACATCACAACTCCCTCTCACCCCCCTCCTCCCCCTCCATCCCTCTTTCCTCTGCTCCCTTCCTCCTCCCGTCTACCCTGGTTATCACTGAGTCTCCAGAGGGGCTGCAGGGAAAGGAGAGCGAGGAAGAGGAGAGGAGAAAAAGAAAGTAAAGGAGAAACTGTGCGCTTTTAAAAGCCAAGAGGACATCTGGGTCCACGAGGACTTTGACTGTTTCACCCACACAGGTCAAAGTCTGGATAGGTCACAGCTCTGCCCCAGGGCTCTTTGTGTGTGTGTGTGTATGTTTTAGTTGTCAGAAAGAAGAGGATTTGTTTAAGAGAGTAGAGTGGAAAGGGTGGAGGGGATGGAGGGATGTTGAAACAGCAAGATGAAAGAGTGCAGGAGGTCTGAGCTGTTGTGCTAACCCCCGTACACTCGGAGGTGCCCCGTGTGACTTCCGCCCCACACACATCTTTGCAAAATTCTTTTATTAAAGGCTTTCCTTTCTGGCAATCTAAAGGAAGTTTGTTCCAGGCAAAAAGTGAGCATGTGATTTATCCTGTATTCATGTCTTCTATTATACTGTAATAGCTCACTTAAAAGTCTTCATTCTGAATATTTTTATGTTGCCCGTGTTCTCGTTCTTTTTAACTTGTCTGTTAAAGGTCTCCCTGTAAAGGTGTCAGGGTTAATTTGGGTGATATTTTGGCAAGATATCACATGGACAGAGACTCACTGGTGACATCCTGTGTCAATTTGGGAATGAAAACATACCAGGACGTAACTCTCAAGTGAATTGAGAATAGTTTTTAATGTCTAAACATTCATTTCTCAGGATCAGTGCTGTAGTCAAGACCACCTTTGTTGAATCCAAGACAAGTCCAAGACCCGAACTATTTGAGACCGAGTCAACACAGAGTCCAAAGGGGTTAAAGTCCAAGACAAGACTGTGTCCAAAAGACTGATACAGAGTTTTGGCAGCCAAGCATACAATTGTGCACTTCATCAATTATTTTCTTTTGAAGGAGGAAGTTACTAAACATGCATTGCGACGATACCAAAGAATCCAAGACAAGTCTGAGACAATGACAAAAAACGTCTGGAGTCCGAGACCAGACTCAAATACTACAACACAGAATAAAAGAATACTGGAAATACTGCAAACATGCATGTCTTTTTAGTTAGCAGTGGTGGTGATTCAGTTATATCAACACTGAAACTACAGTACAAGCACTGTTTTTATCACTGATGCTGTATGGCATGGAAAAATGTGCGGGAAAGTCAAGTGACGTGCTCCTCTAAGAAAATAAGGCCTAAAGTTCAACATGTGAAACAGCCTCCCTAAGCCCACAATATGCCTTATCTTATATTATATGGATAGACGATTATGACCAAAGGTTATGACAAATGGCAAAGCAGCTGCAGGTATGCTTGCCAACGTTGCTGCCGGCCAGATGTGTATTACGCATGTTTATAAGGGAGTGAATGGCATTTAGCCTGTCTGACATTTCCTTAATGTTAAGGCACCAAAAAACTAAAATAAAGATTCTTCACGAGTCCGGGTCGTACACTAATCAGAAGGTTGGCTGTTCCTCAGCAGGTCAGAGTATCCTTGTGCAAGATACCGAACCCCAAACGGCTCATGATGCTGTTCCATCAGCCTGTGAATGGGATTATTTCTGATTTGTTTCTGATAAACAGTTGTCAGCCTCAGTCATTAGTGCATGAATATGTGTGAATGGAGGAATGTTACATGTAGTGTAAAGTGCTTTACCATTTAGATAGCGATACAGCAATTATCTAACTTCCCCTGTTGTTTTATTTGAATGACGTTGCTAACTTATTAAAATGTATTATTTTTTTTATAGACATGTATTTATTGAATTAAAATGTATTATTGACATGCCAGAGTGTGACTAGCTGAGTGTCCTGATCCTCCACAGTCTTACAGTGGCATGATAGCAGCCACATGGCTCCCTTTGACATGATTGCCTCTTACCATAACAGTGAAATACAGTTTTTCATCACACCGAGTGACATTTAGCACATGTTGTAATACTGAGGAGGACTGTCTAATGTGAAAACTCAATGAAAGATGAAGAGGCTGTGACACTGCGTGGTGATACAAATATTACAACTGTTAGGAGACAAAGACATGGTTCAACTTTTTGTCAAAATGACAATAATAGTTTGAATTATGAGGGAGTGGCAGAATACACCTCTACACTTTTGGGAGCCAAAAGGAAGGGACACTGGCTCTTGTTGGACCCAATAAAGAACAATATTGTAATACACTAAACAATTCATTGAACATCACCTTATTAAATGCTTTTCCATCCAACTTTTTTAATCACACAAGCCCCCAAATTAAAATCTTCAGCTGTGGATGAATCCTGTAGGGTGAACGCATTCAAACACATGTCTGTGTGTATGTGTTCCTGGACTATTACCTCCAGCTGAACAGAAGTGAAGGTCGGTGCTCTCTACAAGGGGTTAATACAATCACCATTACAGCTTCCTGCTGCTGTGCCGGGGCAGAGGAGGCTGGGCGTGAAGGAGGACTGGGGGCAGGGGAGGAGGATGAGAGAGCCAGCGAGGGCAGACAGAAAAAGGGGCAACTCTGACATGACAGTGACAAATTGCCTTGTATTTATTCAAATTGTGTAACGTGATCTTTTGGCTGTGTTGTAATGTGTGTTTTCAGTGTTTGACCCTGCTGATGAGTTAACACTAACGAGCTTGTAAAGAGGAGAAGGCAAGGTGAGCTGCAGACAATGAAGTTAGTGGACGCTCAACTGACAAGAACAATATTCAAATAGACTCACGTATGAATGCAAATCTGAAAAACAGATGTCTATCAAGTCAGTTAATCTAATGGTGAGTAGTTTTTATTTATTTTAATAAACTATTTAAATATTAATACTCACTAAGTTACAAAGAATCATTTTAAAAGACACACCCTACAGAGTGCACCTTTCAACACCATGGACACCATGAACGCAAAATATTTTCTATCACTGACTTAATGAAGGAATAACCCTTCTGGTGCTCTTTAAAAAATACTTTCTTTTTCTTCGGCATGAGAGCTAACCGTTAGCACTGATTGAGACACGCATACAATCAGTGTTGAATTGCGAGCGTGTTGCATTGTTTATGTTTTTATATTGGCTTAGGTAATAATGAGTGGAACAGAACATGATAAACATCTATGTATGTTTATCATGTTCAATATTATAATTATTATTTTAATTCTGGTAAAAATCTATCTACAAATGTATTGTTTAACAGATATTGGTCGGGCCTCGGGACACCCAGCTTGAAACCAGGACGTCAGGTCATCGTATGTTAGAGGCTACAGCCCATTAAAGGAGAAGCTTGAATCTTGAACAGCTAAGGTGTGCATTGTTTCAGCATTAAACATTGTGCCATTCAGTGCTGTTGCTGTATTAATGTTGTTTCTTTCAGAAAGCAGTGGTTCCAGTGAGCAGAAGACTTTTGCTGTGCAAATGGATTTGCTAGATGTGTGTTACTGAAAAGGAGTCGATAACACTGATCAATCAGAAACTTGTAAGGGGAAACACAACAGCGTGCCTTCGGAGCCTACGCACAAAGCCATTATAAAGTACGGTGAAATTCATGAAGTATAGATCTGGCTTTATAATCCAGGACTTGAATTTTGTCTGTTAACTGATCCAGGACATGATAGCTTGGGTCTAGAAGTGCCGGGTGGTGTCCAGCCTCCACAAAAAGAGGAGAAACATTTACTTCTGTCTTCCTAGCACTTAAACACTGGTAGGTAAGCCTGCAGAAGGGAACACCTGATTTTGTTCACTTAGAGGAGCTTAGCTGTTAGCTGTTGAAGGCTGGCTGCTTGCTGTTAAACCAGTGTCTTGTTTTCTGTTGCTACATATGTTAAATACTAAAGATGCAACAGGTGGGTGTGGAGGCTTCGGTGTTGTTGGAAGAAACCTTTGATGAAGCTTGACTAAGTAACAGAAGTAATGAAAGCAATTATATCTAATTAATGAAGTAATGCAATTACTTTTTCAGCAAGTAAGAAGTGACTGACGTTGAATTTAAATTTTTCAAGTAGCTCAACACTGTTACGTGTTTTTATAAAGAAAAGAGGTGGTCAACTTACTCTTGTTTCATTCCCTTGAATAAAATATAAATTATAAATGCAGAGGAAATGAATACATTTGTTTGAATTTGGTATAATAATCATGCTGTGATTCTCTATAAACAAGAGAAGACAGACCACTTTGCCAAACTTTGTAACTATCAGACAGACCCAAAATCACTGGACAGACTAAACAGCCAAAGCTAAAAACAGTGGACGTAACCTCCGCTGGTTCTCATCGCTCTGCCCTCTGGATTATTGATACAGACACCTGCAGGGATCCGGGAAGTCGACACACACTGATGAACACAGCCAACACACACACTGACACACGGAGCCAGCACGCTGCGAGATGAGTCATGGATAGCTGAGGTCAGTGCAAAGATCTGGAGACATTTGGGAGGAGAGAGGGGAAGCACCTGCTCGCACAGGCCTTAGGGAAAGAGGGGGGTAGACGAAGTAGAAGGATGGATGTGAGATTCAAATCTTATAGGTGGTAAAACTTCTTTTACATTGCAAATGTGATCTGAACACCTGCTTTTGTGTCACACTATCACCTCCTCATAGCTTTAAAGCTATAGCAAACTGTAACAGATTGAGAACAGACTGATATTCTGTTATTAAATTAGTTAAAAAACAATGGATTCCTATATATTTGTAAATCTTTGTGAATTGATATACATCCCCAATTAAAAATGTCAGTTTTGTCAGTTTATAATAATAAAATAATATTGAGACTCACAGATATTCACAGATCCAGACTGTATATTAACACTGCAGTCTGTTGAGTGTATAAACACAGTCACTGATTCAGAGTTGAGGCCTCAACAGGCCACAAAGTCCTTATCAGCTTCTGACATTTTCTTCTAACGATATCTGACAACCACCCACTTTACAAAGTGGTTGGCCATGTGGGCCGAGGTGTGAAAAAACACGTGTAAAACCGAATGCAACACAATGAATGCCTTAGTGGACAGACTGCCTGACAGTGTGTGCTGTTATTTCTATTTGTAAGATCATCGTGTTGACACTACAAAGAAACAAGAAGATACAGAGTTCTTCCAGCCAGGAGGATGCTATAATGGCAAGTCTTTCACCCCACTGTAGAGTGTGGGCACATACTTCAGGTATAAGTTACCACATTTGCCTTTTTGACGACATGTACGACCGTTAGCTTGAAGCATACTGAGACCTTTATTCAGGAACTACTTTTTAGCCTTGCCTAATTAACAGTTAGTTTCTTCCTTATTCCCCAGCAACAGGAATTTCTGTGCGTTATATAAAGTGTTTAGACGCTCTCAATTTAACAAAATGTTTCCTCCCTTTTCCTCAATGTCCTTCTCTTCCCTGTCCTCTCTTTTCCCTTCTCCTCTCTCTTCTTGGTGAAGCCTTATCAGTGCTCCAGGGACTAACTGACATTCACACAGACGCTAATGACACCACAGGATTCGAGGCGCTTTGCTCTCCGCTCTCCCCTCTCGCCTCCCTCTCCCTATCTGTTTCTCCCTTTCTCGTTCTTGCTACTTTTTCTCTTGTTCTCTCTTCCTGGGCAATTAGACAGAGGGAGAAGTCCCAGTTGGCTCGCGGTGATAATCAAACATCTTTTTCTTGTCCATTTAACACTGGGATTAATTTCCTACAAGGTTAATTAAAGAGGCCCATCAGACAGAACTGATTATTGCAAAGGTTACTGTAGCACTGCTGCTCACTGTTTCCCTGTCTGCGTCTGTACACACACAAGCAGTGTGTGTGTGTGCACACATGCTCAGGCACTTCAATGCACAGACATTCTTGTACATGTGCACCCAGAAGGCTGAAATGGAAATAGCATAATATTGTTGTTCATGAGAAATCATAAGTTTTTAAATTGTCTAAGTTGATGAACAGTTTTTGGAAGCATGTTGATGTTGACAACACGCTTCGGTGTGACACACCGAAGGGTCACTGACCATAAAACATGTGAGCTAATCCTTATTCTAGTGTCCAAAAAGGCCGAAAGATTGGTTGTATGTTCTAGCACAGCCAAATTACATTGGTGAAATTGAGATGTATCTTTTTAAGCTGCTGAAATGTGTGGTCCCTACCTTTTGCATTTTGGGATGCTGGACTGTGAAATTATGGTTTTGGTTCAGCACCACTAACGAAAGCATGAGGAAGTCATATCATGCTAGCATGTGTCCTCACACAAGCACTTGTGTTTGCCTGTAGAGACCATGTTTCCCTCTACATAAAAGAGAAAAGGCTCTGCTAATTCATGTCCTGCCCCCTATTATGTTAGATAATCGTATGCTGTACCTCTTAAATTATTCTTTAATTATAGTTGAGGATTTTCCTCAAAATGTTTTAATATAATCTTCATCTGTATGTGTCTATTTGTTGACTGTGTATTGTTAGTTTACAGCCTCTGAGTTTTTGCATACGCCCCCTCATGTCATGGTGGACCTGTAAATCATGTTTCCCACAGAGAACGAGCTGTGACTGCTCATGTCCACCTCTCAGCAATCACAGAGAACAAAGGTCACCATGACAGGTATAACTAGGCAGAGAAAACATTCCTATTCAACCGGTTACCATAACAGCAGCGAATAAGTCTAGGGTCACAGTCCATAACACACAAACACACACACACACAGAGTCTCAATTAGCAGAGCAGAAGCCATTCCTCTGAATGCCAGCCTGTTTCTGTTTTTGCTGCACAGTGAGAAAGAGCCCTCAGGTGACACACACACTTATACACACACAGTCACACATGTGCAGGTTCATTAGCATGCTAATTGGAGGTGAGGACAGTGTGGTGTGGAGGTGGTGTAGAGCAGCCCCAGTGTATTAATCACAGGCTCAGAGAGACCAGCTGACTCCCCAACCTGGTCTCTCAGCCCCCTCACCCAGCCCCCTCCCTCCATCACCCCTGCACCTCCTTCCACCCAGTCTGCCCACCTCCTCTCCCACTGAAGCCGGCCTCTATGACTCCCTGCCCAGCTGGTAAATGGGAGCTTCGGTGCACAAGGAACGCTGTGTTCACACAGGTTCATTCAGTCAGTTTTCTTTTTCAAAATCTTTGCACTACAGCATATACAAGGCTTTTATTTATCCATTTTATGTATTTAATGGTATATGATTTATTTATTGGTGTTATTTTTATAAATTCTTCCACTTTTTGATCGTATGGGTTTTGCTATGTTTTGGCCAGGACACATTTGTAAAATAGATTTAAATCTCTTTCTATTTAAATAGAGTTACATTGTTATTATTAGATTTCCCAAGTACATGCTAATTAAATACAGTGATAAACACCTGTGACATTAGTGTTAATGACAGAAGATTGTTATTCCGAAGTTAGATAACCACCACTAAAGAAAAGTATCTTGAAATACTGTTTGAGAGTAGGAGGTAGAAGATTTTGGAGGAAAAATTCACCCACACCATGCCTTTAGTCTAACCTGGTCATTTTACAAATTGTTTTCGTCAGTTCGCTTTTGAAAGCTGCATTAATCAAAACTGGTCGATGGATCCTATTCATTTTCTATGGAGAGCAGGAGATTTGGCTGTGCAGTGTATTATGGATACACTGTGGTGAATTGGCTGACTGTTTACTGCATCTCAATTTGCATAAACATAACTGAAATGAAGTCCATCCAGTGCAACACAACAGGCTCAAAACACTCGGATCAAACTGTAAAACTAGGCAATGCTGATCAAATATGAGTCAAGATCCCGTTACTTCATTTCCTATTTCTCGACCCAAAAGTTGTCAGAAAATACTTTGGTGTACTGTTTAGGCGTAATCTGTAAAGGTTTCTTGAAAGCGGCAGATCCAGAACCAAACATCACCCAACTGGTAGTTTCATCACCCACCAGCTGGAGTGTAGTGGCCTGGAGCACCCAGAAGCGGCCTCGCTGTGTGTCTGTACCATTACAGGCAGCACAACCCACTGTAAACACGACATGGTGGACATATTATGAACCCATGAAGTTGTTATGGCAAGTGTGTTATAATGAGTGTGTTTTTTCATCCAACTTTTTTCCATTACATCCAGCAGACACAGGGCAACAGCATTCATTAGAATCATACAGCGGTTCAACACGGGGGCCTCCATGAACCTGCTACCTTTATTTTCAGGTGATTATACACTAATGAATACATACATACGTATGAATATAATATTTAATTTCTGCCAATAGATCCTCCTAAATGTTACACACTAGACCTTTAAGGACCCTATAATGTCTACCTCAGTCAATAAACCAAACTGTAACATAATCACAGGCTGAGCTTTAACTGGTATGAGATGCACTATATCTTTGATTTCCATGACACTGTAACTGTTCCAGGTATCTAACAGATAAGGAGCTGATATGCGAATGTGTGTAAAGCTCCAGTGTTATGCAGGCAGAGAGAGACAGAGAGAGAAAAAGAGCCAAGCAGCCAAAAGTAACCTGCTGTTACTGTAACAAGGGACCCTGATAACACAGTAATAACAGGCTAATCGTATTTGGGTTCAGAAACCACAACATGCTAATTCAATTAGCTTAATAAGCCCCTGTAGATAAAAGGCTTGTTTCGGCTGTCGTGATTGGCTCAAGGTCCCAGGGAGGTGGTCCTCTGGGGCAGTAGTCGTAGCATTCACTGCCACCAGTAGAGGGGGAACTTCCAGTATATCAGTGCTGTCCAGTGTGTGTGTGTGTGTGTGTTTGTGTGTAGGGTAGTGAGAGAAGGAAATTATGCATATATGCACATTTTCTTTTGCTTTTAAACACATACCTTAGAGGATCTTTCACTGATTACATCAGTGTGACGCATTAATGAGTTGTTTCCCTGCAAATGTTAACTTGATTGGCAGGTAAAGCTTGCTAACAGAGAGTGATACAGAAGCCTGGCTGTCAATAGATCAAACCTGGGTTATATTTTACATTGTGCAAAGAGGTAGTGGGAATCACGTTTTTCGACTCCAAGTTGAGGCTACCCACATGTTCTTTGAGCTCAAACTGATACACACGAGTGATGCACACAGATTCTCCAAAGAAGCAAATCCCCAGCTCCTACTTCTGTAAACTGTGCATCCTCTTAAAGTTTCAACAATGAGGGAAAAGTTGCTTGTCCCTTGGAACTTTCTTTATTGTTTGTCTCCACAAACACACAACACAATGCCGAACAAAACCATTCTCAGTCTATTGTCCTGGTGCTGTGTCTCAGTTCACTCTGAGCGTCTGTCTCAGTGCTGGGCTCTTTGTGTGGAGATGCACAGAAAGGCATGGCAGTATTGTTTCAGCGGCTGAGGAGGAGAATGGAACTGTTACAGTGGAGAGAATTGGCAGCTGAGCCCAGCGAGGAGATTCTCCACACAGTATTAGGGAGAGGGATCACGACGCTCCACCGCCGCGCTGGTCCCGCTCACCCCTCACACACACACACACACAAATACACACACACACACACCCCAAAACTACACACACAGCCTCGACTCCCTCCCCTGCCCTGTGAAATCTGCATTCTCTCTTAACCCTTTGTTTCTCAGCAGACGAGCTAATCTGTTTACGGGTGTTTGTGAGGGCGCCTTTGTTTGCACCACGCACATATGTGTGTGCATACATACACACGCACACATTAATCTGCAGGCCACGAGCCAGCTGACACCAGCAGAATATAACACCAATCCCCACAGACTTTCTCCTGCAAACACGCACACACACTCAGTTTTTCTTTCTTTCTTTCTTT
>NW_023339785.1:20763027-20781372 GCF_004916995.1 Morone saxatilis | reverse complement strand
TCTTTCTTTCTGTCTTTCTTTCTCCCTTATGGTCCCAGATGTATATGTATGTGTATGCCCGTGCATGCAACATGCGACAACATGCATATTCTAAGTGGGGGATGGTGCATCTGATCAGCAGTACGTAAAGCAGATAAGAGAGGAGGCAGTGTCAAATGAACAGAGGCAGTGTAGGCAGAGAGAGGATGGTGTCTGGAGGCAGAGAACTGCTGTAAACAACACAGCTTGTATTTAAAGAAGGATTTGTTTGGAAGCGGAGGGCACAGCTGGATCTGTACTGTACACATCAGCAAAAAAAAAAAAAAAACAACACACACACACACTCCCCCTCTGACTGGGCCCGTTTCTCTCCTCACACCAGCTCGATCCCCTTCATCAAACGTCACAGCAATTTGAGAGATTAGACAGCACGGATTAGACACCACAAGGCTTCCCCCTTTTGAAGCATCGGTTGCCTTTGTGCTCCATTCTTTCCACCTCTTTCATTTCATAAGACGATATTATATCAAGTGGTGGTAAGACTCTCACATTCACAATAACAGCGTCTCAGTTGATTCACTGACTATAGGCTACGAGTGAGTAATTATGTAAGAAGTAAACACTTCTCGCTGGCTGCTTATTCCACCTTGCACATGCATACTTGTTTATTGGTTGGCCTTACTAGATTTCCCTGCCTCTACTTCTGCTCTGATTAATGAGATACACACACACAAACTCATACGCGCACACACACAAAGGCACGTGCTCTCAACACCAGCTCCCCTCTCACCAACTTAGCAGCGCTATTAGTAATGATTGAACCCTATCCAGTGGATGTAATATATTAGCAGGGAGATTATTCTGACGTTAAAACATGTTCCCTGTGCTGACAGCATCATCAATCACCCTCACACTGCCTGTAGACTCACACACTGGACATAATTGCTTCAGCATGGGGTTGTGGGGGAGGGAGGGAGGGAAGGAGGGAGGGTGAGGAGAAGGAGAGTGTGTGAGATTTAGTGTTTGTGTTTGCATGTTGGCCATACAGGAAAGTGCAGCACTGCACTGCCTAAAGTGGCGTTTGATGATTCAGATTAGTCTAAAATTAGCTTTAATCTGAGTCGTTGCTCATGAAAAATGACTCCAACAATAATTTCCAGCAACTTCTGCTAATTGGACTAAATGTCTCTGTTACACTCCTCTCTTTAGGATGAATGCTAAACAGGTGGATAAAGCTTCTTCTTTGCACTTTTTCATCTAATCTCTGTTTCTAAAAGTGGTGGAAATATTATTCAGATCATTTACTTGAGCAAAAGAAGCAACGTCACCATGCACACATATGCCATTGCAAGTAAAACTCCTGTATATAAAATATTAAGTAAACAAATTATTAACAACAAAATATACTTGAAGCAGCATTAATTCATTTTTGCCCACTTGGGGGCTGCACAAGAAGACATCACTGCCATCTAAGAACCTCATAAACTGCACAGAAAAATGTGAAGTGATTTACAAGCTAAATTCTCCACTATGTTAGCTACTTACTACTTTTTGTCAGCTACTTAGTGCATGGTTAGGTAGACATACATTGGGGGTATTCTCTATTTAAAACTGCAGCTGTTTGCAGGCCAGAAAACCAAAACACTGAGCTGACAATAAAATGCTCTGTAAAAATGAGAGGGATTGCAAAGTCTCTCCGGGATTTTGTGGGCTGTTTTCTGGGATTGTTGTGGCCTAAAATTCCTGATTTCACGTCAGCTTTTCTAAGAAATCGTGATGGATGTTGGTATGATTGGTGAAACTCGCGGGACACTACCGTGATTGGTCAAATTTGTAGAAAAGTTGCGACTGCAACATCAGAACTTCCTGAAAGGGTTGACTGCAGTTTTGGGTTATAATTCTCTGTGGATTCCATGTTTTTTTTTATTGTTGATATCAAAATATTGACTAGAGCAGCTTTAAAGTCTTTAAAGTTTGTGTGTGACTGACAGTGGTCCTAAAAATATTCAATGTTTTAAATGTATTTTTTGGGGGACTTTTTATGCCTTTACGTTTTGATAGGACAGGTAAAGATAGAGAGGAGAGGGGCCGTTAAACCCAAGTCGTTGCGTTAAGGATTCAGCCTACATGGGGCACACGCTGTAGCAACACTCTGAGCAACCCTATGCCCCAATATTCAATATTTAATTATTTACAAATTATCATTGATAGAATACTTTACTTGCAATGTATTATTAAATTTTTTTCTTTTCCCAAAACAGAGTACATACAGTACTTGCTAGTTGTTGAGGTATGTCGATGAAGCATTGTCTCCACTTCCTAAAGAGAAATCTTGCTTCAGAAAACTAGAAGAAAGACAGGAGAGAGAAAAGAAATAGCAACAGTATGTCACCCAGTTGTTCACAAAGAAAAGGTCTACTCTGAGTTTTGTAACATTAACCTGTCCTGTCTTAGTCCAAAGTGAAACAGTTATTTTTGCCTCCCTAACGTTAGTTACTTAATATCCTCACAGATAATGATTTACATTCTTTACAAAATTATGTACATTTTGCTGCTTTTTCAACCAACATTTAATCAATGCAGGCAAACTTTTAACATAGTAAATCAGTTGTATCATCCTGGTGCCAGGCCCAAGAGATGCAGCATCAGGCTCAGCAGCTATATCTCCCAACTGAAAGAGGAGGTGAGCAGCATTGTGTTGAATGACATGCCAGCTGGCATAATTTCAGGGGGTTGGTGGGAATTTTTTACTTTCTAGTTGGCAAATATTTTGTTCCAAAATCTTTGTTTTAATTGAAGAGGTTAATTTATATTTAAGTTATATTTATTTTAAGTTATTAATTTTGTTAAGAGAATTTTCCACTCAAGAATTATATTATTAAAATTACATTTAGACTGTAAAATATGGCTTTTAGCTTTCTTATAGAGGGTATCAGTCTTGCATCAACTAGTGAAGACCACTCTAATGTTGCATGTCTGCAGTGTCAGTAAATATTATATTGGAGTACAAGAGAGTTGGAAGCCTGCAGAGGTAGAATTATATAAAGGTTCGAATGTGGCGATTGAGTTCTGGAGGTGTGTTTACAGCCTCTGGTGGTGGGGCCCAATGTGATACCTTTTCATGGCACCCAAAAACCCTAGCAGTGCCCCTGCCAGTGTCAGTACTATACTATTATATATAAAGATATTGGATCACTATAACTGATGCAATAATGTGCGTATAAAATTTTAATGTTGTAGGTGGTGGATGTAGTTTGAACTATTTTACACCATGTTGGATATTTTATTAAAATAGTGTATTTTATAGGTTGTATGTACCTTCCAAGTAACTAGTAACTATAGCTGCTGAATAAATTTAGTGGGGTAAGGGGTACAATATTTCCCTCTAAAAATGTATTCACTAAAATGAATGCAGTCTACTTACCGAATATTTTAACTGCAGTTATCGGAAATAAGAGTTTCTATAACCAGCTGCCTGCTGTAGATGGCTTTCTTAGAGGTGGAAAGAACTTCTTTTCCTTTCTCTGATCTCATCTCTGTTTCCAACCCTGCTGTTTAGCTTTGCTTTCACCTGCCTGTGACGATACTTTTTCATCACTAACCCACATTATTTGCATGCTGCTCACAGGAAGGTGTAGATGTAAAAAAAAAAAAACACACCATGGTCTGCGAAGCCCACCTTTGTATTTCTGTTATCTGATATAATCCACGCTATTCCATGCTGCTTCTTCTCCTCCTATAGCTGCAACCATATCTCCCTCTCTCTCTCTGTAATGTGATCCAGTGATTAGTATTCTGCTCAGGCGTTAGGATGGAAAGCAGAGTGGCTGCCGAGAGGTGTCCTGAATCACATCACTCATATTCCACTGAGTGTGTGCGTCTGTGTGTGTGCGTGTTTCAAAGAGTGAGAGTGAAAGAGTGAACCAAATCAATCTTATATCGCCGACCAGCCACTAAGTGTTGCGTGTGTAAGCGTCACTTGGCATTGTTTAAACACACATTTACCATCTAACTGAGCTGCTGAACTGCCATTTGTCAGTTTCTCCCAACATGGTGTGAGTGTGTATGTGTGTGTGTGCATGTGTTGCGTTTGTGTGAATGTGTTCACACACATGCCAAGGTCAACCACACCTCATCTCCCCTGGTTGGTAAATGCAGACAGTTCTTTTACACACTAAATGTAATACAGTTTTTCCACAGATGAAATTCACCATTTTTCGTCATTCGTCATTTTTTTTTAGCACACAACATACGGAAAGTGATATATGTTTCTCTTATCTAATGTAAGCCATAGTAATCACATTTCCACGTGTATACGGACTAATTGGTCATCTGGACAGGTTGAATTTACTGTAACTAAACATAAATAATATGGTATGGTATTCAGTAGGGTTGCAGCTTAATAGTATTGTTTTATTATCACTGTTAATATGCTATAAAAAACAGAAATTACAAATAAAATGTTTTATAGCCTTTAAACAACAGTGTGAAATGCAAATGGGCTGGAGTTGGCAAGCCTCCTGACAGGCCAACAAGGGCATAAATTAAACCTTCAGCCTGACTTCTCTGACTGGCTACGTAGTTATTTTTTGAGGGAAAACTCAGCAGGGTTGAGAATACACTCTGGTAGGCCTCACCACATAAACTGTTCCAAGGCCGCACCCATCTGTATGTATGCACTACTGGGAAACTACATATTTGTTAAAAAAAATGAGTTGGGACCAGAATATAACATCTGTTTTACTTTCTAAAATATTATGTCATGGAAATGTAGAATTTCCATGACATAATATAAACCAGCCAAACCATAGTGACTGGACCGGTTTGGTAATATGGTGCCGTCACACTACGTTACACTGTCACACAGAAAGAGCCAAATAGACAGTTAAAGCAAGAGAGATACGGGAAGCTAACTAGTGAGATAGCAACATATAGCTTTAGCAAAACTAAATTTACATATCGGTTATTACCTACCTGTAAATTTATCTATTTTGATTAACCTACATCATTTTAATTAATTATTCCACAATAATAAATGGGGCAGCAGCTAAATCCAATCATGATTCTGAGTAAAAACCTAGCTAACCCCATTAAAGGTATCTAGCTTAGCAGGGTAGCCATGTCAGCTTTGACAATACGCAATATGGTGTGGTTAAGATACATTTAAAACACATATTTAAATCTATTAAATTGTAAATTAATGTAGTATTATTTTAAATATTAATAGTAAAGGGACAGACAGACACCTTGAAACAGAGAAACATGTATTTCTTATGAACTATGAATGCTAATAAAAACTAATAGTAAAGTTATAAAATGTTTAAAGCTGAAAGATAAGATTTTTGTACACTGTTCCCCGCACATTTTGTAACTATTATCCATAGACATAATGCAGTATCTAGGCATTATGTAAGTACTACGGCAATGATTTTTGGGTTCAAAATACAGTATAAATACAACCTTTATATCTATCATGCAGTTTGTCAGCCGCCTTACAATTTTTTCTCAATCTTGCCACTTTTCTTCTATACTGCCCTTTGGATTTGTATTGCAGATTACGTAATGTAACATACAAACATAATTAACCACAAAACTCGTTTGCCTGAAGAAAGAAAACTCAGTTCATTTTATTGGATTATTTTGCCTCCAAAATCCATTCCACAGCTACAAGACTCTCAGACTACAATGTGCTATCATCTACAACCATTATGATCATTAGGAGATATTAGCATTACTGATGCTTTGTTTTAGTAACACAGCATGTCTTGCCCCCTTTTTAAATCACAAATGTCTGTAATCTGATTACTGTTTTCTTACAGTAAATGGACTGTAACAGATTTCGGTTAACATTTCCTGACAGCCTCTAGCATAATGACATTGTGCTGCCAAATTCTGCCCTGTGTGAACAAAAAGAGATTTCATTACAGTATGAATTTCCAGAAACGCCACCACACTGTGAAGATATTACCATAACAAATATCCCAAATAGTAACTTGTGTACAAGACATGCTTTACTAAAAGGTAAAGAGACTAAGAGATGCTGTGTACAGGTACACAGAGGGATAAAAAAGAAAGTGTGTGTGTGTGTGTGTCTGATTGGGGTGTGTGGCCGGGGGCGAGGGAGGAAGACGGAGTGTGTGTGTGCATGCATTAAAATAGGGGATTTTCTTGTCAGAGTAGCAGGGTTGGGGATTAGTTTAGGATCTGACTGAGACAGAGGAGAGGAGGGCTAGCCACATAAAGAGATGACTGGGCAAATATGGGCACATACATCAATATCAGCGTCGAGCACATTATAGCAGCACGCAGCAGGGCGAAACACATACTGTAGACAGCCGAGGAGATTTTCTTTGTTTATGCATGACTGGAGAGAAGGAAATTAATATCAGTGAATTGAATCCGCTCCTATGGAAGATCTTTATGCTTCCCCAAACCTCAGACTCACACGCCAAAATAGATGCAAGTGACGCACACACACACACACACACACACACACACACACCCTGCTGAAAGACAGGCACTAAAATAACCTCTGTTCCAGCTGGTGGACTGCTGAGGCTCCTGCTGGGCTGTTTTAATGGGGAAAATTAGCCAAGCAGAAAGGTGGATCCTGTTTGTTATGCTCCACTGTCCCCCTTCCACACAGTCGGCCAAGGAGGCATCCTCTGTTGTACTCTCTCTCTGTCTCTCTGAGCTCTCTTGACATTGTGTATCTCCACCAGCTGCTGCTGCCTTCATACATCCCTCTCCTCCTGCCTTCATACTCCAGGCACAGGCACAGATACATGCATAGGATGCGTATCACACACACACCAGCAGCAGCAGCAGCAGCAGGAGCAGAGTAATCTCAAATATGCAAGTCCTAATCAAGGAGGAACTTGCCAAATGATTGATTTTTTAAATATTCCACCAGTGTTACCATCCTCAGCTCATTTACTGCTCCTGCTCCTGCAAGTGTGCTCACCAGCAACTATACGTATCCCACCCACACGTGTATACCAAAACAAAAGTGAGAAAAGGAAAGGGGTGGGGTGCAAACAAATGAGAGGTTTGCATGATATGGGAGTCAGAATGAGAGAGAAATGAGAGTGAGAGGTGAGAGAGTGAGGGATGAGAGGAGGATATGCAGAGGGGTGAAAAGCTTCTTTGTTCTGGATGCCCTTGAGACAGCTGACATCGCCACAATAAGACCTTCTTTCAGAGGGAAAAGAGAGGGAGTCAGAGCAAGAGAGAGAGAGAGAAGAGAAAGGGAGGAGGATTTAGTACTTTTGGCATACTGAACTACTAGTAGTAGTAGTAGTATTAGTAGTAGATAGTACTAGAGGTAGTAGTGTCACTTTTATGTGTGTACCTGGATTTTTGCGCATGAAAATTACAATAGCTTCGGTCATATTTCTGTACTTTCAACCATCATTTGTATCAGTTATGATAACATTGTATGAGCCAAAGTAATTGCTGAGATCTGGGCATGATGTGACTTCATTAAAAAGAAGTGTGGCGGGGCAAAAAACACAAGCAGTCGGACAGGTTTTAAACACACTACTAGAGCTCTTATTAGACATGGAATACATAAGGTTACTGGCTTATCTATCTGTTACAGTCATTTGCACAAAGACGCCCATTACGCAAATGTTCATTATAGCTTTATTCGGACATAACAGGACCATTATGGAATGAGCAGTGATGGATTTTAAAACTTATTTTGCCATTGAAGCCTTAATTAATGACCTTGATGAAGGACACATACCTGCACTGCTTACAGTGAATCCACTAAAATGTGCTAATTCATTATATAGAAAAATCTGCTACCTGTTTTATAAATCTGTGTTCAGACAGAATGCGAGGCAAAGTTTAGGGCTGGCGAGATTGAGATTTAGACACAGATTTGTCCATAGAGGCATAAATTGATGCAAAGATGCATCAATGTGAGTTGAAAATGTTTAATGAATCTACCTTAAAAACGTACGGAAAAAGGAGAGACTGGAGGGTAAAAACACTGATTGGTGAGCTCATTCACAGGCTGAGCTGCCACACAAACCAGCCGGGTATCACCAAACAGCATATGAAAAACATATGTTTTCACTTGTTATCACAACACCTTTTCTGCTTTTTGTATGTCATTTAGTCGCTACTGACGTATATTGTGCAGAGATTGCAAGAAATAAATGTCAGGTGACCTGGTATAAAGACAAAGTATACAGGGAGCAGGTTCACGTGGATGTGTCACACAATGCTGTTTGTGTCCTGTGTGAAACCAAAGTCAGCATTGATATATTTTACCTTAACGTAACATATTAGATTTACATCACTTACTTAATGAAACATACTTATTTCAACCTAAACCTATGATATACTCCTAAACCTAACCAAGTAGTTTTGGTGCCTAGACCTAACTAAACTGCCATCATTTCACAATGTTAACCATGTGTTTACTATTGTTACCGTAACAACGAAGGTCACCTAACAAAGGTCACCTGATGTCTGCGCGAACAAAACTCTGCTAACAAGAAAATGTGGCCTCTTTAACAACGTTAAATGACACTCAAAATGTCCTTAAAAGTGGCGTGCTATTTGTACTGCATCCCATGATTTCACGACAAACACCACCACAGTTGGTGCGTCAGTTGCTAGCTAGCTTGCAGCTAAGGTCTGTAAATCAACAATCAATCAAGCATTCCTGCAAACTACAGGCAGGCAAAGGTTTGCTTCACTTTCTCTCTGAACCTTGACAGTGCAAAAGCAGAGAACGCCAAAACGCCAAGTTTGAACTCTTGTTTAATTCCTGTTTCCTCACATACTGTACGTGAAGTGCATCTGCTGGATATTCAGTGAAAATCCAAAATATAGGTTGTGACTGTTGATCTGATTGTTAATCTAGTTTACACACACACACGTATATTTAAATAAATGTGTGTGTGCGTAAAACCACAGTGTTTGTGGTTTCTGATGTTATTTTTTCAGCTTATAAAGAGACAATAACTATATTTATTATATGCTCTGGATTGTGAGATTACTCTGTCCAGTTTAGGAAGATAACTTAATAATAATAGTAACTTGACCATGACTCGGGTGCTTTTTTAGACGTGGACCAACATGCAGACTGGCCCTCACATTTACATGACGAAAGGTGGCGTGAAATGGGCTCAGGTTAGTCAAACTTAAATTACTCAAACTGTCAGTTCTAAACATCCATCACAGTTTCAAATTCAGTTTCATACACAGATTACTTTGACCTACCATACTTAATTGTGTATGTTTTGTAATGGATGATCATTACCGTCATTTTGGTTGGTTTTTAAATTTAAAACCAACAGTTGCGATAATAACTCATCGCCCGACCGTTCGTGTTTCTTCTCCCATCTGAATTCATTGTAGTGATGTCGCCTAATCTAATCCCAGCTGTTACTTAAAAATGACTATGACAGTAAACCCCAGCTCTAATAAATGTGAATTTTTCCTTTACACAGGTTGTGAAAATACAGTTTTGAGTATTTTCTCTTCACTTAACCCCACTAGCAGAAATACAGAGGGAGGTTAGGAAGATTAAATTTATATTTTCTTTCCTGCAGAAAAAAATCTTTTCTATGCAAGAAGCACCACCATAACTGAGACGCTTCTAGTTTTTACAGCAACCCAGTCCAACGACTCACTTGCTGCTTAGCTTTTGTCACATCCTGTATCACACACACACAAAGGCTCGCACACAAAAACACTTTAGAAATCTGAGAGTGTGTTAGACCTCTCTTCCTCCTCACCCAGAGTTCCTGGCCCCAGGGGGTGGAGGGTCTCTTCACCCGTCTTACAGGTCCAACCCAAACACACACACATGCATGGACACACACACACACACTGGCAGCAGACCACATCAGAGGGGGTCCATTCCTCCCCAAGTCCACAGGTCTCTGGATAAACATATTATTCTGGATTAAATGTTTCCCATATTTGTTATTCTTCCCTTCCAGACTCCAGGTGGAATTGGTATGAAACCAAAAATCATATGTACATTCCTTTGAATGAAAGAGCGGGCCAAGGGGAACGCTCCGAACGGGGAACGAGAATTCCCTTTCGGAGCGAGAACTTGTAACAACATTTGTGCAGATTCTTCGATTGCCCCAGATTCTTCGTTACACATCTAACAAAGGCTGCGCTGTGTTGTCGAGAAGTGGTCTTTTCCCCCTGCAAATCTCACCTCACTGCTACCCAGAATTCTCTACAAAACCAGGAAGTGTGTGTGCTCGGCGGAGGTCCACTGCTGGCTCTGAATCAGATCCAATTGGTTCAAGAGGCACTGATCCCCACAGGGATGCTGCAGTGCGAGAATGTGTTTTACTCTCCAGCGGTATCAGTTTGAATACAGATAGAAGGTGACAGCTGAGCAGCAGCTTCGTCCACTGTGAGGCCTAAATTGAAGACTTTAGAGGCAGAAGGTGATGATGATGGAGTCTTGCTCAGTTATGCAATTATGTCCAAATTACTGCCAGAGCCTCTTGCCCTATCAGAGCCCGGGTTATAGCCTTGAGCGAGCCAATCGGTGAGGTGTTGATGTGTGGTGAGCGATCACAGACTACCCACCTATAGCCCCAGTGGCCATGGTAATATTATGTGAGCGATAATGGTGGATGTATGGATGGAGCCACATGTTGCTGGGGAGAACAGATTGTATAATCTTTTCTATCAATCACCAATTAAAAAAAGCAACCAACCTCCTCCAGTTTCAGAACCGAGGCGAGAGCTTTCATTTAAGATTTAACATTCTACGTTCAAGTATTTGCAGTCAACACATCATCCTGTCACAAGTGTGTCAGAAAATCACGCATGATCTGATGCTCTTGAACGATCTCTGCATCAAACATTACCTCCCTGCATACTAATGCAACCGTGGGCAACAGCAGAGGCACACAATAGGCTGAAACCCGCAGCAGCACGTACGTTTCTTCCTATTGTGTTTATTTTTGTAAACTGCACAGCCCCAACTTTGCGCAGCGGTGGGACGTGTGTTGTGGACAGAGGGTTCTCACTGCAGTGTGTTTGATGTCTCTCTCTCGCTCTCTCTCTCTGGACCCTGGAGACATTCCTCATGCATAATCGCTGTGTGTCTGATCTGCCTCTATGCTGGTGGAGGTTAATGCACAGAGCTACACACACACACACACACACACACGCACAAACAGTCTTAAATTAGAGGCAAGCAAAACTCAACAATCTTATTTCCCACAAATAGCACAGAATAAAGCAAACAAAGGCAGAAAGGTGTTTTGTTATGTTTATTGATGTGATATAAGAACCAGTACAGCTATTCAGGCTCCTCTCATCATCTCACATATGCAATTTAGCACTGTGCTGTCCTAAACAACTCAATTGAATATGGTATTTTAAACACAGTAACACTGCGTTCAGCTTAATAAAACCATCTACTCCTGTAATTCATCATCCTTTGCCAAACATTAAGCCGGGAAATCAGGGGAAGTGTGATTGGAGGGAGGGACTCTCCTGTAAGGCTTAGTATTCTGGTGAGGACTCTCTAACTGTAGAGCAGAGGGGGCAAAGGGGTCACAAGGTGTGTGCGTGTGTGCGGGTGTGTGTGGGTGTGGGTGTGGGTTTGGGTGTGCGTGACGGCAGCATCACCAGTCCTCCAGGGCTCAGCAGGCTAATTAATAATGAATCCCAGAGAGTCTGTGTTTGAAATGCAGATGTGCAACTGCCGGCTCCGCCTGCTCCTTCAGAGGGACCTGTGTGTGTGTGTGTGTGTGTGTGGGTTTGTGGGCCACAGGGGAAAGTTGGTTGTTTAGCTGAGGCAGAGAGCTCGCTGATATTCTGCATGAAATTCACTGGGGTTGTTCGTTAAACGTCGACCACATTTGATTTTTGAGAGACGGGAGAGATTTTCTGCACAGAGGGTCTGTCCTCTCTCTGCTCCTGAGTCCTTTCTCTTCCTCGTTGGTGCCAGCGGAGGCCTCAACCCCGAGCTCTTGTCTGCTCTCAGTACAGAAGAGAAGAAGAAGAAGGAGGGAAGAGGAGCTGGAGAGGGGCTGAAGAGCATACATTACATTTCTATAGACTCTCTACTCTTCTTCACTGCGCTCTGTTTATAGGATACTGTGTGTTCGTGTGTGTGTTGTGTGTGTTGTGTGTGTGTTGTGTTTGAGCAGTTTGAAGTTTAACAGATGGCAATGTTATGTAGATTTTTTCCAACCGTGGCTCCTTCACTGACCCAGGGACAATATACTAGCCTCTTCTGCAAACAGCACCTGTAACACACACACACACACAGGCAGTGAATAATCTCTCTGACAAACATTCCTTTTGTTTGAGGGAAGGCAAGAGGGACAAACAGTTTCAATTCTGCTCAGGTGTTTCAAATTCTTGCACATAATAAAAATAATATTGCAACAATTGCTTTTGTGCAAGTGAGTGTTTGTTCTCGGAGACATTTCCAGGAGCTGAAAGACTCTCTGACCTCAGGCCTGTGTGTTGTTTTGACTGAATTCATTTTCTAATTAACTACAAACCAAAAAATAATTTTACGCTGGGATTTGTATCATAGTTGGATATCCAGACCTGAGACATTTAATTGAAGCTTCACGTTGCACTTGGTGCCTTTCAGTCGTTCCAGGAAATTAAACGACATGAATTTTGAAGGAACTTTGAAATTCAAAACAACTTTATCTGATTGAAAAAAGAAAAAAAAATCAAGGGTGTTTAAAGTTTATCTTCACTGTGGGAATATTGTCATGACGGTCAATTAAATGTAACACAGCTCATTCATATTTAGATACATTATATTTATAATCATTTCCCTCGGATCTGTGGTATCATGTTTATACGGCTCTAGTGAACAAACATGAAGTTTACAGCGTTACAGCTATATGTGGTTTTACATTCATTTCATCCTTAAACAAAGACTTAAACCTTTCATTATCATGTCACATTTAACGGCATAAAATGGATGCCATTTCGAGAGCGCTGCTGGTTGCCATAAGTGTACAATTAGGCCAATATGATCCTATTTGCGATGTTTCCCTAATTCAAAGTAAGACCCTCATTTCAAACAGGTTCATGTGTGTTTGCATCCTTTTTTCCCCTTAAATAAAACAAAACATTACACTTAGTCGGAATCAGTGAAAGCTTGGTTGATCTTTTATCTAGGAATTGCTTCCCTTCCGCGGTGAAAATGAGTGGGAAAATCCATAATTAAAAATAAGATTGCATATCGTTTGAAGAAGTCAAATTATATCACGCCAATACGGGTTTAATATCCTAAAAATAAATCAGAATGCAATCCCACATTGGGCATGTTGTGATTATTGAATGTAAATTTCCATGTCTTTTCTCGCTAGATTTCGTGGAAACTTTTGGCAATTTCAACCAAATCCAAGCTCTAACCAGAGGCTGTCAGGTGAAACCAGCCGAAACGGACACACATATTCATTTTCTCCATGTAGATTAAAAAAAAAAAAATCCGAGGACTTCACTCTAGACTTGTTGAAAAGCAAAAAAAACCCTAAAAGACACAGCTAAGCCCCTCAGAAGCGCGCAGGGTCTCCGCACTGCAGACCAAACAAACGCACCGGGCCTCATGCATTATGAATGTACATTTACACTTGTGTGCTCTCATGGGATGATTTTTTAGCTTCCCATACATTCACTCATTGGTGTGTCCAATGTATTTCCTCCTCTTCACCCCTGCTGGACACACCACCACAACACACACCACACACACCACCACACACAGCACACACCACACACACACACACACACACAGAGACAGCACAGAGGAGGTGAGGGTTTACGTATGATCTGACAGCGATGGACCATGTAGGACAGAGCCTGCACTAGTTTTCTAAAGCTCACGAAATCAGAGTTCAAACAGGACGTTTGTTTCAAAGTTGAAGATGAAAGACACATACGACCTTGTCACCGACATGATGTGAGATTAGTTTCGGGTTTGTTTTTGAAGGGTCGTGTTGTTTAAACACGGTGTCACTGTCCTTTATTAGGGACGTCAAGGGTTAATGGCAATATCGATTTTACTGTCTGTCTGGGAGCCTGTGAAGTGTGTGTGTGTGTGTGATTGTTAGGGATGAGAAAACAACTAGGCAGAGGTGACACGAAGCCTTGGGATTAAGACAAATAATCAACTCTTTAGCAGAAATCAAACCACAGGATAAGAATGAATTTGCAACCATGATTTAGTCCTAACGTTGTCATTTAGAAAATTAATTTTCTTCTTTTTGTATCCAGTTTAAAAAAATGTCCGAAATGAATACCTGGCCCACATAAATAATTAGTGCTAACACAGATTTATCTGTTTCAAACCTTTAACTTGAGGCCGTATCTGGCACGCAGGGGCAGAGATTTCGGTTTCTTAGGGAAAGTTTTCAAAGGTCATGACTCATGACACCGACTGACAGGTCCCGCCCTGAGGCCCAAGGCTGTCTCAATGCCAGACTAAAAGCTGATTTATCTGTAGGCTGCAGCACCAAACTGAGGAGGAGAGCATTTAGGCAAAGGAAACAAAGTATAATGAAATAGAAAGAAGAAGAAAAACCACTGTCATTACTCTGAGCTGCACAATTAGATTTTCACACAAAACGAACTCCATTAACATTTGTATCATTTTTTTTAGAAAGAAGTAGCATGGGCCTTCTGAATTCTGCTATTACAGAGAGATATAATATATTATAAAAGCCTATTAAAACTGACAGACACTGAGAAAGACAGACACACCAAACCCCCACAGGAAAATTATAATTTTATAGATATTTTCTGTATGTTCTTTATAGATGTAAACATGGAGTCAGTTAGCCCATCTAAATTAAATATTCCCCAAATATTCCTGTTTTGTAAATTCCCATTTCAGTATGCTACAGAACTGCAACCAGGAAGTAATTAAATTCAATGCAGCTTTAAAAATAAATAAATTTAAAAAAAGACTATTAATCTAACATCACAATTACTTGTTCTGTCTAAATCTTTATCATGTCAATTTAAACGTTAAGTTATAGTCCAATAGAAAGAGACGGTATGGGGAAAGGCATTTCATATTTGTTTTGTTTGTTTCTACAGGATCACCTACTGGAGGTTTAAAGTTAACAAATCGTTTTATTTACTCCACTTTGCCTACAGCAAATAATCTGAGTCAGAAGATAATCACCACAAGATTTACTCAAAGAAGCCAAACACCAACAAGCAGCTAAACAAACATAACAACCCACCATAAACTGCCATTTTATAAAGAGAAAATTAAAGAAATTATGAGCCATTAGTTTGTGTTATTTAGCAGTAATGTGCACCTCGGTAGACAGAGAGCCTGCAGTGCTGCATGGTGTAAGTGTAGCAGGGCTGGCTCGGGTTATCTGTGAATGGGCTCTTTATTGGAGGCGCGGAGCAGGGATTTGCCTTTTATTCGCCTCGCTATGGAAACGCGCTCGACGGCAGAAAAATGTTGATGTGAATAAAAGGAATCAGCACAAGGAGCGTTTCTAGAGAAGCATCTGTTACACTTAGAAACTTAGACTATCGAGAGCAATACAACCCCCTCTCCAAGTCCTCTCCTGTCTGCTTTATGCTCCCCCAAAATGCAGACTTTATTTTTCTAACGAGACAAAAAATATTTAGGCTGTATTTTTTTTTAATCTTTTTTTTCTTTTGCGATTCTGAGCGTCAAAACAATTTTAAAAGCTCAAATTTGGTTAATATCGGCTATACATGCTCAGATTTAATCAAACAATCTTATAGGCTACGTCTATTTTCTTTAAATGGAGAATTCATCCTGCAAAAATCAATTCGCTCTGGTGCGTCATTTAATATGACACGCAAGAAAATGCAGGATTTGTATAGACATGCCAACTACTGCCATTGTGCTAGAAATGTACAATTTATTTTGCATAAAATTCAGCATAATTCCATCCCATAACGACTCAAAGGAAGCAATCCAGTTCAGCAAACTAGGCCACTGGAACAACCCTGCCATTCACATCAAATATTCAGTCACTTTTACTGAAATTTCAGAGAGTAAACTACATGAAGAATTTACGCACTAACACTAACGCTGGAATTAGAGCACAACAACAAATAAATGCATCTATTGAATTGTTTCCCATTAATCTACAGGCCTATTGGCTACAACAACGTGAGGCTGTTCTGTCATCACCCTGCCCTCACTGCCGCTGTCTGTCATTCCTCCGGTTACCGAGGCCCTGTCCACCCTCCAGCGGCCCTGTCCACACACATCCACCCCGCCGTCAGCTCACCTGCTCCGGCCTCCTCTCTGCCTCTGTCTCCACAAGCACCTCCTCGGCTCAGCGCTCTTTAATGACTTTCTGGTGGCTGCAGCCTTCTTTTATTTCTCCCAAATGTATGAAAATGTATGCAAATTTAAATCAAGCTTAACCTGGGAGCTCGAGCAATATATTTAATGGAATTTCAAACCAATAAGGAGACTGGGACGCAGTCTTCTAATGGCAAATATAATTACGCAGCTAAGTTAGCTCTCAGATATGCAGATAGATCTTTTTCATCTCTGAGAGGACCTGATGAGATTCTTAAAGACTGGAAGTATGTGTATCCTTATGCGTGAGGACGCATTTACTTCTTTGAGAAAATGTAAAAATGATGAAGTTTTTAGGTTGTAAAGAAATGTCCTATGACCCCTGGTTCCATGTGTAGGAGCAAAAAGTGTGAGTCTGGCTGTGAGAGAAAGGTTACTTTTTAAATATCTTATGAAAACATTATTTTAAAGACCAGCTTGCAGTTATAGGCCCATGAAATTCGTTATTTTGTCTGAGTGTGGATAATGATTGTCTTGTGCGTAAAACCCTTTTGCGTAAAACAGTATCTTGAGAGGCTCATTCTATGAACACCTGAGGAAGTATTCTCTAAAAGTTAATAATTAACAGTGAGAACTGCTCTTGGTTTGATTGTATCCTTCTAAATTAAGTGCTGGCACGTCTAACAAATGCCATTGCGCTTTAATCTCCTCCTTCGCACGCGCTCAAGGGTGACAGGAGCAGCAATAAACTCGTGCGTAAATCAGTTGGAAACTTTAATTAATAAACAGGAACTGCGCTCCACGCGCACATCGTTCCAAAGCCAGACCCACTGGACCAGCAGTCCGACTCACTTCCGGTTCGACTGCCAGTAACCCTTTCCTAACCGAAGCTCTGCTTCCAGAGGCGGAGGTTCGGGGATCTGCGCCGTCATTGGTCGACACGCGTCGTCACTGCGTCTCAGTCGGTCTGTGAGTGGTGGTGGAGGCTGTCAGTCAGTGCCAGGCTGCTGCCGAGACTCCAGAGAGAGGGAGATGTCAGAGGCTGAGCTGCTCCCTCGCTTCAGTAGCGCTAGTGGGGTTCAGCAGCCAGCATGGCCACAGCTGCCTCCAGCCCCTACACCCTGCTCAGCTCCAGTCCCATGATCCACCCGGACAGCCAGGCCATGCAGCCTGCTAGCCCCTACAGAGGACACCAGAAACTCCTCCAGAGTGATTATCTGCAGAGCGTCCAGAGCAACGGACACCCCCTCGGGCACCAGTGGGCGAGCAGTCTGTCGGAGGGCAGCCCCTGGTCGGCCTCCATGGAGCAGCAGGACGTTAAACCAGGCCGAGAGGACCTGCAGCTTGGCATCATCCATCACCGCTCCCCGCACGTAGCGCATCACTCCCCTCATCACAACAACCATGGCAACCACCCGGGAGCCTGGGGAACTCCGGTGTCCCACAACTCCTCCATCACCAGCGGGCAGCAGATCAACATCTACTCCCAGACGGGCTTCACTGTCAACGGCATGCTGGACCACGGTGGCCTCACACCTCCACCCAACCCGCAGGGCCAAGGCATGCACCCGGGCCTCAGGGACACACTCAGCCCCGAGCACAGCGACCTCGGTGGGCACCACTGCCACGACCACTCCGACGAGGAGACGCCGACTTCGGACGAGCTGGAGCACTTTGCCAAGCAGTTCAAACAGCGGAGAATCAAGCTGGGCTTTACGCAGGCGGACGTGGGTTTGGCTCTGGGCACACTGTACGGTAACGTCTTTTCCCAAACCACCATCTGCAGGTTCGAGGCTCTGCAGCTGAGCTTTAAAAACATGTGCAAACTAAAGCCGCTGCTGAACAAGTGGCTGGAGGAGGCAGACTCGTCCACAGGCAGCTCTAGCAGTATAGACAAGATAGCAGCTCAGGGGAGGAAGAGGAAGAAGAGGACGTCCATCGAGGTCAGCGTGAAGGGGGTTCTGGAGACGCACTTTCTCAAGTGTCCCAAACCCTCCGCGCAGGAGATCACTTCGCTGGCGGACTCGCTGCAGCTGGAAAAGGAGGTGGTGCGCGTGTGGTTCTGCAACCGGAGGCAGAAAGAGAAGCGCATGACG
>NW_023339785.1:20754628-20762927 GCF_004916995.1 Morone saxatilis | reverse complement strand
GGTGGCACCTCCGAGCCCCCGCGCCTGTCCCGGTACAGACTCCTCCAGATGCCTCCAGCACTGAACCACGACAATAACAATAACAGAGATACCTGTTCAGCCTTCGTCATTTTCTAACTGTCATGAGGGCATTATTCTATAGCGGCATATCAAACGTCACATTTCAGATTACCTTTGGAGCCCGCCAAATTATTTTCTACATCACGGATATAAATACAAAATGTGCCTAATAACCTGCCAGCGCCTTTGGTTTGTGTCACCACTTCTCATCAGCTCGATAATAATGATAAGATGGGGACTGATGTGTGTGGTTTTTTTTTTGTTGTTGTTTGGATTTGTTTGGGCTTCTCTCACACACTTTTTCTTCCGTTGTTACGACCAGCGGAGTGAAACAAATAATAATATCACTTTTCTTAATTGATTTGTTGCAGCACCAGAGGCCATTTTACAGTCCACCTCATGCTTCCCTCGGGCTTATACAACGCTTTAGTTCTCATCATATTTACATTCATTATTTTGTAACATACTCGTAGCAGATCTGTAATTATTTTTGCATATGCAAATATAGGCCCTCATTCCAGTTGTAGAGGTATTGCTACCAACATAATAGCACTTGGAGGGTTTTTATTAAATATATTCTTATGGCCTGTAGCTTATGAAGCCACACACAGTTACAGCTATTTATAAATTCATTTATTTGATTTCAATCATCTTCGACCATATAAACTGTGTGGACTCTGAAACAGAGCCGAGAATAGAAAGAGGGGTTGACGATGCTATACACCTGCCTATAATTTTATTGTACGTTCAGTATCAAAATTTTATAATCTTAAATACTCCTGTTATTGGTTTATTTCTTAAGTATTTTTTCGAATATTGTACAGTTTTATATATTACCCTTTTGAAGTCATTAATTTAAACAAATGCTCTTAGTTATTCATGCACTTAATTAGCAATGTAAAAAAAAAAAAAAAAACACAACACGATATTTTCAGTAAGATTGAACTGTTTCGGCGGTTTTATTCCAAATTTCGATGACAGCTCAAGTAATTATTTATTTTCAGTATAAAGCTTGTATTATGTTTTGAAATAAACTGTATGTTGTAATAAACATTTTCTTGCTACAACTGTTCACTGTCCAAAACAGAATTCAACTTCTGATTAATGCGTATTGAATATTTTAGAAGTAGGCTAAAAATCTATCAAAATTATTATTATTATTATTATTATTATTATTATTATTATAGAGAAAGCAATAATGCATAATGTATAATTAATTTTCTTTATTCAGTATTCCTAAAATTCATTTGGCATAATTTGAATATGGGTTCAATTTAAAATTGTGGCTGATTATGATGATACTAAACAGAACATTATGCTCCATTTATGTATTTATACACACCAGTACAACAATGCTTAAGCAGCATAACCTTCACTTAGCTTCAATGTCATGTCAAAAGGCAACTTTTTCCAAGTTTTTCATGCCACTAACAGCTGTAAAATATCCAGTGGTTCAACAGGACCTTGGCTGCAGGTCTGCAGGCTCTACGGATCACAGCAAACTGAGACACTTTCTCCAGCAGTTCCACTGAAATGTTATTGTCCGGGCCCTCTGCCCTCCTCAATCAGACATGCGTGATTTATCGCCTGGGCCGCTGGGCCTGACAGCAAAACACAATGACACACACACACACACACTTAGACACACACAATCAGAAGCAGATGAATCTCATTTCAAAGACTACAGCTGCGTATAATTGGCCATGCAAGGGCAAAATAGAGCGATATTCCTAAAATAAATAAAAAACGCCTAAAATAATTTAGGCATGGTTTGGAAATAAGTAGGCCTATAGATGCAGCACTACTTAAATGATTCAAAAATAGAGCTGGAGAGGGAGAGTGAATGAGGGGAGAGGAGGAGAGGAGGAGAGGCGGAAGGGTGCTAGGCCTTGCCTTGAAATGGAGAGCCTGACTAGAATACTAATGCGTCTGAATTTATGCATCTCCTCAGTCTGCAGCCCTGAGAGAGGGGGGTGGGGGAGACAGAGAGAGGGAGAGAGAGAAAAGGGTGTGAGGGTGGAGGTGAAAGGGGGCGGTTATGTAGAAGAAGAGAAAAGTAAAACCATGGCTGATTGATTCCATCCATCTATTTTAGTTTGAAATAATCCCTGATTTCTGATGGTGTGTGTGTGTGTGTGTGTGTGTGGGTGTGTGTGTGTTGGGGGGTGCCCCTGGATGGAAGGAGAGCCAGCAGCCGAGCAAACAAGCAAAGCAAGCCAAGGTCCAGAGCAGCACTGCAGTATCCTTGAGCCTCTTCCACCTCATGCTGCTTCACTGTGGATGCTTAGAAAACCTCCACAAGCACCCTCCAAATGTGTCTTTAGAGAGTTACTGATACCTCCACATAAATAACTTACTAGTGAAAAAATGTGGGAAAACGTGTAAAGGACAGTGAGAAAAATATAACAGGTGCAAGATGAAAGCATATTTCAGAGGTATTAAATGATGAATTTTAGGTAATTATTTTTCCAAAATGCTTGAGGTCAGATGACTCGTTTTTTTGCAGATAATTGAGCCTCTGAATCAGATCCTGAGTAAGAGCGGACTGATCATCAGACAGGACGGCAACAATAGAGAAGCAGAAGTAGTGACTTGTGTTTGGAGGATGAACGGTTTGTTTACTGGCGAGGGATAATGGGACCGGCTGACTCACACCTTTTTCATAATTGCATCTCAAACCTTCTGTTCTCTTTGAATTTATTGTGTATCCTGTTTCAAAGACTTTGGTTGGAAGTTAAGAAGTCAAAAGTGTAAAACAAAAGTGGTTACCAAATTCTTCTAAATAAATTGTTTTCCAAAGCTTTTATTAATAGTGTTATTTTTCCCAAGTGTTTCAAAGAAATCTCTGAAAGTGAGTAAAGTGAATAAAACACATGGGGATCAAACAGGAGAAGCTTTTAAAGCAGGGCAGAGCAAATTTTAGAAAAAAAAGTTTGTGAGGCCCAATGATGTAGTGTTTGCAGTAAAGCTGGCATGGTAGGAGGTCAAAGAGAGGACATTGGACATCACATATCCCTTTAATTAGAAAGGGGGGAGAGTAGAGCCCCGCAGTCTAGAGAACACAGACAGAAACAAAACAGCAACCCACATGAGAGGAGTCATACATGGGAATAATCAATATCGGCTGCTAGTCCGCTACATGGTTGTATGACTCTGTCTCATCCTTCATTTTTAAGTTTATAAAATGATCAACTCTATGTCACTATTTTATTTTAAGTCTCATTTCCACCATAACGGCAAGGTCATACGTTTATGTTCACACCTCTTCAGTCAGGCCAGAGATTTGATCTGTGTCTTCCTACTGGTTGTTCTGTTGTGTTATAACTTATTCATGTCTTAAAGCAGTGATTCCCAACGTTTTTAGCTTGTGACCCCTTAAAACAAAGCAATGTCTACTAATTGGCTAAATTTTTTTCCCCCTTTGAATTGTTGGAATAGTTTGTAGGTGTTCAAACACCTAAAACTTTCCAGTAATTCAAAGAAAAAAGCAAAACAATTTGAGAATTTTAGTTGTGTAGGAGAAATATGTCTGTTTTTTAAAACTTTTTTTTTTTTTTGCTTTCACATCCTTTTAATAATCTTGTGACCCCCTCAGATTGACCCCTTGTAGGGGTGATGACCCCAAGGTTGGAAACCACCAAAGCTTATTTTACATTACACCTGTTGTAAGTGAGCCCTTATCTAAAATAAACAAGTACTGAAAACACAAGAAAAAAACTAAAACTAAAATAACTCAAAAGGTTTATTTAATACGTGAACAAATGAAAGTGAAGAAATTGAAATTAAAATGATTCCAGTTGTATTTTGTCACCATTTAGTAAATTATAAATTATAGCAAGATATTCAGTGAAAATTCCCAAAAAGACAAAAGATTTTCTTGTGGCAACCAAACTCCCTTATAAAAAAGCTCATTTTTAGAAACCAAAGTTCCAATACTTCCAGAAGCATGCTATAGAGCAGTGTTAATTAATGACAGAAGTGGATCAGGCTCACAGGCCTCTGCTGTTGTCAACACATACAGCAGATGAATTCAGGACGCCCTGAGGAATACCAACTCTCGAAAAGTATGTCCGGAAATCAGAACATTACCAGAGATAGTTGGTGGTGGGTTTTCTTGTTTCCTGCATCCTCGGCCTGAGAGAGTAAGTGAGGTTTTAATTTGTTCTGGAATGATTTTTTGGTGAACAATTTCCATGCTGTGAATTGGATAAACATTTTTTGCCAGTGCTTTTCACACATATTGCAGGGAACATTTACACACTTATTCATCACATTTTCTGTGTCTTTGTGCTCATGTTTGCCCACTTGAAAACACTTCTGCTACTGCAGGGCGCCGACACAACTTCAAAGTGAATCTAACCAAACCTGATAACTGATCACTGGAGGGCAGAGGACCTCAGTTGGTAATGATAGTGTATTAGAGGACAGAATCAATTGCAGAGTAACTGTAACTGAGAGCAGAGGAGAGAAGAAATGGATTAGGGTGGGGAAGGGGAGGGAGTGTCGAAGAAGAAGAGGAAGATTGAAGAAACTGCAATACGATGAATCACATAACGTAAAATCAATTTCACATCCTCAGTTCTGGCATCCCCTGACAGGGCGGAGCAGCTTCACTTTGTGGAGTGCGGGTGGGTGTAAGATATACAGTGCATCCAGCCAAGAGGATCTGAATTTGAAGAAGAATAATCAGAAAAATTCAACCTACTGGTAAAATTCACTTTTTTAAATTTCATCTCCTCAGATCAATTCATGCTCTTAGAAAGCTCCAGTTTTTATGTTCAGTCACTGACAATTAAATGTAAAAATGGTGTCAGCAGATCAGCTGCCTATGTGATCTCATTCTTCTTCCCTGTCGAGGCTGTGGCGGTCATGTCTTTGCAATTATTTTGACAATTAAAACTGTATTAAAGGTGTGCCATATGATAGCTCCATTAAGGAATATAGGAACTGGAGTGACATCTAGTGTGTTATTTTGAGGCTGACACTCAAACTGTAAACTTTGATGTGACTTTAAGTGGTCACACATGGATGCACACCTTCAGCTAAGAGGTCTACAGAGCCAAGAAGCATGCTCTCATGTTTAGAAAGGAGCTTTCGCCATCCCACTTACTCTCTATTAAACACACACACACACACACACAAACGAGTGGTATATGTGAGAGGAGAAAGGCCTGTTTATGGCTCTGAGAGAGTAAATCACTGTGTCTGATATCTTCATTTGAGACAGAGGGCTGATCACTGCTCGTCCTGCTTGTTCCACATTAACTCATTATCACACACGCTCACTCCATTAATTCTCTTGCTTTTATTAGCAGCAAGAGTGGGTACGCACACACACAGATACACACAGTGGACTGGTGACAAGCACTGCTTCTACCTCATCTGACAGCTAATGGCTTCATTAGGAGCAGCGTGTTAATTGGCTGACTTTGGGGAGACGCTCGTTAATGAGGATAAATAGATTCACACCTGAGCGGGGCGCTACCCAGCCACGGCAGCACTGTGGGAACTCTGGGTGACGAGCAAATGTGGACCGCAACTATGACTGCAGCACCTGTCCCTTTTTTAACTTCCTCCCAGCCCAAACACAGTTGTGCTTTCCTTGCCAGGCAGACTTATTAGCCAAGTGGTTGATTAGCACCAGGAGGCCAAAACAAAGAGCAGTATGTCAAAACAATTAGCCCCACTGTTTACCTCTCAGCTCCCAGGCTGACTACGAAATGCATCTAATCCAGGAGAGAGAGAGAGAGAGAGAGGGAGAGAGAGAGAGAGAGAGAGATGCATGGGAGTCAGCTCGACAGTTGCAGAAAAAGGACAACAGCTGGTCCATAGGCCAATGTGTGTGTGCAATGTGTGTGTTTCTGTGTGTGCATCGATGGGAGCAGTCCTTGTGCCTCAATCCATCTGCTTTCCTGCCTAGATCTCCATCCTCTGCTGTCTGGTCATGACAGCTCTGACACACACACACACACACACACTTTACACACCACTGGTTAGAGGGGCTCATGCTCTCAGGGGAGCGGGGGGTTGGACGGACAAAATGGAAGCAGGCGAGACTGATCATTTACATAAGGGTAGGACACAGACCCACTGACGGACGCTGTGTGTTCAACAGCCGTATAACTTCTTACTGGATAGTGTTACCACCTAGTGGTGGCTAACGCGCTTTGCATCTCATTTGTGTTTACTGGGAGAGGACACAAAGGAAGGTGAAGCTGCTTGGGATGTGGTCATTATTTTAAAGGGTCTGTTCACATAAATTTCAAGAAACAACGTTTCCTCCCTACTCATCCTCCTATCTAACCATGAAAATATTGTGGGTTTAAAGCTGCACTAATTCATATTTTTGTATTGAAGGTTATATATGATATTTAGAACATTAATTTAACAGCAAACAATGGTTTGATATGTAAATATATAGTGGAGTGAAGGCATCCTGAGCAGAGAATGACATCACACTGCCTCTCCCTGTTTTGATCCTTGAGCACGGTTGAGTTCTCCAGTCCAGTGCGTACACCTTATTGCATGCGTCTGAGAGGTTGTTTTTCTCATCTTTCTCTGTGGGTTAAGGATTTATTTTGGTTAATGATTGTTGTACAGGCTAACAAAGATAGTTTTAGGAGTTTTATTTTATTTCTGACCACTTTGAATGGAGCTGCGATGTTGCAATGATGTACGATCTTTATCTATGGAGTCTGGTGGCGAGCCATAGCAATATTAACAGCTGTTTCTGGTTAAACAAAAGGTCTGTCTCTGTAGGGATCATTTCCATAATGACAACAATCTGAGCCTGTCAGTGGCTAAAAACAAGCACTTTTAGTGGACGTACTTTGACTCCTGCAAGGATTACTTGCAGCCATTTTGCAAATATTTTCAAATCTAATTTTGTGACAAAAGGATTTATTTTGACCTAACCAACATTGGTGATTGTTGAAATGACCGTGTATTTTGTTTCTGACCAGCCATTAGCCAGTGAACATATTGGAGCACTTGCAGCAATAGAGCCAGATACTTCCCTCAGGAGTTGATGGAGACCAAAAAAAAGGCTAAAAGGAGAAATATTGGACTTACGTTTGCCATGTGGCCAGAAACACAACTCCAAATGAATGCTAATGTTAATCTGTATCAACTGGATGTGCAAATAGGCAATTGTTTGTTAACATGTTCACCATATGACCTTTATTTATTCCGTTTACCCAAAAATTTGCATGGCTTTGAGATCATTCCTCTCTAGATTTTTGCAGCTACCCCAAAACAATGAGTGTGGAAAAATGATTGTAATGCTTAAAACAGTGAAAATTATTATTTACATATTTTTTACATATACATTATTGCTACAAACACTTTTAGGGATAAATCTTCCAGTAAAAAGAAAGAAAGCTCACACAGTGAGGTCTGTGGATTATACAGAGTAATATGACTGTCTCTGAAAAAAGATGTCACTGTTGATTAAAAGAAAATTAAAAAGTAATTATAGTGTAATTATAGTGGGTTGGTGACAGAAATCTCTGGCCCGGATATCTACAAATCTGACAGAATAAAACCAAAACTTTCAGCATAGCTGGAGGTGAGAAATTATTTTGCTGTGTATTATAGGTGAACAAACCTTTTAAAGTGAGAGTATTTGAACAGACATGATACAATCTTATTCTTACAGATAAAAATGTAATTGATTAGCAATAAAACACACCCTTATTTGATTCAGTACACTCAGGGGTTTGCTGCTACAGCCTTACTTGCTCTGGTACAGTAGCTTATGTTGGCTAATATATTGCTGTGTAACATTACTGATTCAGTTCACCGGCTTTTCCACTCTTGTCTACTTGTGCTACTGTTACACTAAGTTTGATGATTTTATCATTAAGTCAAAAGAAGAAAACACTACCTCACCAACAATGAATGGAAATTCAATGTATCATGCAATTACAACTTTTTATGTAATGTTCAGCAAAGGTTACATAGTATTTCTGTTATATTGATGATTGGCTTTAAACCATTGTTAGTTTGTTGCTGCTGTAAATTGTGATGAAAAAAATCATTTCATTTCTGTGATAGAACAAAGCAGCTCAGACCACAATGAATGCATGTCAATAATGATCTTTAATGTCAATATATACAGAACTTGAAAGAAAAATAGAATCTTAAAAATCAAATGAAATAAATACAATATCATACAATTTCCACAATGTCTTTTTGAAGAGATATCCATGGAAATTTCTTTTTTTTTTTTTTTCTTAAA
>NW_023339785.1:20739008-20754528 GCF_004916995.1 Morone saxatilis | reverse complement strand
ATAAAAAAATATACAGTAAAATATATATATATATATATATATATATATATATATATATTTTTGCAAACTAGAATTTCTGTTATCGTTACCACATTATGTCACCTTCGAACTCTAGACATTATCTTTTGTCCATCTGCAGCTTATTTTTACCTCTTTTGATACATCATTAGCATCACAACGTAACAGGAGTCAGACTGTGAATTTGAAGGGAAAAGAAATACAGGTTCTGTCCGGACATGCTTTTATGTTTCCAAAAGTGCTGGCAGATGATTTTGATCCTGAAGGACTTTTTAATCTGCCACAAACAGTCTGAGAGTGTCCCTCGGTCAATATCATCCTGCCAACACTCTCACACATAAACCATTACTTCACTTTGAAGAAAAGAAGTTAAGAGAGCAAAAGCAAACAAGGGAAGGAGAGAGAGAACTGAGGAGGAGGATGGCAACGCACAGATGAAGAGCAGTGGGGGGGCACAGTTTACCAAAGCAGCTTAGAATCAGCCAATCACAGTGAAGGAGAACATCAGCTGGTGCGTTTCTTCCCCACACGAGGAAGAAAGAATGAAAGGCGAGGAGGGCAAGTGCATATGAAAGCTGTGGAAATAAATACAAGTCTGTCTCCCCAGCAGTAACAGATATGTGAGTTTCCCCTCTTCCTCTTCAGCTGACTTCTTCACAATGCAACCTCGTCCAGTGTGAGTGTGCATGTATGCGTGCATATGTCGGGTGTGTCAAATAAATAGATTAAAAAAGGGAGACAGTAGGTCTGACTGGCCAGGAGTTCGGTCTGTGTGTGTGCACGCATCTTTTGCGTATGAGAGTCCGACTGAGAGTGAGGTCAAAACTGGAGGGCGAGCGGCGTGTGTCTACATGTCTGTTGAGGTGAGTTTCTTCATGCTGCGTCTCTGGGCTAGACTGGATGCTGCCACGGGCTCCAACACTGGCTGACTTGTCTTCTGGCTCAGTGCTGAATAGGTGGCAGCCATTGCTCCCTGGAAAACAACAAAATAAACACTTGGCTTCAACTTTTAAATCGATATAGAACTTTAACTCTGAAGTAATTCTATTACCACTTTGTCGGTGTGTTGTAGGCCATTTGGCTAAGGCCAGGTCCAGCACAGAAGTGTGTATTCCCTCCTCAAGAGACTGAACAGTCAGTTTTTTGCTACTAAACAAGTACTGAATTTGTGCTCATTTCACCATGATAACTCCTCTAATTTGGAAAAACATCAACTTCAGCTCAAAACCCCCAGGGTTCCCACTCTTTTTAAAGAAATCATTTTCCAGGACATTTAAAGGGTTTAAAATGTTTTTTCCGTTTCAGTTCACATGTGGTTAAACCCCTGTGAAGTGTCACACTGCACAGCTACCAACTGAGTTTCAAACTAAACATGCACTCAGGTTTATGTAGGGATTCTGAGTGAGGGGCTAACATACAATAAACATTTCTTTAGGACAACATAGATTATTTCCAGGATATTTGCTAATTTTAATCAATTTCCAGGTTTTTTCATGTCTGTAAAACTAGTCTCTAATTTTCCAGACTTTCCCAGTTTTCCAGGATGCATGGGAACACTGAATTCCATTCAACTTTTAGATTCTGGGTGAGTTATGCTAACATCTTATTCAACCCTGTATTACACTACATTTGTTTGATTACCTAAAACCACCCACGTATAAAGAGATGAATCAGAAACACGTCATACATGATCTGAACATTTACAGAATGAAGCAGCACTACAGCCTAACAACAAGTGCAGATACATTTTAAAAAGGAGAATCAATTATTGCATCATTGAAATGATGTTGCAGGCAGACATGGTGACAGGTTCAGTTACAATGACACATGCTTGGGTGATCTCAACTTCATCTTTTATCCCCCTCTCCCTGAACTCTCGCTCCCCTCATTACTTGTCAACTCTCTACTGTCACTGTCATTATAAAAGGCAAACGTGCCGAAAAAACTACAACAAACACATGCTTTATGTAGTTAAACATTGTGTGAGTGTGTATTGCCACTGTGTTTGTGCAGTAGCCCTGACAGGAAAGGTGCCTAACTGATGTGAGTTTAAGGAAGGGACTTTGTTGAGGCTAACACAGAGGCCACAGGTGTGGAAATAACACCTCTTTGATGGCTGTGATATCCAGCAATTCATCAGACCTTCAATCACATGTGCAAGAGAGGAGAAGTGCAAGAATGGAGCACTGAAAGATGTGGGGTTTATGACTATGAACAGGATGACGAGTCTACAGTCAGCAACACCACAATTCAGACTGAAAAATAACACATGGTCACTGTTAAAAGCAAAATGTATTTTTGGCCAGCATGAATGTATTGAACCATCCTACCTGTTGATTAATTGTCTGGTCTGTGCGGTGTGCAGGGTGTTACTGACGGCATGAAATCTGTATCTCTCAAATAAACCTATTAATAGAGCGCTGTCAAAACTGAAAAAAAAAAAATGTTTGCCTTGAAAAATCGAGAAACTTCTGGAAGTAAGACATTAATCTGTCTTGTCTGCTTATCTGTTGCAAGAATAAGCACCTATATACACACACACACACACACACAAAACATGCACTGGCAAAGAGCTATGATGGCACCAAGGAAGGGTTTGAGAGTGAACTGCACTGTCTGTTGTTATGGCGGTGAAGAGAGGACTGCGTTACAAGGCGAAGCTCTCAATTTACTGCTGATCTTTGTTCAGACCCTCACCTATGATGACAGGCTTTGTGTTGTATCTGAAACAACAGTATCACAGATTCGTGTACAGGGTGGCTGGCCTATCTCTGCTCTCTCTCTGTTTGGGTGAAGAGTTCAGCATTGTCAGAGTGCTTCTATATACAGCCGCTGCTCCCTGAGATTAAGAGAAGTCGACATAGGTGGTTCACGCACTTGGTAAGGATGCTGCCCAGACAGCCTCTCTCCGTAGGGGGTGTAAGAACAACTGATCCTGCACGGGGAGATGAGGGATGTTTGCTCTGTTTGTTATCTACTCTTTCTTATCCCATCCATCCTAAACTTCACCATTCACCATTTTCAAAGTGAACAAGGCAACATCCTTTTTTGTTGTCGGTCACCTAGCAACAGCGTTTTCTTGACTTAAACCACTTGAGTGCCAAATGTATTGTGTACGAGACTACTCCTGTCAAAAATACAACTTGATGAGTTGCATTTTAAAGAGGCATGTGACCTGGATATGTGGCAAGACAAGATAGAAGGATGGACACATCTGCTCTGTTGTAACTGGTATTAGTAATACATGAGAGCAGAAGCGTATAATTCACCAAGTATCAGGCTCACTTTTATATGTCAAGAGGCACAGGCACTGCCAGAGTATGATATCCTGAGTTCAGACCCTCTTCTAAGTTGGAGAGATGATGCGGTTCCATTTTTAGACACACTGAGCAAAGTGGCATTAACCATAAAGGCCAACACACGTGACAACATGTAACCCATCATTAGCAAATGGTTTCAAAACATTTGATCGCTGTCTTACACAAAGCATAAGCACCTGTGGCAACAAGGTCCTGTGTCTTTGTCTGTCTGTTGATTAAGAGGATAAACACTCACCTTGACGAGGTGTGGTGCATCATGGCGTGTGAGCTGGAAGTGTGGTAGCGTATCTCTGCAGGTGATCCAGGAATGCTTAAGAACCTGCTCTGCTGTGTATCGCTGGTGAGGGTCCACATGGAGCATATGGGACAGCAGGTCCTGGAACACAAAACAACATCCAGTCTTAAATGTGTATGAGGAAAGAACAGAATTTGAAGTTGTCTTTATTTAAGGAAGAACAATGCAAGTCCATTATATAAATCATCTGCAGTCCCTGGCAGGTTGGTGGCATATATAAGCATATATAACGTATAAAGTGTGTTTCCTTACTGTGAATTTATTGTATGAATGTTTATTTAATTATTATTAATATGATTTATGTAGGGAAAATAAAGTTTGCTGATGCTATTGTGTTGACCTTTAATTCACAATTCAACATGGATCATTTTTAAATGAGATTTTCTTCCCCCACAACAATGATTAATAAAAGTTGTGGGGTGTGGGGCATTACACTTTTTGGCCTCTGAAGGTGGGCATGCCAGAAATAGTTGGACAATGACTGCTTTAAGCACACGTAATAAAAAGATGCTGTCATCTGTTCAGTTTCACAAAACAGTCACATTTTATTCCTGCTTCCTGAATCACTGAATGAAACAGATAAACCTAAATAGATTGAAATCTAACGATTACAGCATAATTAAAAGAAGTCCATCCAGTTTATGTAGCTCTTTTCAAAAACGAGTACACTAAGTGCTTTCCAGACATGCGTATGAACAGAAATAAGATTCATTCATTATTAGTCTTTGGAAATGCTTTAAAGTTACACCACCAGTGTGAAGCAGTGTTGTTTGTACCTTTGAGGTGTCTGATACAGTATCCCAGTTGCCCCCTGTCAAGGAGAACTTTCCAGATCCTATCCGAAGTAGAATCTCCTCTGGTGTGTCGTTTGGCCCATTAGCAAACGGCGTGTACCTGACAGGGTTAAAAGCAGAGATTATCTAAAAAAAAAAAAAAAAAAAAACTAGGACTAGGTGTCAGCATAAACTCAATATTAAATTACTCAGATCGGGCTCTAAAAAAAAACTTGACATTCCTATAAAAGTTTAACCCACTGCTCCAAAATGTGCACACACAATTTCCATGATTACACCAACAGCACAAGCAAAGTAAGTGACAAGAGCACTGATGTACAGCCGCTTTTTTGAGCTCCCTCTTTACAAGGCATTAGACTGGTTGAGTAATTTGGAAACTTCACGCTTCACTGTTAATCATTCCCACCCACATTTAGGCAAAGTTTGTCCAACAGTTGTTGCTGAGTGCAGTCTTACCCTGCCAGCATGGTATACAGTAGAACTCCAAGACTCCATATATCACAAGCTGCATCATAACCTTGCCGCATTAGTACCTGAATCAACACAAAGAAAGAAATACAAACCATCAGGGACTCATACTGACAATGTGAATAAAAACTTTTCTGTACATTATACTCTTCACTCTCTTCACTTTACATTCCCTCTAGCATTCGTTCTCTTTATGCTTCTATCATTCCTCCTCTCTCACCTCTGGTGCCACAAAGTTGGCGGTGTAACAGGGGGTGAGGAGGAGGCCGTTGCCTCCCCGAAGCTGCTTGGCAAATCCAAAGTCACAGATCCTGATGGAGTCAGGATTTCCCGAGTCATCCATGTATAGGATGTTACTGGGCTTCAGGTCTCGGTGTACCACCTGGAGAGGAGGAGAATGAAACGTTAGAGAAGAAGACGTTTACTTTTCACTCCTGCTTATATGTGTGCAGAATCATCTTCTTACCCCTTGGCAATGGAGGTAGTCAACAGTCTTGGTGATGGTGTAGAGCACAGCACTGGCCTCTCTCTCAGAGAAAAACTTCTGCCTAAGGATCTTATCCAGCAGCTCCCCGCCCTTCATCAGCTCCGTCACCAGGTATACATACCGGCCCTCGTCATACACCTGACACATGCACACACGTAGGCACAGAGAGACAGCCTGTCAATATGGTGATTGACCACCCTAAGAATAGTACTGTCAAACAAATTCTACATACGTCTTTCAGAGTGATGATATTGGGATGCTGCCCGTATCGCATCAGGATTTCAATCTCTTCAGAGGGGTCCCTCTTAATTTTGTCTATAATCTGAGACACATGGAAACACAGATATGAGCAGTTGCAAATTAATGGCTGAAAAATCTCTCTGCTGTGTAATTTACAGCATTTAATAACCCAACAAGACGAGATATCTAAATAACAAAGCATTGCTTTAAAGTGTTATGAAGTTGTTGCAATATGGCTAAAGCTGTGCTGCCCTCTACTGGACTCTTGGCTACACTAACCACAGTCAACATGATTCATTTTAAGAGATTTCATACACTTTTATGAACCCACACTCTAGAGACACCAATATATTGGTAGAAAATTGTGCATCCACACTACAGTCATCTAATTTAGTTACCCAAGAATTTAAAACAGCTGTGTTGATCAAATAAAGACTTTAAATTGGCTTAAAACACAGTAAGATGGATGATAGGTTCTTTTTTACTTTAATAAAATTCAGACTAAATGTACCCCAGAGATGCTAACCGTGAGAGAAACTGTCACAAAGTCACAGCCTTAATTCAACTACTGATATTGAACATGTCGGATAATCATTTTGCACTTTAAATGTGGTGCATCGGTGGTCTGAAGGTTAGAAAAGCAGGATCCTTACTGAAAGGTCACCAGTTTAATTCTGGAAGAGGAAGAGCGTGATAAATCTTGTCTTGTCCTTAATTTGAGATGGCTAACATGCCAACTAGGGACTGGTGCATTTTTGGATTAAAAAAAAAAAAAAACTACCTTCACAGCATAGTCCATGGCAGAGACTCGGTGTACACAGCGTTTACAAATGGAGTAGGAGCCGACCCCTATGTCCTCCTGCAACTCGTACAGATCAGAGAACTTGGCTGAGCCCCCGTGCATCTGGAAAGAACAAGATTGGAACTGTTACATTACATTCTTTAACATTCACTGAATAAATTAAAACCCAAGCTAACCTTCACAAGCCATGTCTAGACACTGAATGTGACAACTCATAAACCACCGCAATAAAGTCACTACAGTCACTGTTGGTCCATACAAGACAACAAATGTGTGCTGTAGTTCAGACTGTCGCTGTCTGTTGTGTGCTCCCACCCCACCACCCATTCATTTTAACACTTTTGTTCACAAATATGCCAGAGTGGCACATTAGTGGTAATGTTATTACGTATTCAGCAGTCAAACTGTCACAGCAGATTTACCACCATTTGCAAGCCATTGTAGTATTGGCTCCCTATTCACACATCACTTAAATGGTGGCAAATGCTGTCAAACTGAGTGGGGAGGACAGTGTGTGGTGTATGTCTCCAGTGGAACACAACTAATATCAAAGGATAACTGTGGCTGTTTGCAACTGGGTTTTATTTTTGTATTTTCTGCCATCATGCCAATCAATTTCACTTCATTGCACAGAAACTGGCTTCTAAGTTTGCAGCGAATTCTGTGAATACTGCCCCATTGAACGCACACAGCCAGTAGAGCCAAGAAAGGAAAGCTTGTAGGCACCACAAGAAAAGTATTCATGGAGTTTTGTCAGCTAAAATGTTGTGGTAATTGTTCAGTAACAGTGACAGATGTGTTAACTGGAGTGTTATCTCCCTTTCAGCAGTGTTTTTACCTTTTTTAGTCAGTATCATGTTGCAAAATACCAAGTCTAGTATTGGAAATAAATTGAATTATTCTTTAACCTGTGAGCTACATATAAAACCTCAAGAGTGAAAAATATATCTGTGTGTGACCTTCATGACTGTAAGTCAATTTGGTAATAATTAACCTGTGTAAATGTGATAGAGGACACATGCAAAGTAGAGATGATGCATGTTCACCTGAACTATGGGGAGTATGCTCAGCAGCGGGGAACTCTTGTTCTCATCCATAGGGGCTGGAGCAACAAAACTGAAGCCTTTGAAGAGCTGGTGGGCGTTTGCACTGGGAGGGATACCTGGGGAGTCTAAATATACAAAGATAATTAATAAAATAGACATACAAACACCCACTGAAAATTTGGAGTTGTTTTTTGGATTCAGTGCTCAGTTGCAGTTTCCATGGCTGCAGGAGTGGCTGTTGCTTTTAAGCTCAAAATCATGTTAACAGAACATGTGTGTAGGTGTAGATTTACCTTTAGGCGTTTTAGCGGTGAACTCTGGGTCGAAGCAGAACGTGTCATCTGGTTTACCTGCTGCGGGCTTGAATGGGGGCTGGAGTTCTCTCCTGTACAGTTTCTGAATAAACATGGGTGCACACACACACACAACAAACACACACACACACGTTAGAAATCAAACCCTTCCACAGGCTGTTTGGATTGTGTGAACATATGTGATAGCGAAGCCGAGACCCCTCCCAGATTAACCCCCTCCCATTCCTCTACAGCCTGGTTCAGCCAATAGCATCCTGCTGGCTCTTAAACATTCACGCAGGGCTATTAGTGCACACACAGTGAGAACTGGCCTTCTGCCCAGACACACACAAACATAGTTGGCGTGGCCAAGACTGATGGCCAGTAGTCACCAAGCCAACCGTTTGTTAGGTGTGAATCCTCAACAGAAGCTGGAGAGTTACGTGTGGGTATGTGTGGGTCTGTGAGAAATGAGAGGGTTGTGCGTGTGCTCACATTCCAGTCGATGGTGGAAAAGAAAGCGTGGCGTTTGATCTCCTCCACTCCGTCGGGTCCGGCCCCTACAGACACAGATCACTCAGGTTCAGTTAACCTGGCACGTTTGATTTTTATTGTTTTCAAAGGATCAACACATTCACACATTTTTCTCTCAGCGGTTTTCAGCATGTGATTAAAGTGGATGCCAAAATGTTAACAAGCTCCAGCTAAGCGAGTGGCGCAATGTGAGGATCAACACCTCATTTTCTTTTATTCAAACAAGTCTACATACGCTCACATGCAATCAGCTTTAATGCACCTTACCTAGTCTGTTAGCAGGGTTACGTTTAAACAGCATTCTTAGCAAACTCTGGGCTTCCAAACTTAGGAACTGGGGCATTCCCAACTTAGCTCTGGAGGGCAGAGAAGAGCAGAGAGCCACAGGTGAATATAATAAAAGAAAAGCTACAGTTGGTCATTACTTACATATCAAAACTTGTCCTACTCCTGTCATGCTTTGATTGTCTTAATCATGCAGTGCATAATGACTCACTTGAGAATCATGTTCATGGTCTCATTGCGGTCTTTCCCTTGGAATGGTAATGTCCCCGTTAGCATCTCAAACTGCGAACACACAATGACAGACAGAGAATGTAATTAACTGGATTTTTCAGTTCATACAAAATATCAAAGCACAAAATATAAGTGTGTAAGTTTGAGTGAGCTTGTGTACCATAAGTACTCCCAGAGACCACCAGTCCGCACTCTGTGTGTGTCCTCTCCTGTTGACCACCTCAGGGGCCATATACTCCACCGTACCACAGAAGGAATAAGCCTTCTTATCAGCATCTACTGACTCTTTACTCAAGCCAAAGTCTGCACAACAGCCATGCAAAGCAAAAAGGTAAGATACACAGCTGACTGAGCAGTCGCATCCAGTAATTATGCTATGCAAAACTTTTATTCTTTTAAAATCAGTTTAAGGACAAAAAAGAGGTCATAAATCTGTTCTTAGTAAATTAATATTTCATATGAAACAGTTTAATTACAGGCTGTTAACTAGAACAAGCTATTCAATTACTCTCTTGAATTAAAATATACTTTTAACAATTAAAAAAGTAAGTCAAACATTGCATGTACATTACAAATAATTAGCATTAAGTCAATACGTACCTGTTAACTTTATGTGTCCAGCTTCATCAAGTAAGATGCTGAAAGACAACAACAGTTTTTCCATGGAGGTGAGCTTCAAACAATTTTTCACAACAAAGTATTAAAGTAATAACAGTATTCAAGTCATCTCATGCCTTTGTTTTCTGCTTAAAATCACCTAGAAGTCTTGGGAATTTTTTTGCAAAACTATTAGAGTACTCCATTCAAAGCCACACTGGACACATCCAGTCACAGCTTCTGTTTGAAATTATTCAGACTGTGAAAAATGTGTTAGTTGGTATGGGTCTGTGTGACAATATACGTTTAGTGAAGTTATGGTCTGAAACGGCAGGTGAAACATAAATAGGAGGGAGCAGCCACACAAGGTGAAGGTCAAGTCCTGTTCTATGTGATGTAAGAACCGAGTTGTGTGTAAAGTACAGAAAAACACTACAACACATTCATCCTCAAGAGAACTGGATGATGATGATGACTTCAATTGGATGGAGTTAACAGGGTCATTCTGAACATCAGTCAATAGAGAAATAAACACACATTTTCCTTTAGATGATGACAAACAGAAGTTCGATGAACTTTAGTCAGCTATTTGTCACATAAGATTTAATGTCTCTTCACAAAATCTGATATAAAATCCACGTTAGCATTAATGTTAGCATCTCAGTGTTTTATGCTGTGTCTGTGTTCTATGGCTAATATGTTAATTCTTTTGAAGCATAATTTCCTCTTCGTAACACAGGACAATAATTTAGATTTTGGGTCTTTGAGAACTGCACACATAAAGTCAAAGACTCCTCCCAGTCATTCTCCATTTTATTATAATCAGTGTAGAAATGGAGGATAGAAAAGGGAATGGATTGGACATGAATATCTAATGGTTCAAAAACAACGTCTGAATAGAAACAGTTTTAATTTGAAATCAAAGTAATGTCTGACAAGTAAATCAACTTTTTGAGATCATTAGTAATGCCTCTTGGACAAGCACTTGCACAGAGCCATACAGCATATATGAGCAAGTCAAAACATCATCTGTGGTTTTTTACTTGTGAGAACAAATATCTTTAAAAGGAACCAAACACAGTTTACAGCTGTACAGATCCTTCCTGAGTCAGAAGATGAGTGTGGGGTTTGTGTGTGAAAGGTCAAAGGTGAGGATGAGGTCTAGGATTCATACTTCTCTGGCTTGAGATCTCTGTAAACTATGCCCAGGTTGTGCAGATGGTCGAGGGCCAGGGCCAGCTCTGCAAGGTAGAATTTCACATCTTCCTCTGTAAACATAACCTGATAAGAACTGGACAAATTTACTCTCTGAACTCAGAAGAGGAGAGAAATTCAGAAGCAAAGAAAAAAAAACACACATCTTCAATGTTAAGCTTCAATAACCACAAACAGAGAGAACAGAGTATTATTATTGTCACAATATCAACATTTCAAAAAGGTTACACAATTCAGCAAGCTGTTGATTTGACATTGCCAGCAGCTATCACTTTGGTTCTGAGACATGCTTTCAACACAAGGTCTTTCTAGAGAACAATCACACATTGTTTGAGTTCCCTGAAAGCATTTGAAAAGAGCTGATCTGAGCCTCTAACTGACAAGCAACTGATGATCTAAAAGCGAATAAAGATTCCAAGAAAAGCACTCGTGTTTCCATGAGGAATTCAAGTCATAATTTGAACAGCAAACAGAACACAGTAAAGACTAATGACTTGGCAGCACTTATGCTATTATAAAATGAATAAAGAAATTTTGCATACTAAATTTGCACCTGTTCCATTTGTAGCTGTCAACTTAAAAAATCCTTAGGGCTTTTAAAAAGAACATTGTGGCATATGTAGTTTAGATTCTCACAAATGTGTTTAAAACACTAGGGGTCGGGGGGGGGGGGGGGGGGAGACCTCCAAATTCATGAATAAAAAGGACATGCTGTACTTTTCTTTTCAGACAGAACAAATGGAAAAGGTGCAAAGAGTATAATGAGATGTAATATTAGGCAACAGGACGTCAGCTTACCTCTTTGGATAAGCGAGTGAATACATCCCCTCCCCTGAGAAAGTCCAGTATTAAATACAATTTCCCTTCTGTCTGAAAGGCTGGGAGACAAGGAAACAAGTAAATTACCTGCAAGCTAATCATATTGTGATTTCAACAGAAACCGAGACAAAACAAGTGTTTCGGTAACAGGGTGACGCATGTAAACACTGTAACTCACTTAGAAAAGCAGCAGCTTGCCAACATTAACAACAGTCACATTGAAATGATATGAAAAAGTCAGATATTGTCTTGATCCCTTATGTTTAATCATTGTTTCTATTGTGGCAATCTTGTCTGTTAAAAACTGGAAGTAAACATGACTCATTAAGAACAATTCCAGTTCAATTCATTATGTAATACCACTCAAAATATTCTTATAAAATCATATTAACAATGATGTTTCCGACTGGAACATGAACATGCACATAAGCAGCTTATCCCTGATTCAACCTGAACTGGGATGTAATCTGTATGATTATTTATAAACCGCCTGCATGCTATGTAAATAATGTTCCTCTTACCGTAGTGCAATTTCACTATGAAGGGATGATTGACTTCCACTAAAATGTCTCTTTCCATCTTAGTGCGAACTCTGTCCCTGACTGGAGAGACAGAACAGGAAGGGACAGTGAGAGGGAGAAATTCAACACTGAGGACAGAACATACTGGGCATTTTGCACTGAGGTGATTTGTGTGGATGTAGATCGAAAACAAAGTTGCGTTACCTTTCAAAGATGCCTTTTTTAGAACTTTCATTGCATATAACTGACCAGCATCTGGACCCAGGATCTTCCTGACAAGAAATACCTGAGAGAACAGGAGGTATTTAGAGAGGTACAAACTCCTACATGATGGAAACATTTGACTGGTCTGCTGCGTTCCCTCACCTTGCCAAAAGAGCCCTGGCCGAGGACTTTGAGCAGTTCAAACTGAGATGGATCAGCTTTCTCACAGCCCTCTTTCACGTGGTGAGTGATAGGAATCTCCTTATATGTCCCTTCATCCTACACAAACAGTATCAGTATGAGAGAGACACACGAGACTGTAGGTATTGCATCCCACACAAACACACACACACACACACACACACATGCTCCAAGACCTGAAGCCCATCATTACTTACACAGTGTGAGAAAGACTCTCCCTCCTCCATGGGCTCGTCCATGATCTGATGCCCATTGACCTGCAGCCAAACCAACAAGTTTCATCAGAGGAGTCGGGAACAGTAAACACTTTCACAAAGCTTGTTCATCCTTGTTTTCAGCTGAGCAGGACTATGACTGCAGCTGCTGCACGCCCACATGTATGATGAAGGATTCAACAGATGAAATCAATGAGTCACATGCAATAACAGTGCGCTCTCACTTTTCCCAACTGCAGCTCTATTTGTTGTCAAACAGTATGGAGTCCATACTCTAAGCCCGTCCAGCTGTCCAGCTCTCATCCCGTCCCTATAAAGCCCCTCATTATTAGCATTCTAGTTTAATCCCCAGCCAGAGCAAAAACAACATGTCTGACTGGCTCTGAGAGGCTGATGTTTGCTAGGGCAGCAGTCAGCCTCTTGAGGACAAACTAGGGTCCAGCTCTTTCAGGACTAGTGGCTGACAGTGGCGGCAAGGCGCTTTTTTATTAAAAGACCACATATAGACATAATTAGTTCTACTCAGGCGCTTGTTGTATGCCCCTCTTGTTTATTCAAAATAGCCATACACTGTGATAATGTCAGTGGAGGTCACATATCTCAGCATCCACAAATAAATCAAACAATAAAACACACTGCTCTCACATTAACCAGGTCTACATATTTCAGTTCTGTGCTGAAGCTCAGCCTGCATGATGTATTCGGTCCACTGTGTTTGTGTGTTGAATTCCATCAAGCCTCTGAAGAGGGGGGATGAGTCATAGCTCTACGCAAGCCCACTCAGTGGGTGGAGCCACCGACATACACTCACGTACATCCTCAGAACAGAGGCCAACAAACCTCTTTCCAACAGCTTAGCTCTACAGAATAACACGGAGAACATAAACATTCAAATCAGTCAATATATAGACACTTCAAAGCAAGACCCCACACAGAAGAAATGTCAAAATGTAAGCCCTGGTGCATCTCTGAAGTATAACATCCTGGCTAGCCAAAGCCAGGGCAGTGCTTGTGTCATAATTCACACATATATTTTCACTCCCACCTTTGCTGTGGCTCATCGCGGCTTGTAACAGAGTGCAGCCTACACTTGCAGCACAACCAGGCGAGCCTTTTTCAGCCATTTGAAAACGATGGTCTGAGAGACATACATAGTATATAAACTCACAATCACTGATACCGGCATAAAATACTTATACTGCTTACATATCGTCTTCAAAGTCAAAGTGATACGAGGTGCATTAAACACCCACTCGCCCAGTTTAAGTGGCTAAGCTTAATGTTTACTTCTGTGCTTCTTATCTTGGCAGCTTTCAAATAAACCGCATTCAGTGAACTGTAGATTAAAGAGCTTATTTGTAAAAAAAAAAAAAGATGAAAAACTTTTCCAAACGTAGCAACATTTGGTAGCAAAAACCATTCATGAATTATTCAACATTTCCAATGCCGCCTACATAAAATAGAATTAGGTACTTCAACGAGATATAAAAGATTGGGAATGTTGTGGCACAGGAGGGGAGAGTCAAGTTCAACTAATAATGGATGGACTGGCTCAGAAGTGTGTGTTGCAATAGCTTTTCTGCTCGCTTTAAAACAGCCACAGCAGTCAGACAGACAGTTTGTACTGTAGGTGTGAAAGACTGCAAAGAATCCCGGAGATGGAAAAGGTTTAGGATGTCAGGATCTCTGCAGCACATGAAGAAAGAAAGAAAAAAGAAATCTCATCATGGGGGCCACATGTTACAGAAAGCTGAACCTTTTAACAGCATTTGGAGAAGTCTTTTAAAAAAGTATGACTGGTTTTTATTCATTAAAAAAAAGGTCTGAAGATAATAAGGTAGCCTATGATTAATAGAAAGGGTTTATACTCCACTAAAGAGTCCCCTGTTGTTTGTGACCCTGCTCGACAGAATATGTCGCTTTAATGATTAATCACAACTTCACTTTGATAAAGCAGTTAATATACTGTCAGCTATGATAGTTAGTTATTGCGTAGCTGGCTCACAAACCTAAAGTTACAGCTAATAACAACACAGATTCACTTCTGCTGCTGCCCCCCTTTTTTTTTTTTTTTTTCTGAACAAATTTAAACCCGCGTTAGCTAGGTGTTGAAATCTCTAACATAAAATATAAACGTTGCCGAAACACCTCACTGCCCCAACGACAGACACGCAAAAACCCTTCACCAGCTCTTCCATTACCGACACGGTGGAGGTTGAATGGAAACTTGTGTCCCAAGTTTTGGAGCCTGCAAGCTGTCAGCTAGCGTGCTAACTACGAGCTAATGCTACACGCGCTAGGCTAACTCCTCTCGAGAAGTGTAAATAACAACAAAAACAAGCTAAGAGGAGGCCGTGTGTGTCACCGGGTAAACAGCTCGTCCCGTGTGTGGAACAAAACGAGCGGCGGCGACAGCACCCGGACGGGCGGCCACCAAAAAAAACACCCCCCCTTCTTCCAACAAACACCAAAAAACAGAGCCACAAAAATAAACACCTAACCAGCTGTTAGCACGAGCTAGCGTGTTAGCATGCATCACGGTGCTTCTGCAGGGTCGTGACGCGAAATTTAAGCTCTAAACTCCCCCCCCTCCAAAAAAAAAAGACAAGCAAAAAAACACACAAAAAATAAAAGCAACCTTAAGCTTAAATCTCTATGCAAAAAAATAAATAAAACCACGCTTTTATCCACTCACCTCACTACTAACGCTGTTTACCTCCATCTTGTGCCAGGATTGCTCTCCGAGTCTAAGGCATCGTAGTCGACCTAGACCCCCGCTCCACGTTGCATGTCTTCCCCCAGAGTCTGTGTGGAAGTCCGGCTCTTCTGCTTTGATGATCCGACGCGAGCTGTGTTGCTACGGACCGCTATCGGGATGTGGAGGGGAGAGGGGGGGGGAGAGGGAGAGGAAGAGAGGAAGAGGTGGTGGTGGTGG
>NW_023339785.1:20738760-20738908 GCF_004916995.1 Morone saxatilis | reverse complement strand
GAGAGGAAGAGGTGGTGGTGGTGGGGAGAGGAGGTGTTTGGGGAGGGGTGGGGGGGGGTATCGGTGCAATAGTTGGATGTTGATGCCTGGACCATACACTCGCCGAGAGCACCGCTCACCCTGCCATGGATGCGAATATGGCGGCTAT
>NW_023339785.1:20729718-20738616 GCF_004916995.1 Morone saxatilis | reverse complement strand
AGAGAGAGAGAGAGAGGGAGGACGTGGTGTGGTGTGGTGTGGTGGGGTTGGGAGGGAGAGGGGGGGTAGATGTTGTATGACACGCTGCGTGTGACATACATGCATCCGGGTGATGCACTCTTTGCTTGCGACTGAAATAGTCACTGCCATTGTAACAAGACAATTTAGTTAATTTTTTTTTCATTTGTGGTTGACGCAGGAGCAGGCAGACAGCTCTTTTTGGGGGGGTGAGCCATATGAAATCTAAGCCTCTGATCTTAAAGGGTGTAAGTTGAATGTTTTAAAAGCCACTGTTTCATAAGCCTGTCCATCCCTAGTCCAAGTGGAAGTAAGAGGCTTAAAGCTCATCCACTTTCTCTACAGCTCTTGTTTCTCTCTCTCTCTCCCACCCACGGGTGCAAAGCCTTTGTGTGGTGGTTACACACTACATGTCTACATTTGCTTGCATTGACACACCACTTCTGCTTATACACTTAACAGGATAGGTCACCGTGGACACGATATTGGATGTTGAACTGAAGTGTACCTCGGGTTTAAGTTTGAATCCTTCGCTTCCTGAATGAGAAATGTCATCAGAGTTATTGTATATCAATCAAGTTTTAATTTTATAAATGGAATCTGTATAAATTGAAGCATGGTCCCGTAGTTTGAGCAGTTTAAAGATGATCTACAATACAAAAGTTCTCAGTTAGTGACTCTTTATACAGTTATAATACTCTGAGCTGAGATAACTAACTCTGTTTACTCACTGAGTAATGTGAAGAATATGTAACAGAAATAAAACCACACAGATAAGTTAGAGGTCGTTTATTGTTCTCTCTGGACGGGTCCAGAGCAAGGCGAATGATATGCAGTAAAAAAGGCATTTGTCAGCCCAACAGTCATAGTGAAGCATCAATCCACAGGCACTGGGCGTGGAGGGTGAGTTTACCAGAGTGTTTGTGTAAATGTAAGACCATAAAGTCCCTTCTTGTGTGGAGTGTGGAAACGTCTGTATGAGTCTATGTGAACTGATGTACATAAGATAGTCACTTTTGTTCTGAAACTGCTTCCTGCAGTTGCTCCTCTGATGCAGAGGGCTCGGTAACTTCAGTCGTCGTATCATCTTCGTTTATGGTGACCAGCGGGACTTCTTCGTATGCTGGGGCCGGTGGAGGCTCCACGTTGCTTGCACCGGTCGCCGGGGAGTCGTCATGGTCGGAAGACGCGTCTGCTGACACGGCAGCAGGCTGGCTTCCTCTCTCCACATTCATGTCCCAGTCCTGGTCTGAAGGCTGAGGTAGGCTGGCCATGAGTTCCTAAACACAACGGCAGATTCAGGTTAGAAGTTTCTATATTTCTAATGGATCTTGTCACGCGTAAACATGACTGCGAATGTACCTGCTGTCTCTCCAGGTCATTGTTCCTCACAGCGCTTAGCAGGCTCTTCGTGAAGCTCGCAAGCTCCTGGTATTTTATTTTTTGGTTCTCTAGCTCATTCTCTAAGAACTGCACTTCCTCGTGCTGAAACAGAAGGATTCAAAGAGGCAAAAAAGTTCATTTAGAGCTTGAAGAAACTGCAGCTTCATCAGTCCGTCATCGTGTTGTGTGTATTTTCACCTTAAATTCCAGCAGGCTCTGCATTTGCTCTAGGTCCGAAGCCACTAATTCACCATATTCATCTTCTTCCTGCTCATCCTCATCAATTACTTCAATCTTCTGTTAAAAAAAAAACACACAGATTAGATCAAACGATAATAACTTTGTATAAAGAAACTGAAAAATTAAATTAAATATGATCACACATGCAAGTCTTATGGTGTCTATTATCTGCTCTGGGTTCTATTCCTTATGTTTGTAATGTACTTTATTATGTAAAACATTTTGTTTTCATTGCGGTTTTGGATGAAATGTGTTACATATGTAGATAAACTTTGATTAGTTTTCTCAAAGAAACAAACCATACTCTTAGGTAAAAACAAAACTCTTAAACTTACTCTTGCTTGTAGAGTGTCAACTGTGTGGTGTAAAGATTGAATTAGCTTACTCTAACTGTGAAACACATGATGCGAGACATCACCATCATCCATGGTTATATGTCATTGGACAGAGATAATGATGTCAGACATACTCTAGTAACAACTTAAAAACAAAAACATCTCAGGGACGGGACGGAAAAAAGCGTAATAAAGAATATTAGAATCGCACACCCCACTTTTAATCTGGGATTAATGATTAAAATGAACACAATTTCATCATTTTTTTCATCATCACAATTACTCATCATGCTTGAAAATGCCTGCGATTGGTCAATACGTTTATTTGTGAACTGGAAGCAAATCTGTAAATTTGAAAGAACGAAACAGTGGTTATTATTATGATATGATTACGTCCTAGACTTTTAGTGTGTGTACATTTAAAAATACATTAATAACTATTAATAAAAGCTTTCTTTACAGCAGACATTTTGAACTGTCATAGTAGGAGAAGCCAGCATGTACAATAGCAGGACCCTGAACCGAAGCAGCTTAAATTAGTTTTATTATTTACACCTGTGTTTATCTTACTGTGACATGTCAAAATGTCCACTGTGAAATAGGCTTATTAAACATCCCATTACAAATGAGAAAATGTGCCAAGTTCATATCTGATTAATGAAGGTACAGCTGGTGTGGTTTTGTTGCTACAAACTGATATGAACTTAAATGCTTAAGTAGAATGAATGAGCTCTGATTCACTGTATCTCATCTGAGTATGAACACCATCTCCACCAGTGTCCATTCCTAAGTGGGTAAATTTAATGAGGCTGTACAGTAATATTAGAGAAATAATGAAGTACCACATTATTGGCCTGTAGAGCAGCAGTGGGCACATCTATTCCATCTTCTCCGTCTCTATGTTGCGAGTCGATGGTGCCATCTAGAAGCCAGAACAATGCATTAATGTTGAGCCATGCAGTTTATACAGAGGTAAGTGAGCGTGTATATATAATATCAGCCGCCTAACCTTCAGACAAGCAGACAGATCCCCCATCATTCAAGTCATCTCCGAGTTCAGGCGTTCTGAGGCACTCCTCGTCAGGGCTGTGGCTCAATGGAGATTCGTTTCCCGGGGATGAGGTTGTAAATACAGCAGGCCCACCTTTAGGTGGAGGGATTTCAATACCCATCAGACGGTACTTCCTCCGCCTGTTACTGATCCATGTCTGCCGATTGGAAAACAAAAGACAACATAGTATGTCTCTCACAGGTGCTAAAATTCAAGGAAATCAATCAGATTGTTTTTAAAATAAGTGTCCAATGTGATACATATAAAGGAAAAGCCAGGAAAAAGGGTTCATGTAAATAATAATAATCACACCATATAACCTATAATCAATGAGTATAGATGTATGACATTAAGCCTTAACTAAATTAGTTTAGAGTAGTTCATTTAGTAGTTAATTATTTGAAGATTATCCCATAGTGGTGCAAAGATATTTTTTCCTTGCAATAAATATCCCAGTAAGTGAGATGGCAGTGGGTCATGTGTGTGTCACGACTGAGAGACTATATTTAGTCTGTCAGCATTCCTACAGTGGCCTTGATATATAACTGCATGACTTTTACACAACTTTGAGTGAGTAAGTTAGAAAACTTCCATGACCTAGAAAAGTTATTTTTTTCTGTTTTCGTTTTCGCTTACAAAAGTTCAGACAAGTCAAGTAGTCTTGTTTTCTCTAAATGTCATAGAAAAGTGTCCAGACAATGCAATTAAGGCTCAAAACTTGCTCAGTCTACAAAACTCTTTTTCAATGATACTGCGGAAATTAGATGCCAGGAGGGAATCTGTACTTTTCTAGAGTTATCTTTATTTATTCAACCCTGTTCATTACCTTGACTATTTCAGTGTCTACATTGAGTTGGTTTGCTGCAGCAGTGATCTTTTCCCTGCAGACTGAGCCCAGGCTGGTCATGCCTCGGTCCCAGTAGCGCTTCAGTTGGATGAGATCCCCATCACTGAACTGGGTCCGATCCTGCAGCTGAAAACACAAACCTGTGTTTAACAACAGAACATTCAGGAATAGCGAGCAGCTTCATAACTCCCCAGAAAACATCACTATAAATGTGTAATAATGATACAGTAGGAGTTTTTTTCCTATATTATATATTCTAAATGTTGCATTTAAAGTGACAAAAAAAGTACTAACAGTTCTCTTTCTGGAGTTGCTGATAACCCATGGGGCAGCAGACACACCAATTGAAGTCTGCACACAAACACAGACACATCCAGGTTAAGTCTTTCAACTCACTTTGATGGGAAGCAGCAACAACACAAACCTCTCCTACCTGTGAGCTGGATTCCACTGTAAGTGAGGTCTGTGCTGTGAGGGAGTAGCTGCCCTGAAGAGTTGTGTTGCTGTGGAGGAGTGTGGATCTGGAGCTAGTTGTAGGGGGCGTGTGGCTTCTTCTCACCACAGACACTTCAGCCCTGGTTGGGCTGACTGGCGCCTGCTCCCTGTGAATGTGTGTCCGAGCAGCCATATTTGCCAACTCCTCTTCCCTTTGCCACTCATCTTCTTCATCTCCAGTTTCCATGGCGATGGAGAAGTTATGACTGGTGTCCAGAGGATGGGGCGCTGGCCTATGACTCTCTTGGCCTTTCCGGGTAGACACTTGACTTGGCTTAAGTCTGTCGCCCTCGTCTCTCTCTGACAAGGTGAAGACCTGCTGGATACGAGGTGTCTGCTCAGAGGAGGGACCAGAGTTTTGTACTGGGAGGGAGACCCGAGTCTTCTGAGGGGCAGGTGGTTGAGGTTGAGGGTTGGAGTGAGGTCTGGGCTGAAGCTGAGTCTGGGACTGTGAGGAAGAGGACCAAGGGCGAGTTTGCGCTGTACCATACTGCCTAGTCCAGCTGTGAGGTACCACCCCTGCTCCTGCACTTACCCCTGCCTCCCCTAGGGATGAAGTTCCCTTCCTGACTGCAGTGTAGACTAAAGGCCCTGAGGCTGATGTGAGGGATGGGAGGTTTTGAGACAGTGAGACCAGCTTGGAGTGGAGGGGTGAGGAGGCGGAGTTGCTCCTGCTCTGCAGGGCCTGGTTGATCAGAGATGAGGATGTGTGTGCAGAAATCTCCGAGTCTGACTGAGACGGGGGGGCTGTGGGTCTTGGTCGCGAGCGAGGGACGGAGTTTAGAGAGTAGATCCCGGTCAGTATGACGTCATTGTTGTTGTTGTTGTTGTTGCTTCCGCTGCTGAGGGGAGAAGAAGAGGAAGGAGACGAGGATGTCGACGAGAAAGAAGGGAAGGACGAGGATGGAGGGAGAAGGTGCACGCGATTCTGGAGGTTCCGCGCTGCAGCCATTTCAGCAGGGAGCAGCGCCCCTGCCGCCAGGCTATGATTGGACAGAGCACCTCCAGCTAATGTGTGATTGGAGAGTAGTCCCCCAGCGAGTCCGTGACTGGACAAGGAATGAGACACGCCTCCGTTCTGTTCTACTTTGGAGGCCAGCTTACGCCTTTTGTTGCCAACCCATGTCTGCGGAGAAAAGAGCAATCAGCTCAGTGACATCACTTAAAAAAACATTCTGCAAAACACTAGAGGGACTAATTCAGCAAAGTGAAGATAATAATTCATGACTCTGCATTAAAATGAAGGACTCACTGGGAAGAGACTAGACTCACTGTCTCAATTACTGGCCCCAGCATTACATGGGCATCCTTTATAAGAAACGCACAAGCGCATTTACCCGGACCACGCTGAAGTCCAGTTTGGCCTCCTGAGCACACTGCAGTATCAGCTGGAAGCAAGCCTTGCTCTGATTGGTCATCCCATTCTCATAGTAACGTTCCAGGATCCTCTGCTGTTCAGCCGTAAACACTGACCGCAGGTTCATCTGAGAGAAGACCTCAAAGATAAAAAAGCCTCCAAAACTTTGTATTACATGAGAATTCACGACTAACTGAAGCTTGCGAACAGATTATGGTGGATGATTAGGTTAAATAGATAAAGTGTTTAGAGCTAATCTATAACTTAATTACACTTGCAATTTCCTGTCTTCAGCTTATAAACGGAAATAAGAGAGTTTGTGTAGCCAATTTAATTCTAAAAATCACAGTATTTTTTCATATTAAACATTAATTTAGCAAATGCGTCTATTAATATATAATAAGAACCTGTATTTTTTTTTTTTTAATTTGTCCGAATTCTTTGTGAAAATGATCTTTTTACAGCTCATACTGGAATACAATTGTTGATATACTCACAGCCTGCAGGCCACGCCTTTGTGGCCACGCATCCATTCTGCTACTGGAGGGGAACGGGGTTGCCATGCAGATCACAACAAAACCTCCATGTTTCTAGATTAGCACAAGTTTGAGTGTACTCATCCTGTCTCTGTAACCTGGCACACTGCTGGGTAATGTGGCTGAGGAGAGAGAAAAAGCAGAAAACGTGTAAATAAAAAGCTCAATCCCATGTCATTACGAGCACACTTCTGGTCTAAAAATAGAACAAGAGACTAGCAATCTTCTCTGGCTCAAGATTGAGAACTGGAACAATGAGTTTCATCATTTCATGTAGACAGCCAGTCAACACATATAATATGTTAAAACAGTTTGAAAAAATTAGATCAAGCAACGTGACGCTGTAAAATATACGCCATGCTGTCAGTCAAAGCATAATAAGCTATGACAAGCCACTGTGTAACATCAAAAACACTATCAATCAAGCGAATGTTGTCCCTAGCAAGAAGTTGCTCTATTTATCAACTGAAAACCATTGACATTTTTGCATTAAAGAGTTAAAATTAGTATTAATTACAAATTATATCTTAAGAGTTTTTAGTTTAGTTTCCCACTATAACTGTGTGTTAATACCCAATAGGTGCTGGAAATGTTGCAAACAGGAAAAAGCTGTTTAAATACACTGTTGCACTGCAGCGCAACAACCTGTTTAGGTTTCATCAGACAGTGAGCGTTGTGTTCCTATTTCTATATTTAACTTTTTATCAGTGATTAGACTTCGTTTTGGCAGGAAAAGGTTGCATATGATGTAGTACGGACTATTCACTACAAATTAGAGCTTGCGAACAGATCATGGTGGATGATTAGGTTAAAGAGAATAACTATATTTTTTTTGGTTTACATTAAATTTACATTTAAATATTATACATACATTGTAAATGCTTTTGGAAATTCTGCATTTAACGATGGTCGTGCAAATAAAACAAATGTGAATTTAATTACTTTTTATCTCAGTAATCAAATTACAAAAATGTAATATTACAGATTTTCTTAGTTAATTTAGAAATGTACTCTGTTTCTGAACATTTCTTCATCTCAAAAGGCTGTACTGCACCAGTAATAAAGACTTCTGTCTGTCTTCTGTCTTATTACAGTCTAATAGTTCACATAGTATCTGACTTTTTGGAGAAAAAAAATAAAACACCAGGTCAAGTAAAAAGAAAAGAAAAGAAAAGAAAGAAAATTCAGCTCCAAACTTTAATTGTTAATGAACATTTAGTTTTTAACATGCCTTGAAAATAATAAGAAACAGTGACAGTCGAAGTTGAATAACTTGCTTTTGTGGACACAGCTCACTTTTATCTTTGCCACACAAATAGAAATAGAAATGAATGAGGGGTCGGGCGTTATGAATATGAATTTTGAAGTTTCGAAGCAAGATCTGCATCATGTTTGTATACTGAGAGGGAGCGGGGGGAGAAAGGAGGGAGCAAAAGGAGGGAGCAAAAGGAAGGAGCAAAAGGAAGGAGCAGCCCGGTTATTAAAGTCCAAACACAGAGAGATGAAAAAAACTCTGCTGACTAAAACACAGCTGCTGTTCCAGTTGTTGGGAGGCTTTTGATAAACACAGAAAATGTCACATACGGGAATGTTGTGCGACCAATAAGCATCCAGCAGCTTTATTTTGGCAGGCTGACTGCGCATGGCTACAGTCAATATGGAAACATTACGGAGAGAATTAGCGACCAAATTGTGAGCACGTCAGGTTAGTACGCCACCGAGGCGACAGCCCGGGGATCCACAAACACTTTAACAACACGGGAAACTCCTGCCAGAACTTCACGACGGCGAGCCAGACAGTAAACAAACCGGGTACGCGCCGCATCACCACAATGGCCATGCAGACAGCTTGGCGTTAGCTTGCAGGCCCGAGCGGCCATATCGGAGCCAGCCACAACGCTAGCTCGCATTAGCATTAGCTCTCCCAATGGATAGCTGCAGCTAAACTTTTCCTTTCAAATCTGTGATTTCTCGACCCTGGCGCGGTCATTCTCGCTGACCCTGGCTCCCGGCGGACACGAGCGGAAGCGATCCGGGTCGCCCCCGAAGCTTTGCAAAGTGAAGTCACTTTCCTGCTTACCATTTTTGATGTCAAAATCAGACGAGCGTTCCAATTCAGCAGATTTCTTCAGCAGTCCCCTTTGCTAGACAATGAAATCAGAACGTCCGATCATCAATTCTAATCATGATTGTGACGTGTTTGCAGACAGGAGCCAATGGGAGCTCAAGATCATCGCTGTGACATTCGGAAAGGGCTGAAAACTGAGCGCCGTGGTCCCGCCCACCATTGACTTTGTTCAGTGGGCTGCTGGAGGAGGAGGAGGTCACAGACATGGAAGCAGACGAAAACTTTGGATGGTGAAAAACGGTTTGTTTCCCTCATCAACCTGAATATGTCAAAGTAATCCATTGTTATTGTTTTTTTTATGTCTCCACTGACATTGAGCTTGGACGCACATTAGGTGCTGGGAATGCTGCCAGCAGGAAGCAGCAGTCAGTTTGAAGTGACTGGATCACTGCAGGCTACAATATTTAATAAGGGAATGTTGTGTTGAGATTTCTATCTTTTAACTTTTGATCAATCATTCATTTTTATATTGACAGGAAAAGTTTGTGTTTCAGTGTTGCTTTTTTTT
>NW_023339785.1:20728720-20729618 GCF_004916995.1 Morone saxatilis | reverse complement strand
GAGAGAGAGAGAGAGAGTTAGGGAAAAGAGAGGAGGGAGGGAGGGAAAGGAGAGAGCGTTTGTGTGCGTGTCTCCTGTGTGTGCGCGTGGATTGCACCACCGCATCCCGTTCACCGTTTCTGCAGGCGGCCATGCTCTGATGGAGAGAATAAAACTGACAACCCTTTCTTTTTCCTCAGATTTAACCACCGCCGTGTCATTCCAGATGTGACTGACAAGTCGTTTTATGTCGCCTGCATTGAGTCCTGTGCTGTTCATCTCGGAGAGACTGTGACACCATGGCTTTGGTTATGGAACCTATAAGTAAATGGACACCAAAGCAAGTGCTGGACTGGATGAAAGGTAATTTGAATTTGAATTTGAATCTCTTCATTGCATCAGGCTGGTAACGCTGCTTGTGTTTGAGGATGGTGGTGATGATGATGATGATGGTGAGGGTGAGCAGCGGAGGGCCACACTGTGTGCATGTGTGTGTGTGTGTGTGTGTGTGTTCTCCTGATCCAAACCTGCAGGCTGACGCGTGATTTCAGCCGCTGTAACTGACTAGTGTGAGACTGATTAAAGTCACTAAAGTAGAGTGAATGCGTTTGAGCCGGTGCAGTGAAATGGATGTCCCCAAGAAGCAGGGAGTGGAGGCTCAGCATTCTGTCATCTCGCTTGCTTGAGAGCGCACCCCTCAGCAAGCCAAGCTTATGGACTGCTGCTGCTGCTGCTGACTCCATCAGCAGCAGCAGCAGCAGCAGCTCTCATCAATGAATGTGGAAGATATGTCATCTGCTCTTTCACTCACTGCCACATGCTCTGAGCCCATATCACCACTCGCCGTGTGTCTGCGTACGTGCATGAGCGCGTGCGTATATGATTAATGTAGTTAGCTGCATGCACCCCCCCCCCCCAC
>NW_023339785.1:20719097-20728604 GCF_004916995.1 Morone saxatilis | reverse complement strand
TTTTTTTTTTTTTGGTGCTTTTTTTTTTATGATGCTCGCTTTGCTGGCGCGAGATACGTCCCTTCAAACAGACAGTATGAATGAGTAATCACTAATCATGCGTGTATGAGTGTGTGTGTGTGTGTGTGTGTGTGGTAGGAGCTGCTCTCACGCACAGTGGTCAGCTACGGAGCTGTGAGAGAAACTGTGGTAGGCCTATTGACAGACAATGGGGAGGGAGGGTGTCCGCAAACCCTTACTTAAGAGAATGATTACTGTGTGATGACTCAAACTCACAATGCATGTTCCTGTGGATAATTGTGTGTCTGCGGTGATCACACACACACAGAGTGACCATCTCATCTAAGAATTTCTTAAAACTCCATACTCCTACATGTGTTTTAAGACTACTCGAGCTCCTTTTGGATGTGATAAAATGGTGATGGTAAAAACTCATGTCTGAGATTAGAAGTCAAGGTGGATGTTAGACCCTCAGGGGACACGGCGAGAGAGTATTTGGGATGCGTTACGTTGAGTGATTACGATGATGTTCCTGGTTTTATAATTGCTCTTCTCAGCCACAGTAAGAAGCAGCCAGTGGAGTCACGGCTTCAGCCTCTGATCCCTGGAGTGTTCACTTGGAAAGCTGTGCTCCTTTGCACCGTTCATTAAGAGAGAGTTTCAATTTTATTGGGGATTAGATGAGTAACAGGCCAAATATGGTTAGAAATGTTGGTTTTGGTTCAGTTTTTTAATATCACTCACAGTGTAACTGACTTATGGGCATATTTGTGCTCAGGATATCTAAAAGTAAGATAGACAGGAAGATAGAAGTGATCGGAGCTTTGACGGAGAGAAACTGCCTTTCCCTCATGTTAAGCCGCGACAGAAACTGTGGAGTTAATTACACTTTATTTTAAAAACATGCTGCCAGTTTAGGGCCCATAAAATAATTTTATGAACCAGCCAGTCCTAAAAAACAAAACATGTGCAGAAATATAATCCTAGATGTGGCAGTATTATATATTCCACCCAAGGAAAACCAATGTTTCCCCCTCTTAAATGTTCTGTATGAAGACTGCATATGAAAACCGTACAATTTTGTGTATGAACATTTTGTAAGACATGTTGGTTTTGGTCTGCTAATGAGGAACAGACAGTTTTATATCAGTTATTTCCAGATTCTTGTTCCTCAATCTCAAATAGACAACAGGAACTGAAAGACAGCATATGGAGATGTTAGTGAGTGTCATGATTCAAAACTACGAGCCGAATCTGGGGAAAAAAGGATCATATTTCATTATGGCCACATATGCTATTATTTGCAGGTTTCAGGTAATGTAATACGCTGACATCCTTTTGGGTTGGTCATCACTAAAGGAAAGGCAAAGAAACATTTACACAGTCGCACCAAACTCATGCAGGAGAATTGTTTCATCTCCTTACTGCTCCACTCTCGGTCTCCTCATATATGTGTTCTTTGAAAAAGATTCTCCTGGCCTCTTCCTCATGCAGAGCTGGGTCTCAGAGTCCTTTTCATAGACGTTCAGTAACATCTCCCAGTGTTGTGCCTTTTCCTGTGAAGCCCCCCTCTTTCTTCCTGTGGGGCTTCAAACATAGACCCTCCGTGGCAGGCTTATGCTCAGATATTATTTTCTTATGAATAAAGTAAAAGGCAAAAGGCTAGTACTAATCTCTACGCTTACAGGCGCTTCACTTTGGCCTCTTTTTCTGGAAGCTCTTCATCTCTCTCACGCTGATCTGAGTAGTCTTGTGCCATTTTTAGGGAGCAGTGACACTGAGACCTCCTTTAGAAGTACTATAGTGATTTCTCTTGCTCAACATAAGAGAGAAAAGTACTTTAAATATACACAGATATAAGACATACGGCGTTGATAGCAAACATCTGTCCTCACCTACATGTTTCAGACAAATTGCTCTAATTATTATTTCTGTGAAGAGTCAGTTGACCATTGTCCTTTCTCATTCTTTCATATTTGAATTTTTTTTCCTATTTGTCTGTGTACAATGGATAAAGGTAGCGATGTAGCAACACCTTAAGCTGAACTGTGTGTACTATTTGGTATAATACTTTTAATGCCTCCACTAGATAGCACCAGTAGAGAGATGACCGAAATAAGGAAGAGAGATGCAACAAATGTCTCCAGCTGGACCTGAACTACAAGAAATAGGTAACATAAAATGATAATACTTAAGTTAAATACAAGTACCTAAAAATTCTACTTAAGTACCGGACATTAAATCCCTCCACCTTTGAAATAGCTGCATTTGCATTTGGGTTTGCTTTATGAGATCATCAACTTGGACTCGGAGAGCTTGAATTATGAAGACAGTATCAGGTTTTGTGACATTCATCAGAGCGACAAATTTAGGACTGCACTTTTTAGGAATCCATCCATCCCCAGCACAGAGACAAGGGTAAAATTACAAGCTTTATCTGGGTCTCGTGGACAGCAGCTCCTTCTCCTCAACTGTCCGCTACTGTCATATGAGAGAATATGGGACAGAGAGATGGGATACTCTGCAATCCCATCAAGAAAACCTGACACAGCTAGCTACCAGGCCAAGCAGCCTATACTGTAGCTGTAGAAGGACTGCTCCAGCAGCAGAGCACTGGTGAGGCTCACAGAAAGATGACTCATCAGCGTTTGTTTTGATTTGAACACCCACACCGGAGGAGTTTCCTCTATGTGTGTGTGCGTGAGGGTATGTATCTGCTGGGGTGTGTGCAGACGCAATTGATGTGTAAAGTATGACGCGTACGGATCTGCGCCTTAACATTTTAGGCACCAAAGAAAAATGGACTTCTTCTCGGCTCTCGGCGCTGTCTATACCTCATAAGATCACCCTGTGCTTTCAGGCGCACGGTATCGGCAGCCTGCTGATGCATACAGTGACAGGAAAATGAAAAAAGGCACTTCACTTTTCCTGCAGTAATCTCTCTTTTCCTCTTTGTTTGCTCATGTATTGGAACAAGAAAAAAATCTAAAAATAAAGGTGATATGGGACATTTTAGTCAGCGCGAGGAAGTGTGAATGACTGAGAATCATGAGACGTACAAATTTAGAAGAAATTCAACTTGTTATCTGTCGAACATTTTTGCATATAAGTGTGTAGCAGTGGTATGATATGGAGAATGAGACTGCATGATATGCTCCATTCCTCTGGTGAAAGAATCCCCTGGATGTTATTTGGTTGTTTTAGTGTCCTGGGGTGTTGAGAACCATGTTTACTACCATTCCATACTGTGTCCCCCAATTTAGTCTCCTGCTGACATGGTAAAGAAGTCTGTGCTGGCAAACACGCTTCCCCTGGCTCTGACTGTGTGCTTGTTGTAGTTTCAGCTGCATTAAAGATTAAAGAGCGTGCCTTATTGTGAGGAAACACACACTCACATATACACACACGTAGAGGAAACTCCTCCAGTCGTCGATTTTCATACACAAAAGATACGCGGCATATGGATGCACACGGACACATGCGCTGGTTCACAGAAATATATGGTATGTATGAATGTATGCACACTGACACACATGCATAGACACACAAACTCTGGAGCAGCAGCTTTAAGTGGGGCATTGGTAGTCATGGAAACCAGATCTGATCGTGCTGGAGTCACAGCACATGTCATAAGATGGGGAACCAGCAACACACACAGATGCCCCATCTACATTCTGTATGCCACATAACACATTTAGGCACATAACGAGGCACACATGCATGCGGCACTTGCACAGGCACGCACACACACATACACACACACACACACACAAGCTTCCCCTCCTGTTTTATGGCCCTAGGCAGAGAGAGAGTGAGAGAGAGCAGGGACACGGATTCAAAAATGGGGAGGCGCAAAGCAAAATGAAAGAAAGGCTGAGGAGGCTAAGATGGGGGAGGAAACGAGGGAGTGTGCAAGAGGAAGGGTTGGCATGACGGAGGAAGAGGGGGAGAGCACAGAGGGGATGGCAGAGCGGTGCGGAGAATGGGAGATGCAGTGGGCATCATATCAAAGCACCCGCTCTATCCGGGCACTCGGACAGAGGGGCCTGTGTGCATGTGTGTATGTGTGTGTGTGTGTGTGTTTTTGATTTTGCACCTGTTGTTCCGGGGCCTGCAGTTTTACGAGCACATATATTAACTTTGAGTAAAGTTTCTCAACCTTGGCGCCAGGACCCCAGATAAGATCACATAATATACGGCCAGGGTCACTGGAGATTTCTGGATATGGCAAACACTGTGTGAAAAATAAATGTACATGACAGCTTAATTGCTGGATTTATAGGCAGGCAAATATTGAAACTTAAAAGATTAACCTACATCACAAACTAGATTTAGACTTAAGGCTTTAATAGTAGCCATGATGACTATCTGGAGTTTATTCTAGTTTAACTGTCAGCACTCTGTTACTGCAACGCTAGTTTGTCTGTTTATGCTCAGACCAACAGTTGGGTCTTACAAAATGTTTAAGAATCATAAAAATCATTTGGTTGAACAAGCTTATTTTCATCACTGCTCTTTAGTCATGTTTATCAGACTGTTACCACTCTCTTGAAAACATAATTATACTAATATCTACTGCATGTAATAGCACTTCGAAGCTAATTATGAGGTCAGTATTAACTACAACAACATACAATAATAATAAAAACAACATTGTTTTCTAGACTATTATCTCAGTTGCAATACATGGACCAATCAAACTGCTCACAGCCAAAGATATTTCCAGGCATTTCATGCTTGACCCTGCATTAATTCATTCTATGGGTGCAACAAGCTGTGACCAATATAACTGACATATTATCAGCTTTATAAGGTTAATATGGCATATACATCTTAGAAAACAGTTGACGCTTGACAAATGTAGTCCAATATGAACTCTTCTTTTAGCTCAGTTTGTCGTCCCACCACCTTCTGAGAAATATATTTGATATATCTTTGGCAGCTGAATCCTACACTATGTTCATGAGCTAGTTAATAACTACAGTATGTGTGTCAGTTGTTTGGTGCTGGGCAGATATTGTACAATGGGTTTATCAGAGACTTTTTGTGAAAACAGCTGCCCAATTTGTGTCGATAAAACCGAATGTTTTGTGGAACTGAGGGGAGCTGCGGAGTTGGGTGACTATGAGCGACTCCTTTTACATTACACACAGTCATTTGACCCATTGTTAATAAAAAGATATTCAGCAGAGCAACTTTAATGTCAACAAGTGAGCATAATTATAGTGACATTTTTGTGATTATTTACATAGCAGAAAAGCTACGTAAAGTTGGCACAAAGACCGTTTCCTCCAGCGTGGGATGGTTTAGAAAAGTGTGCTTCTTTTCCACTTCACATTTCTGAGCATTTCCAAGTTTCCCATCTTCCTCTAAGTCTTCTTCTCTCCCCAAACTACAGTTGAACAATTGAAAAGGGTAGAATAGGGATAGTTAGGGCTTGTGAGGTAAAGCCAAAGTTCATGTTAACATATTATTATAGTTCCACTATGTCTGCAGTCACTTCAGATTCCCTCAGGTCGGTTAGATCCTCAGAGTCGAGCTCTGCCTCTGAACTCTTTGCCGCTTCCTCGTTGACCCTGTTTTCCATCTTCCTGTTCCTTCAGATTGCCTCTTGACACCTTCCTGCTAGTTGAATTTCAGAGAGGAGGCTGTGGTGCACTTGAAAGCTCATACCAGGGAGCTAAAATGGCAAGGTCTTAAGAATATTCTGTCATGATGTGATGAATATTTCACAGTAGAAATATTTTTAGTGAGTGTTGTGTCATATCTTCGCACTCACCGAAGCACTTACTCCGGCTGGAAGCTCACAGATGGGTGGCTAGGCGTCGGGACAGGAGTCTTTGCGGCCTGCCACTGCTCTTAGCCCAATCTCTTCTCTAACCCAAACATGGTCTCAGAGGGAAACACAGGTCTGACAGTATGATTTCAGTTGATGTTAATGGCCAAGCAGCAAAGTAAGTGAGTTTTTCAGTGTGAGCCAAAAAAATGCAGTGTATTTATTGTGGCCTTCAACAAGCTTTCAGTCAGTATGTGGACTGCATATATAGGCTACAGTTTGTGTGTGTAATTATATATTGTGTGTGTGTGTGTGTGCTCCTTAGCCTAGCATCAGTGCAGGCTCCTGAGGGGCAGCAACTGCTGATCCCTCACTTCTGCTCGGAGGCCTCTCTTGCTCTCACTCTGGTTGCCAGGCAACCCTCATGTTTCTGAAGGGGAGGGGTTTATTTTGCCCAGGAAAGACGAAAAAATTAGAGGGAATTGCATGAAATGTGGATGAAGCTGTCAACATGAGATGCTTGCTCAAGCCTTAGCACGCTGGGATTTAGTAATGGCCGGGATCATGGGATTCTTTAGTGTTTCTTACAGAGATGTTTCACTTTGCTAACTAAAGATATTTGTATCCCACAATAGGCTATGAGTACAGAACAAGAAATGACAATAAAACATCTTGTGCTTTGTGGTAAGGTTGCGTTTTTTAAAATGTGAATTATAGTTACCAAATTTGAATCCTTTTGATTGAAAACACTGGAACTCTGCACAGAAGTTGTTAAAACATTAGGATGAAAAATAATACAGCCTCATGAGTTATTTTGTCTTAATCTAACAGGGTGAGCTTTCAACAATTTGTAACAAAAATCAAAGGTAATTTAATTTAAAAAAAATGTGACTTTGAAATTGTCATTCATGGACCTAAAATTCAAGCTTTGCCAGACATTATAATTTCGACTTGTGTTGTGTATATAATTGCTTTATGCTGGAAACAGAGAAGAAAGAAAATATTTTGTGAGACATAGTTGAATGGTTAAAGTAAAAATACATTCTTTGTTATTATTTATAACCGGGACGTATGATCAGATTTGAGTTAGAGTGACATTGAGTAACATTAGCAAACAACCCACCAGTGCCATCAGGTTTGGATTCAAATGTTGCTAAATCTTGATTGGTGGATGGAAGAATGTGACATCATGTTTTTCTTCCCAATTTAAACTAGTGAGAAGAGCTCAGACAAAAACACAAATAGATAAATCTCTCAATTGAAATAATCCCAACATTTATAGCACTAACAGACATTTGGTTTTTATAGTAAAAAGCAGCATGAGGACATTTTGTTTTTCATTTTTTACCCAGAGCGATAAAAGAACCAGCTATCAAAACCCAGCACTATTTTGTGGCACTTTTGTCCAAAAAAGATTATGAAAAAGGCTTTCATTTAATGAAAGAGGAGCATACAAAAGTGAAAAAGCACTGAGGTGACAAAGCGTCACAGCAGAATTTAGGATGCTGTGAGTATTTGCATTGTCATTTGACGTCATGCTGCGCGAAATAATCTTTACAAAAAAAAAAATTGTTTTACAGTTGACAAATGTGTGTGGAACATGGGAGATATGCAGGTGATTCCCAGGTTCAGCAAATACTGTTCAATATTAAGTTCCTGAATCGCAGCAGGAAAAACAATATTTACAGGAAACACATTAGTGTTGCTCACCATCACCGCATGATCAGTGCCGGTTGTAGTGACTCCGCACACTGTGGAAGCACCATTTCAACTATCTGTGGTTAAACTATGATCAAATATCTTAGCTCCCAGGGAAAACTAAGCTTATGACTTGACTACACAGAGAGACATTTCTGACATTACTCATGCAAAATTACTTTTTGTTTATTTCATCTGCACGCAGGCTAAGCTTTATTTGACTCTTATTTCTCTGCATGGCCTACTTAAGCATGAGGTCAGTTTTAATATTTCCTGCAGTTACTAAGAACACAGTAAACAGTCTGATGTGAGAAGACACTAGGGCCGCAGAAAAAAAAAATCTTCTTGCATGATACAGTCTCAACTGCTGCAACTAACTAACTATAATATACATAATTTTAATGTCATGAGGTTTATAGTGGAATGTAGTACTGACAAACCTGACCACTATGTGTTAGTTATTTTGTTTTAATGTGTTTGTGAGCACCATGTGCTATTTCCAGCTGGAACATGAATCAGCAGATGAACCCAGATCAGCTGTTGTCCTCTAGGGGAAGGCATTCTGACTCATCTGATTGGCCAGCAGCTGTGTGTCACAATGTGTATATACATGTATGAATGTATGTCTGTTTGTGTCTGTGTGCAGTTTCTGTGCATGTGCTTGTGCAATAATGCGAGTGAGAATTCACATATATTTTGAAACAATAAATCCCATCATACTTGAAAGAAAATGGCCACTAAATGCACCGCTGTCAACTCAGCACCTCATTCTATGTGTGTTTTGCAGAATAGCTATAGTAGGGTGCTTTCCCAGAGGATGCAGTGGTAGTCAGCCTTGACCTCTTTGATTCTTTATTCATCACCTCTCTATATAATTTATAAACTTTATGTTGGTGGAGAGTGGAAAAAAGAGAGGGAAAAAAGGTGCACCTTTTTAATGATTAGACACCAGGAAGAGGACTGAAGTGACGACTTGAATAATAAGTGTGAAAAAGTTAATCCACTTTTTCCACCTGCAGAGAATCTTAAATGTGCAATGAAGATATTATACTGTCATCAGTTTGCAAATATAGTGAGATATTGCATTTGCATTATGATGACATAAGCCATAACGTGCCACTTTGTATGACACGGCTACTATTAAAAAATGGTTTGACGCTTCAGAAGGAGAGGCAGGGGTGTAAATGGGGAAGGACAAATGTGAGAGTGAGGGAGTGGCGGAGGAAATGAGAAGGATGGATTGGATTGAGTGGCTCACCTTTCTTAGGTATGGACATAAAGACTTTTGAGAAATAGCCATCTCTGTTTTTTATTTTCCTCACATTTCTCTCTTATAGTGCACTGGGAGTCACATATTCAGAAATCCTAGTTATCAGCTGCAGGGCTTTCTCTCTGCTCTACCTCAATGTTCTCTGCATGACTGTCTCTGTTCCTATAGCTGCTGGCTGGCTAAAGAAATCTGCATGTTCACTCCAATTGTACATATCTCTGCCAACACTCGTGATGATTTATTAGACTACACCAGGCCCACTGTAATAAACATTTTACATCTAAAGGAAATAAAAACAGCCATTTTAAACATAATGCTGGAATGTAGCTGTGTACTTACTCTTATTCAAGTCGCCAAGAACATTTTTGTAAAACAATAAAATGCAGAGCTGTATTGAAATGAATAATCACAGATTTTTTAAATATAAATAAGAAACTCAGACAGGGTATGAGAGTACACAACGATTTAGATTTTAACTGCTCTTTCCAGAGAAATCAAATTGCATGTGATTCACATGTGCAAGTCAATTCAGAAGACTGAATTGATGAGAGATGATTTATTGTTAGTTGTCAGATGTTCAGAAATTACTCATCATTTCACAACAAAAGCAAAGAACTGAGTAGTTAAAAAACAAAACAGATTTGTGTTTCAGAACTTAGCAGAATCATCTCAAGATGATTAATGGTTAATGATGACCCTCAGATTTATCTTGTGACCCTTGGGAGGGGGCCTAACCCCCACTTGAAGGTCCAGTATGTAACAT
>NW_023339785.1:20703293-20719084 GCF_004916995.1 Morone saxatilis | reverse complement strand
AGAAATGGAGTATAATATTCATAAGGGTGTTTTCATTAATGTACAATCACCTGAAAATAAGAATGTTTTATTTACTTTGGAATGAGCCCTCTCTACAAAGGGAGCACCATTTTGAACCACCATGCTTATAACGGACAAACTAGACAACTCTAGATAGGGCCTTTCTCATTTCTTGGGAACTTTTGGACACTTGGAAGAGGACAGTGAGGCGAGTGGTATTCACTTGGTTGCAGTCTGAACTCTCACCACTAGATGCCATAAAATCCTACACACTGGACCTTTAACTATAAAACTAGCTCCACCTAAAAACCAATATGAATCTAAAAACTAAAAATATCCAGAACAATACATAAAAGTAGCAAGGTAAAAAATAATCTATTACCAGTGAAGGTCCAGCCTTTAAAATAACCAGGACAGAGACACTGTTTCAAAATAACCCTTTTTTTAGAGCACAGCATTTCAAAATAACTTCTAATAATAGTAATCTTATTTTACACAGATTGTAGCGTTTGCTGTATTTTTTTTCCCAGGGTGGCGGAGTCATGACCTGCCCTACTCGTCTTCTGATTGGGTACTACGAGTGGGCTTCATTGGTTTGGTTGGTTGGATTTAGGCATGAGGAGTGAGATTGGTTAGGGTTAGGGTAAGCCAATCAGAGGCAGAATAGGGTGGCTCATGACTTTGCCATCCTGGGTACAAACATATCACTGGCTGTACAGCTATTTTCATTTATCTTTCAAACTTCTTCTTCTCGATGTAGGTGGTTGGCAAACAACGTTATGCATTCCCACCACCCACTGCAATGGAGTGTGGATTGGGAAGTTTTTCAAACATGCGTAAATGTAAAACAGTGGGTGTAGAACTGGATTGACCACGGCTAAAACTGATGTTTCTCGTCATATACTGTCCAGGCTTACATCATATGGAAGTGGCTGTGGACCAACAATAGGCACAGACAGGCTTCACAAGATAAAACTTTGTTTTGTTGTTCTTGCGTGGACTGTTTTGGTGGGTGTGTGTATTGGCGTTAGCGGGCTCCATTTCTAAGCCAACATTAGTTGCACATTGTTGCCCTACAGAAGCTGAAGAAAGGCAAGGCACTTGGGAGCACATGTAAACGTCACATCCTTTGGATTGTCCCAGCAAAACAGTTCCGAGTACTTTACATAGAAATCAGTCCACAGGCTTTTATAGGCAACTGAGAAAGTTGGGGTACTATTATGAAGTAATATTATTATATTGGATTAGTATTACTGATGCATTAATGTGTAAGTAGGAGTTGGTCAAGGTGGAGATAATTTAAAGTATTTTATATACTATTGTTGCATACTTGAATCTATAAGCATGCATTATATTCTTAAAGCTCATAAAATGTTTTATACTGTTTGTAAAATTGTAATTTCCCAAGTAACAAGTAACTATATCTGTTGATGTAGTGGAGTTAAAAAGTGCAATACTTAATATTAAAGTAGTTTTATTTTTTATCTAACTGCTTAGGTGTTTTAAAGTAGTTTCACCTGATACCAAATTGTCCACATGAGAAACACATTATCACATGGTCGTACTCACATTCCCATTTCCATACATCATGTACAAACTTGATGTCACAACAGTCTTGCATTAGATAACATTGAATCCTCACATGTGAAACACATTCTAACATATGCGATATGAGTGTTTGTCCATAGGGAATGTATTCCATTAAACAATTTCCACTTGTGGTACTACAGAGCAGGGCCTCTTACTGATGTGTTAGGTTTAAAATTGCTCTTCTGTGCTGTATGTAACAAGATTGTTGGTTCATGTCACTCTGAGCAACAATAGGCTTATATTTGGTCTGTTATGTCCCATGGCATACCAAGAGCAAGATGCCTCTTGCTCGTTCTTTGCAGAGAGTGTGTGTGTGGTGACTGTGTTAAGGTGCTACCACACTGTCTGCTCTCTGTCAGCATTGCTTCCCTTGGGCATCAGTGTTTTCCTCACAGCTCCACTTGGCTTTAACAACATGCCTCCACAGAGGCGTCGAGACCCTGAATATCAACAGCAGTTGTAATTGTATTGTATGTGTGATTGTGAGACACAGAGTACACTTTTTTGTGTTTCTCTGTGGTTCCATGTGTGTGTACGTGTGCATGGATTTGCTTCCTCTCATGCGTTTTTGCTCTGTGTGTGTGCTCATTTTGAAACAGGCTTATTCATTAGGTCTGTGGGGAGGTGTGCTTTCTGCTGACTTTGTTTGGTTCAAAGCCTGAGGCTCGTACTGATCAATAGTATCCTGGACCCACCACGTCTATGTGCAGCTGATTGGCTCTCTGCATGGCAGGCAGCCACAGCTTAACAGCGGAAAGTCATACGTCAATATGTTGGTCACATCTTTCTAGGTATATTTTGGACACACTCTTAATCACTCAGAATGTGCATGAAATTCAGAAATGCACTGCTCTGATTCTTTTTTACGTTAAAAGCAGTGACATCAAAGGAAATCTTATTACAGCATGATGTACAATCATCGTCAGATATTGGAAAGCCAAGCAAACAGATGTGATTTCTAGGTGACAGTTAGTGAGTTGCCAAAAAAGCATTGATGAAATTTCTGGCTTTAGGCTGGTTTTAGCTTTTGTTTCTCTTTGGCAGAATAGAACACACATTTGCAGTGTGTTTCTGTGTGGTGTCTGCACTCTGAAGCCTGAATTCTGTGCTGCAACTAAGTGGACCAGCATTCAGTGTACAGTGTGACAGACATGAACTTAAATTTGTAATTCTATCAGCCAAAGATCAATATTTCCTACATATTTGTTTCCTCTTTGTTTCTGGAGGAGCAGAAAGCTCGTCAAAATACCAAACATTTTGTCTTTTTCGGCTAAGGCTGACTATCAGATCCCTTACACAGTGAAAGTAGACATCAGCACTGGCTAACCTGCGTCTGCCTATGGTCTCCTTAGGTCTGGATGACTGTCTCCAGCAGTACGTGAAGAGTTTCGAGCGGGAGCAAATGGGGGGAGAGCAGCTGCTGCACATCACCCATCAGGAACTGGAGGAGCTGGGCGTCACCAGGATAGGACATCAGGAGCTCATCCTGGAAGCTGTCGACCTTCTCTGTGCCCTGGTCAGTCTGCCTCTGTTACTTACTATTTCTTATTCTTTTTGTTATTTCTCTCAATCTGTAAATAATTTGGAAAGAGTGATGCAGATCCTGGATGTGTGTGTTTTTGTGAGTTTCAGTGTGTCATTGTTGGTCATATTGAAATTAGTGTAAAATTTCCAACCACATTACTACCCTATATATGTATATATATGTATATATATATATATACTGTATATACATATGCTATACTTTAAGACCAAAGTTGAGTAAGTATACTTTTCTTTCACATAACTGCTAAAGAAATTCTCACAGGTAGAAAGATTTATATATTGCTTGTTGTTTATTTCCCCCCACCAGTTATTGATATTGGCTTAAGAAATGGCTAGAAAAATCCTCTGTCATTTGGGCCCTGCTTTGTGTGTACTGCCTCGGTCACTGCTGACTGTATGTGCAGTGGCCCTGCTCAGGATTAGGGAATTAGGGGGAATTAGGTGCTACTCTCCCAGAGAGAGAAAGAGCGAGTGAGGAAGGGAGAGTGAGAGGGAAAGAGAGAAGAAGAGTAAGAGAGGGAGTATGTAGAGAGAGTATGTAGAGAGAGTATGCAGGATGCACCTTATCTCCCAGGCACACATGGCTGGATTAGTTGGAGCTGTTTGAATGTGTGTGAGAGTGTGTGTATGCGCACATGCTTGTGTGTGCTAATCAGCACCTCTTCTCATTCAAACGTTCCAGCATGGGAATGAGTGTCCCAGAGCAGCAATCACCATATGTCCTGGAACTGGACACACACCATACACACACACACAAACACACCAAACACACATATAGGGACGCCAGATAGACAAGCTGTATCACTAGAACTACTGTGTGTAGTTTTAAAGTATAATTCTAGCTTGTTACAACTTCTTATAAAGTCTTACTTTTTGTAGAACTGTCATTCCTATTAGATATGATAAGACTGTATACTCACCAAGTTAATTACTGGAATCTGGAAACACATCAGCATTTGAGAAAGAAACACAATCAGTCAGACAATCAGCAGGTTTTAAACAAAGTCACAAGGTTAACAGTAAAATATTACCAAAACTGTCATCAATCTTCAGAGGCAGTTCACAGATGGACTTCAGGGTTTAACTTTGACCTAAACCAAACTTGCTATCAGTGTGTGCACAAACTGCTTTCTTGTGCAAAGAGGCTTGTTGTAGACATTTTGGGTAAACTCACTGATTATTTGGCTAAACTGTTGGCTGGTTTACAACTTGCCTGATCATGCCACTGCTCATTTCTTGCCCCGTTGGACTTTGTTGTAGCGAAGGTGCAGTGTTCTGAGATCTCAGCAATTATTTTACTGAGTAAAATGTTTTCAGAATCAATAGAAATGAAGGCCAAAACTACAGAAGTAAGGCCCAAGTTATAATAAAACAGAATTATCCTTTAAGGTAGCCTCGGGAAAGCAAATCTCAACTGACCTCCTACCTCTCATTAACTGTACTCTCAAGTAACAAAGGGACACAGCGCTATAGTACCTGTAGACACTGTGAATATTTGGATAATAAAGGAGGATTCACTGTCGTCAGCAATATAATCCATCATAGGGAAAGCAAAACCCTGTTCCCCTGGCTCAACTGTTATGACTTTCTGGTCTTTCTGCAGTAAAAAAGGGGCACTTCTGTGGCCCTGGATCAATGCAAGTTTCAAGCACTGACTGAGCTTTCAGTCTCGCTGTAAATGTGGAAAAGTCCCTTCTTTTATGTCTATGCAATCGAGTTTTTGCCCCTAGCATCTATGCTAAGTAGGTTTCTGTGGGTGCAGTGAATTTTCAGCAAGATGTGCTGGGAAATGAGCATAACTTAAGAATGAAGTGACTGCTCATCCCCAAAATCTGAACTGTAAGACATACAAAAATTACATAGGTGTCAATCAATTGAAGTTACATAAAAAGTATAAGGACAGAACAAATTTATAAAAATCTGAATTAACTTAAAATACAGCAGAGGGCTGCAAATATTGCAACCAGGCCACATTTTAGCACAGATTTGTTGATTACTGCTATAATTAATATAAGTATGTGACAATTTCCCGCAGCTAACTTGGCAGCTAAGATACTGTGTACAGCTAGTATTTATATAACCAAGGGATAAGAAAATCTACTCAGCTAACGTCTATTAGACTTTTAAAACTTGTAGTAGTTTGGACAAACACAGATCTATTTGTATCTTGTACAGGATTTGAGTTATAATCTGAGCTTTGGGTTCTCTAAAAAAACTACCTTTGGGGCAGGGATAAGTAAATAAATGCCTAATGGGGGCGCTTTTCATGAGAGAGAGAATTCTGCCCTTTTAGGTATCATATGAATGTAGGTGTGCTATGTAAGCTGCCTCATGTTACGAGTTGTAAGTCTAATATAAAGTAAGCAGAATCTAAGAGAGTAGTAGTTAACGTAACTTAGCAATAATCATTACATTAAAAAATACATTATTTGTCCTTTAAATAATGGTGGTGGTAATGTATTAGCACAGATTTATGATTTAACTGCTTTCATGGGAGCTCAGTCCCCTTCTTATGGTGGCTCAGCTCCCACTGGCTCCCACGTAACTCGAACCCTGATCTTGTAACCCAACCTTGGAGTCCAACTTTCACCTGACTGAGTCTTGGTTATCTTTTTGTGTAAAATATATCACACAAATTGGAACTTTATTCTGCGCCCTCTGGGTCCGATGATGAGGTTGAGATCAGCTTTTTTCACATTCAAGCAGTCCTTGAGGTGTCCCCAAAGGTTCTATTTTAGGACCACTTCTCTTTTATATGATGTATCATACTAAACATAGCTTTTTTTCCCTCAGAAGTCTGACAGTGTGATTTAACAATCAATTTGATATACCTTCCTTTTCTTTTTCAGTGCCACAGGAAAGGCATCATTCTCTTATGAACAAAATACTCCCTGTAAGGGCTCAACAGTCTGCAATCGTCTATCTGAGATTTAGAGTTTGTAATCAATCTGACTTTCATACCTTTGGAGGAGGAAATCAAAACACCTGAAAGAAAAATGCATGCAAACAGACAAGATGTTCTGCCTCTATACCAGAACATCTTACAAACAGCCTAAAACATAGCAACTCTGAAACTTAAAATATCTTGGCATAGTCTTGGCATAATAATAATAATAATTAGTTAGCTGTTTTATGTTTGGAATTATATCCCAATTTTGTTCTGCTTTTGTTCTGAGAAAGTGATTCATGCCGTCATCTCCTCTTGTAACTCTTTCACGCAGATGAGTCAGGTTTCTATGTTGGTTCCTTTTCAGTGTTACCCTGTGTGACTCCAACTTGATTTTAAAATCCTGTTGGTTATGTGAATGGTGTTGCATAGCTGGCCATAATTTATATGTCTAGTCCTTTTTATCTTCATTTGAACATTTGAGCTAATTAGACAGGAGTCCTCAGAAGTATCATATAGGAAAGCTTAAATCAATGTTGAATGTAAATCCACTAACTCACCGTACTCATCCTTTCCCTTTTACCTGCAGGTGTGTGCATCTGTTTGTTTTATACAAGTGATTTTAGTCTTACTGTTCTTTCTTTTATATTTTTTTTTGTTACAGCTTCTTTTAATAGTTTTTTTTCTTCTAGTTGTTGATTGATGAAGGGTAACCACTGTCTGAGTTAAAACCTAGCCCCATAAAAAAGGTAATTACAAACAAATCAAACCATGTACAGCTTTATAATTTCTATTTTGTTTTTAAGCAGCTGAAAACAACCCTTGTTATAGGACAATCAAAAAAAAAAAGACTGGTCTCATTTTGAATCCAGTGCCCAATAGTAGAAAATTGTAGCTGGACTTGTTTTAGTTAATAAAAAAAAAAACATGCAGTAAAGATTTAAAATTTGCTCGTTATAAAACGCTCATCTACCTCTGTTGAGCAGTGAACCCAGTGAAGCTGACATTCAGAGTGGTTAGACACTCCACATTTTGGTGCAAGGTCTGCAAACGCTTACGTTAACGAGTAAACGTGTGGCGGAGGAAGACTTTTCTTTTAAAAAGTATTAAATGATGAACACCCTCATTTACCCCCCAACATTTCATAAACGATGTTTGAGCGTAATTCTGTGAACGACGGTAGAAATATCAGCATGGAGGAGAGGCCACTCCACACACTGCTGCTATGGCAACCACATCGACATGAAGGTGGAGGGGTGGTTGCTCTAATGGCATCGCCCTCTTACTGTATTGATTTAACACACACAGGCACACATATGCACGCACTGCTCAAATTATGTCTCTCTATCTCCACACACACACACACGCACACACACACAGTCGTTCAAACAGATGACACAGGGCATTATTCCCTGCTTCATCTTAGCACTCTGTCCCCCGGAGAGAACCACACACAGCTTTAGATCGAATCATAGGACAGGCTAATTACAGCTGTGCAAACATGTACGCTCCAAGTTCAGGTGTACTTCTACATACAGAATACAGAAGATTACACAGAACACAGTATGCATGACCCAGTTTCAGTGAGATGCATAGCTGGGTGCTCTCTCACTTTCTCTCTCCCTCTTGTCTTCTGCCTCTTTAGTTCCTCAATTCTCTCTCTTTCTCTCTCTCTATCTCTCTCTCTCACTCTCTCTTTCTCTCCGCTGCCACTGTGAAACCCTCTCTCCTTTGTAGTCACTGTGGTCGTGACTGTGTAGAATAGATCTAGAGGCAGTGGAGGAATAGATATGTCTAGCTAAGCCTGTGCATCTGACTATACAAGGATGTGTGTGTGTGTGTGTGTGTGTGTGTAGCCTTTGTGTCAGCAGGAATCAGGCTCTGTCAGGCAGGACATGACTGGAGGTGCCTTGGGACGCTGAGCAATGTGGCTCAGTGGGTCTGTCTGTGTGTGTGTTTGTCTGTGTGTGTGTGTGTGTGTGTGTTTGTTTAAAAGGGTCACAGTGCACGGGCTACTCAACCAGCTTGGTGTTCTTGTATTAGTCTATAGAGTGGCTGTTTTATGAAAATGCTGATGATTATTCAGAGATAGTAATTCTAATTAATATAACAATTTATGGTTAAATCACAGTAGTCATTTTTCTATGCAACCTATAGACCATGTGGAAATATCAACCTTATTTCCATAAAATACATATGTATGAGTTATGTTGTATGAATTCCAAAATATATTGCAGTGATTTTATAAACCTGTAGTTCAGCATTTTGGGAAATGCGCTTAATCACTTTCTTTCCAAGAATGAGTTGAAAAGAGCGATATCTATCTCATGTCTTTGCACTGAGTATGGCGCTAGAGGCATGGTGCGCTTAGCCTAGCTTAGCACAAAGACTGGAAGCAGAGGGAGACAGCAAGCCTAGCTATCTCCAAAGTTAAAATATGTGCCTACTAGCATCTCTAAACTCACTAATTACACCTTATGTCTTGCATATTTAATCCCTCCACATTAAAAAAATTCAAAATGACAGGGATTTGAGGAGTTATGTGATTTATCTATTTCTGAAAAAACAAAAGCAGGGTGCAATGACTTCCTGGAGTCTTGCCAACTGATCGTACCACAAGATTGTAATTGTTCATTTCTTTTTGTGTATCATAGGTCGATGTTTCTCCCAGCTTCCAGTCTTTAGGCTAAGCTAACCACACCCTGTTCTTAACGTACAGATATGAGAGTGGTTGTTATTCCTATTCCAAAATGGTAAATAATATCCACAATTAAATTCAAACCATTTATGTCTGACTCACTGTCTACATAGCCTGCATAGCAAAAGCAACATGTTAGCAGAGCAGCAGCAGTTTCAGTCCTCTACATGAGATGTTTTCAGGCACATACTGAATGTCGGAAACCTGTGTGTAGGCACGCCTTTAGACCCTCTGACAAATATAATGACTCTACTTCTAAAATAAATCCTTCTGTTTGTCCTCCAGAACTATGGTCTAGAGACAGAGAACCTTCGGACTCTGTCCCACAAGCTGAATGCTTCGGCGAAGAACCTACAGAACTTCATCTTGGGCCGGCGGAGGGGCGGACACTACGATGGACGAGCTTCCAGGAGGCTACCCAATGATTTCCTCACTTCCGTTGTGGATCTGATTGGTGCAGCTAAGAACCTGCTAGCCTGGCTTGACAGGTATGGACCACATCTGGGGCTGTGAAAGAAATTTAGGGATTTGAACTTTAATTTTTAAGACATTGTCCTCAATTTTTATCAAGTAAGGATGATCACAAAAATCTAAATATAGAAATTATATGCTAATGTGGGGCTATACTGGTTATTACTATTACTATAGCATGAATACACTTTATCTGATGGTCTATCTGGGTTAGGGTTAGGGTTACCTAACCCACCACCAGGCAGTGGACAAAACAATAACACCTTACAATCTTCCTCTGACATTATTATATTAAATAATTATATATATATTTTATATTAATAATTATAATGAAACATACATAAGTAATTTTGTATTGAGGTGGCTTGCATTATTTTATCAGGTGTTCTTGTATTGTTGTCTAACCCTCATACCAGTAACGTAAATTGGTAAGGAAGGATGTTTTGTTCGGTATTATATGTCGTGGAAATTAGATCAGCGGATGCGATATGAAACTGAGAAGACATTCATGTAAAGCGATGTTGAGAGCATTAGTAGTACGGATCCCTGGGTTGCACAGCCTTCTGGCCATGACTAATTAAAGGCCACCCTCTCCTAAACATACGTTTAGATACTGCGCTTTCATAACCTTCTTCATCACGATCTACAGCTCCCAGTGGTGACTTCTGAAAGAGAGCAGATTGTACAGATAGTTATCGTGCTTGACATGTGTCTCGACCGTAACTGTGTCACGCCAGCAGTTGTCTTTTTTATCGCACACGACACTTTAATCAAAAAATGTCACAGCTGTTGAGTAAAGAAAAATACGACAGAGCACCAAAACACACAACAAGAAAGTAAATAACACTCATAGAGGATATAGAAAAGTAACCATAATACCCAACATAGCTTAACTAAAGCGAGACTCAGTTCAAAAGGCTACTAGTTAAATTATAAACAGAAATGCTCAAAAAATAAATAGACAATTTGCTCCCTACCCAATGGTCTGATTACACACTAGTATCACTATGTATAAACTTCACGATGAACACACACAGAGTGTGATTCTGAGACTTATATTTTCCACCTCCTATGTTATTTCATATACGTATCCGGTACCCACTTATTAAAAATCACATTTTGGTAAGATAAAATGTAGATCAGAAATACCTAAACAGTAATACTCAACTGACATACAAACCTCGGTATATAGCCACAATCGGATATTCATAAGGACATGCACGTCTCTGTCCCAGATTGACCGAAACGTCCTGCTAAACTTCTCAGTAATGTCCATCTTATCTCTCAACTACCGGTCTCCTTTTGCAGGATCTAGTGGACAGCAAGTACTTCAGTTACTGAGAGAAAAGAAAACGAAGCAGATTGATTGGGCAGCTCTGGCTGTAGAATATTAATACCACATCTATGTGTGTAACGGAACACGGTTCGCTACCACCAACTTACCTCATCACACCATACACCAACGACAAACACAACAACAGACACACGACAGACAACATGCAGGAGCTCACTGCTCAACGAATGATGTCAATGCATCACTACAATCCACCCAGTCCGATCATGTGTCCAGGTATTCGCATCGACAAAGGTCAAAGGTCATTATTTGAATTGAAAGGGCAAAACTAAAGTGTGTGTGGATTAGAGACATCAATATGGATGCAGCTTGTTCTGGTCTATAGCTCTTTTCTGTAGATTAGATTATGAGTCGAACATATGCCTGCTGCCACGGGCTGTTTGCAGCGTGATATGATGGGACGAATAGCTCTCAGTAGCAGCCTTAAGCAAAGCACTCATTGAGTCACTGTTAGACCTCATCCTCTGCTTAACTTAGGGCCCCTGACGGAGAATGAACTAGGGGTCTCTCATCCCTTAATTTCCTGTCCTCCTTCTGCTCCCCCTCTGGCTTGCTCCCTCGTGTAGATTCACCACACTTACACACACAAATGTACTTTTTAAAGAATAAAACTGGAGCTGCATGCATACACACTCTGATACTGTAGAAATCTCATTGTTTGGACAGAAACTATGTCTGCGCTCCTGGACCACATCCATGTCCTCCCTGTAAGAGCCTGCTTAGAGTGTGTGAGAGTGTGTTTGTATGTGTGCCCAGAGTGAGTCCTGAAGCTGAGCAGATAACACCCTTCCCCTCTTACAAGGGGCCAGAGGAGAGGTAGGAGAAAGGGGCCACTGTAGGTCCACAATGGGCCAAATGAACATGTGGCTGCCAGGGTGCAGCGAGACAGACAAAGGTGGCAGCACCCCCCGCATTAATGCATCAAACAGATGAATTAACTGCTACCATGCACATCTGGTTGATTCAGTGGGCTGCTTTCCCAGAAATAGATTAACTATCAGCTATCGTTAAATAACAATCTGTCATGTTCAAATAATGTAGTTTCTAAATCCTGCGGAGGCTCACGGAGCTCCAGGCAGCAGAGTAGATCCAGAATTGGTCAATCCAATGTTTTAGTCTGCCTAGATTATCAAGTAATATACATAATGTGGGTGGTTAGAAATTAAATAGCTGACTGCTGATGTTCTCCATTGAAAAAAAAGTCTTTCTTCCTCTTGGTCGTCTCATTTCACTCATTTTCTTCTTTCCTGGTTGTTATATTTGGAGGAGGGAGATATTTGAGCTTCTGTGGGATGCTCACATATATGCTTTCTCCATCTCATGGTTTCTTCTTCTTTCTGTCTTCTTCTCATTTTACAGGATTGCACTGTGTATGAGACAGAGAATAAGATTCTCCATGTGGTAAGTTTCTGTTTGAAAATGCCAAATTCTTATTAAAATGTCAATAATGATTCAAAGTTGTTGGCCTGTTTCCAATCATTGAAAACAGAGAAGAGGCACGATGGCATACTCAACAATGACAGCTATTAAATTAATTGATAAAATCAAAAAGTCACAACAAGACTACGATCAAAAAGTCACAACAAGACTACGATCCTAGTGTATAAAGTATATTCTCGTTTTATTTTAGCATCCTTTCCTCTCTGGTCACATCACACAGAAGCTTTATATTCAATATGAAGAACTTCCCTTTTCTGAAACAAGTCTAGCAAAGTCGATGCATGAAAAGAATAGTGCAGCATTTTGGCAAATGTGCTTATTCACTGTCTTGATTAAGAGTTAGGTGTGAAGTTCAATGCCACTCTGTTTGGGGGATACAGCCAGCAAACAGTTAGAGTAGCGTACATAGATGAAGACTGTAAACGGGGAAACAGCTAGCCTGGCTCTGTCTAAAGACAACAGAATCTACCTCAGTACCTCTGAAGAATATTTGTTAAGATGATAAAGCTCTTTTTTATTTAGGCAACAAGTGTCCAATCAGGAAAGTTACTGCTTCTGGCCATGAAATAGTCCGGCACACTTTGGTCCGATTTTTACTCTGCGTTATTTGTAGAGATTAAACAAATGATACATAACATAAGTAAATTATGTGTGAATAGCCCAGATGTTGACTTGTCGGTGGTCAGGATCTTGTTACCTTTGGACAGAACAATGCAAGCTGTTTTTCCCTGTGTCCAGTCTTTGTGCTAAGCTAGGCTCAATCAATCTTCTCATCTAATGCTGCATTCCCATGGATTCAGGCAGACGGTAGACGGCAAAACATTTTCATGTTAGTGGTTAGTGGAGAGGCCAGCAGAGAATACCGGCAATGGTGTTTGTTTTATTACCGTGGTGTCCAGAAGGGGCTGTCCGTCTGCCACCTACCATCTGCCTGAATCCATGTGAATGCAGCATAACTCTCAGTAAGAAAGAAAAACAAAATGTCGAACCATTCCTTTAACAGAAATCTTATCTCCATTGGTAGAAACATAATTTTGCAACTCTGCTATGGTAATGCAGCTGTTATGATTCTGAAACAACACTGCATTTCATAAAAACACTGAAAAGAGACACAGCCGAAGAATATAGTATGTGTACAGTTGTCTATGTAAATGTTTTCTGTGTGGATGTGTGTGTGTGCATGTCAGAGGACTGTGTTTTTTCTGGGAATTTGTGGCACAAAATTGTGCATGTTAAAGTGCAAGCGAGCCTGAGGCCTTTTGAAAGCTCCAGTTTAGCTTCTGTGTGTGTATGTCTGTGTGTGTGTCTGTGTTTGCGTGTGTGTGCGTGCATGCATGTTTGACAGAGAACTGTCTGTGTCCACGTGTGAAACCGAGTGAGCAGCTAGTGTCTGATCCGGGCTGACAGTTGGATTGGGACACTTCCTGCTACCATTCAAGGTCAGGTGGAGGGAACCAAATAAAATGTTGGCGGGGGAAGTTCACAGAAAAATATCGGAGCATTTTATGCCAGGAAATAAATCCGTCACTCTATGGAATATATGCGATTGCATGACATATTTCTATAAACAAAACCAATCATACAAATGTATTTTCGATGTTGGTCTCCCTGTGGTGCGACGTTCCCACCCTGTCGAAATGACTCCCCTCTTAGGTTTTTGGTTGTGGAAGCATGGCTGTCGTTTACCTTTGTTGTTACAGCCCTGTTAATGACACAGGACAGTGACATCAGGCAAATTCAAATATTTAAATGGCTCTGCATATGTGTGCACACACATACACAAACACACACACAAAACCCTGGGTGCCAGACTAAAGGCTACACATGACTAAGTCTGTTATGTGTGGGAGGTTTATGTGTGAAATAGGGAGACAGCGTGAAGGGAGAGGGAGAGGGAGAGGAGGGGGTGTTTGTTTTTAGATGCTGCTTCCTTGCTGTTCCTTGTTTACTATGTGTTTTAGAAATTAATAAAGTGGAGGCAAAGTGACACTGCCACTAAACCATACACAGCACACAAACACATAGGATCAAGATGATGATACACATCTTAATTATCTAAAAAGTTCCATTTTGGTTTCTATCGTCATTGTTTTTTACTGGGAACCATGAAATATATAATCTTAAAGATAAAAAAAAAAGTAAGACCAGGTTGGCTATTTACATTTAAATTAACCATTACTTGGAGAAAGCCTAGGAGATGAGTAGAAAGAATACAAATTAGCATGATCAGTTTCTCTTTCTCTTTCCTCTCCTAGTCAGTGGACAATTTGAAATTTTACGTATAAACATATATTTCATGAAAGTATGTAGATCTAGCCAATATATGTTATGACAAATGGCTTTCTTTAACTAACTAACTAGATATATAACTTACCTAACTAATCTGCTAATCATCTCTAATCATCTAAATGCTAACTAATTGTTGACTTACTTACTAAAAAATAAAACTAACTAGATAACTAATTTCTAACTGATCTAATCTTCGACTGACTAATAATTATCAGAACACTACTTTACAGAGCAATGATGAAACATTATAGAGAACATTTACTCAAGTATTTGAAGGGGCATTGTTACAAATGTAACAGGTTACAGGTTACTAGTTACCCTGTTATAAATGTAATATAATGTAATGTAGTAATAACGTAGTAAAAACATGAATTATTGCATTTGATTACTTTTTTTATTACTTTTTTAACAAAGCTGAACAACACACATTTAAACCAGACAGTGTAATGCTCATTGAAAAATGAGATGTAGATGAGACGCAGTGGAAATTCAAACAAGAGAACCAATAAAATACAACGCTCAAAATTGAATGAATGAACACTTACTGCCCTATGAATGGAGCCTATTTAGACATATGCCGGCATTCCTGGATGGTGAAAAGCAACGGAATAAATCTTATATTCTACATATATTCTACAGTAATATTATAATAACCTAATTAAATTAAAGTAATTAAAATGAGCCACACCTCGACAAGGTAGCCTATAACGTTATATTGCTGTAAACATGTTAATGCATAAGTATATCCAGTAATATACTGTGGATACTCCCAGCCTACATATACAATGCTTGTTGTATTTGTAATGTTCACATGGTGGTATTAGTAGTTTTACTGAAGCAGTGCATGTATGGAGCTTGATCCAGACAGACATACAGTATGAGAGAGTCTCCAGTGTGCATCCAGCATGGGGTTCAGGCACTGTTTAATGCTCTGGTCAGATCTGCCGTAGCTACTGTAGTGGTAGTTGTACGTTTGTCAGCTTCTGCTCAATAATGCAAAACTCACTGCTACTCTGCTCTCCTCCAGACTACGGCCTGCAGCAATCAGATGGACAGGGATAGTGTGTGGGTGTGTGTGTGTGTGAGATATGGAGAGAAGAGAGAGATAAGATATGAGCATGTGTGAGTCTGTGTGTCTGATGGAGCGTGAAGTGTGTATGAGTGTGTGTGTGTGTGTGTTTTTATGTGCATGCATGCATAAGGATGAGAGGAATTACATAAGACTGTCCTAGTTGTGTGTTTTCCCTTTCCCTTGTTTTCTCCCCTTTCCCTCCTGGACTCTTCCTCCCAACCTCCCTGCCTTTCTGTTCCTTTGTTCCACTCTCCTTCTCCCTCTCTCCATCTTTCTCTGTGTCTCAGGTCAGGTTTGTGTTTGCCGCTGTGTGTATGCTCATGCATGTGGAGAACATGCATTACGCAACAGCGCTCAGTGTGTGTTAGCATGTAATAGAAGGTGCGAGGATGAAGAAAGTGCACGAGAGAGAATGAGAATGAGGGAGGTGGTGGATGAGGATGGG
>NW_023339785.1:20665020-20703193 GCF_004916995.1 Morone saxatilis | reverse complement strand
TGTGTGTGTGTTTGTGTGTGAGCGAGAGACAGTGAGACAGAAAGAGAGCATAAGCATCACATAGCCAGCTCACTGAAGATCCTCCACCTTTTCTCTCACACTGAATGAATCATAGGCTCTGAGCTATACTGTGTGTGTGTGTGTGTGTGTGTGTGTGTGTGCGAGTGCTTGCACTACGTGTGTGTGTGTGTGTTGAAGATCTCTGCTGTTTATTACATCACTATAATACCGTAATTAGGATTGAGATCAGAAGATTATTTTATGCAGGGTTCATCAATGTCATGCAACTTGTGCGAATGTAGACAATTCTCTTACATTGTACGTTTGTTACATCCCAGCGAACGTATGTGTGTGTGGTTGTGTGCGCTAAGCAGAGATGCGATCAGGCAGGATAACCAGGGTAACCGTCTCTGTAAGCCCACTGCAGTCAGTCAGCCAAGATTAGAAGGCAGAGATGTTGCTGATGATAAATTAACTCGCATGCGTGACCAAGCAGACAAATAGCCTGAAAAACAGTCAAGGTTTATTTAGAACAAAGGCAATGTGAAGCCATGCTTTTCATTTGGCGTATTTGCTCATGATACAACTGCACTTTGCACTTAACTCATGATTTAAGTGCAAATTATAGCACAGACAATCTAACCACTGTGTCTGGTTTTGTTCAGTTGATGTGAAGGCAAAAAAGTAGCCCTTATCTTCTCCCACAAAAAAATTACAGATACCAACAAATGAAATCCATGCTCTGTAATTTAGATGTTAGAAAATGTCATCTGTGCACCTCAGGGTTGGCTGGTATCGGTGATGTGTTGTTCTGTCTGTGACAGTGTCTTGTGGGCATGCCTGTGGACAGACTGTGACAGGAAACAGTTTGTGTGCTGGAGTGATGGAAGTGGTGATGTGGAACAATCTGATGAAATGATTTCTGTTTCACCTCCTCCAGCTAGGTCACAGCATCCCTCGCGGACTAAAACCAATCTCAATAACTTTCTGTCTTTCTCGTTTTGTCTCTCTCTCTCATTCTTTCTCTCTTTTCTTTCTGTCATTTTTATTCTGCTTTCTTTACTTCCGATGCCATCTCCAGTGTAAGACCTTAGCAGGGATATGCGACCACATCATCTCTCTGTCGTCAGACTCTCTGGTCTCTCAGTCTGCCCACCTGGAGGTGGTTCACCTTACCAGCATCATGCCCAGTGAAGGGCTGGTAAGGACACACCTGAGCATGTGCACACATGTATCCAACAGAGCTGTTTATAAAGATGCACTGATCAATATCTTCATATAAACCATGCACCAAATGACTGTGCGAATGGGGTTGCTGGTGGTGACAAACCCACAGAGAGTTATCACCTTACTCTGCAGTTCCCCTCGGCTCTACAGTGTTTTATCATCTTTTAGCTCAGTTTTGGCTTACTTCCCTGCCAAACTCCACCCTCAACAACCTTGTTTCGAGCAGAGGCAGGCAGCTCTGATAAAGACACTAAGCTATCTGCCCAGTAACAGCCGAAAGTTAGCAACTAGCCGGTGAATTTGGTGGAGCATTTAGCAGCTAAAGAGCCAGACATGACTTTAAATGAATGCTAATGTTGCTCCACATCTGCTGGATGTGTAAATAGGCAAATGTTTGCTAACACGTTTGTTATGACAACTTTATAAGGTCATACATAATGTGTCAGTGTTGTGGTGTTTAGCTTGTTACACTGCTCCTAAAATCAATGCAGCTTTTAATCCTCTGGGGCAAGTCCAAGTCAATGCTAAAGTCCCAAAGGATAAATCCAAGTAAAATCTTCATAACTAAATCTTGAATTTTATTTAGTTTTTTACACTAATTGAAGCTTATTGTGTTTTTACCTAACTGGATGCATGGGACTGATAAATAAATATTCAAGGTGTGAAGGTGTATCTTATTCATTATTTTTAGATAGATCAAAACTTGAGACTTAAATGTTTTTGCTTTTAAGCCTTGAGTCAAGTCAAGTATAGGCGAAGACAAGTTAATGGAAATACATGAACAAAAACAACAAAAGCAGATGATTTCATACAGAACTCAAGGGGTCACTGAATGGTTTGAAGAGTATACAATTGACAGGAATCATACACTATAGACTTCAAAGTCATCCCAGTTGAAACACCAGTGGAAGATTTTGGAGCAACATCTTAGACGGCACTCTCTACTACCATCATCAAAACACAAAATGAGACAGTAGAGTTCCAGTAGAGTTCAAAGACTTAGAGAATCTTTGACATTTCATGTTAGTTATTCCTTTAATTTGTCACCTATCTGTGTGTCAAGTCTCAAACGTAAAATATAGATATATATTTCCCTGTGTACTCTAACTGCATTATACTGAATCCTCCTCTGTTTCAGGGAATGTATATCAAATCAACATATGATGGACTCCACGTTATCACCGGAACCACAGAGAATGTGAGTTTTTAGTTTCACTCAGTCAGAAGCTTGACACTCCACCAGACACAATTTATGTTCTCAAATTCCACAATGACAGTGAATCTGTACGTTAATATATCCTGCATTTGATTCCATTATCCCTTCTCCAATTTCTGCCTCTGCAGTCTCCAGCAGACCAGTGTAAGAAGATCCATGCAGGGGATGAGGTGATCCAAGTCAACCACCAGACAGTGGTGAGTTAAAAAGCTTCCAAAGGCAACACTGTAGTCATAAACAATCACAGGAAATGTACTGCATTTCGACTGTGAATACATACTGCAAACTGTCTGTGTTCTCCATTCTGTGCTATGTTGGGGATATGTCAAGGTACATGATGTCTGCTACCACCACCACCACCACCACCACTGCCGCCATGGTGCTTCCTGTCCTGTGCCTGTGTCGCTATGTAGGCTAATTAGACTTGCTGCGGGAGCAGATTATAGGACGATTGTTACAAGACCTTTGTTCAGTCCGGCGTGATTGTTAGCTCACTCTTTCTGGAATTTGTTCCCATTGTCGTATTAAACCCCTGAAGGAGGCGTCTGGTTTGAAATATGAACTCATGTTCCACTTTCAGACTTGAATAAGTTGTATTTCTGCCTTCAACTCATCACATCAGAGGGAAGCACAAAAATGGGCAGCCATTTTAAATGGAACGGTGCCTTGTGAGAGCATGTGATTGAGCGCGCTATTGCCTGCGCTGTCAGCTCTGGCACAAACGATTTGTTCCAGCGTTTATTTGAGATTTCTGAGGAGGAGAAAAAAAAGATTTCTGTTTATGTGTAGACGTCTTTTGTGTGCTTTTCTGCGTTTTACCTCGTACGTCTCGATAGGTGCTGCTCATGCGAAAGTGTGCATGCAGGCACTTGGGAGCGGCGTTGATTGACGCGTGAGGGAGCTGCGTGTTATCTTTCTCCCTCTCTCTCCTCGGGGTGACAGTGCAGATCGCACCCTGCCAGGCTCTCAGCTCCAACCCCTCATTACTCCCACAGCTAGACCCTCACCACTCTGATCCCTCACTCTGGGGGAGGAGATAAGCAGGGGGGATACAGAGGTGTGTGTGTGTGTGATGGGGTTTGGGGGGTGAGGTAGTCAGGGGATGCTGAGAGGAGGCAGAGCTGGGAGAGAGTTGGGGTGAAAAAGGGAGGAGGAAGTAAAGAGGGACTTAGGGAAAAGAGGAAGAGGATGAAAAGAAATGGAGGGGAGAAGGGGGGGGAGAACAGCAGAGGGAAGTCTCCAGTCAATATAGCTCTTTTTTCAACCCTAAATCGAGCTGCTGAAGAGGAAAGATGGATACACACTACCAGCAAACTCTCTGTCAACATCACGGCTGATAAGTTTATCTAGTGAGGCTCCATATTTAAAAATTAGATTAGTGTGAATATTGAATGAACAAATTCCATTACATTATAGAATCATTATGTAGGCCTATCCCACGTATTTAGCAACAGCGCTGCCTTCATGTCTATGCATGAGCTTCTGTTTGAGACCCACTTCAAAACAGGACTAGCAGTTTTTAGCTCAGCTTCTCTTTTGAGGTAAAATGTGGAATTTGCTCAAATAACAAACTGATTGTTTGAAGAGGCAACATAATTATGTGGAGGTAATAGCATCTGGGAAAATAATGAAGACCCTAGGGATTTGAAAAACCTCTCCAGCAGCAGTTTATGCTCTATTATTATTTTGGTAGGTCTCTCCCTGTTTCCCTCTGCTCTCTACGTATTTGCATAACAGAACAATCCTAAACTGGCCTGGTTAGATTAGGCTTTGTGTTTGCTGTTAACATACACTGTGTGCTGCCCACCATTGTGGTGGATCTAACAAGAGTTGAGAAGTTTAGCATGATCAAGTTCCAACTTAGTTCACTCTCAGTTCAGTTAATTCAGGATTTCCCTTTGGCATAAAAATGTCCAACTCCTTCAGAAGTGAATGAATTCTCTGTTTAAGGCTGGACATTATTATATTATATGTATACTGTATATTACTACATTATGTTCAGAGGTCTTGTGTAACATGGTAGATTGGTGGTAGACACCTACTTGCTAGGTGGTTGAGGTGGGTGGTGGGCGTATAAAGTGAAGAACTGTCATACTGGGGTTCAGGGTTCGTGTCTCGACTGTTGCAACAGAGACACTTTAAGGTTAGGAAAGACTGTAATTGTGGTTAGGTTTAGGCAAAAGAAAGCACTTTGGTTGAAAGATTGTGGTTTGGGTTAAATGTTTCTAAAAAACTCAAGTCACTTCTGACTTCTGAATAATGCTGTGGTCACTACAAGTGAATAGTATTGCAAGATTACCTATTTTGGCAGAAAACTAATTAAACACGTTGTCAGTGAACATTTTACTGATACATTCAGTATCAACATTTTTGCCCCCGCAGTAACAACATTTCCTTATTATGTTAATAGAAAACCTAACTCACTCTGCATTACGATTCACTCGAAACATATTTCCTGTTGCAAATTGATTTAATTTCTCAATTTCGAGACAGGACTGAATGAGAAGACTGATATCACTTTCCTATCTTCAATATGAAGCTACAGCCAGGAGAGGGTTAGCTTAGCTTAGCTTAGCGTAAATACTGGAAGCAGGGGGAAACAGGTAAACAAACAAGATGTAATCTGTTAATTAGTGAGCTTTAGAGGTTCTGGTAGGCAGGTTCCTTTTACCTTTTGACAGAACCAGGCTATCTGTCCCCCTGCTTCCAGGCTTCATGCTAAACTATGCTAACCGGCACCTGGCTGTGGATTCATATTAAACAAACAGATACAAGAGTGGTTGATTTTTTCATCTAACTCTCAGCAAGAAAGAAAATAAGGGCATGTCCCAAAATCTGAAACTATTCCTTTAAAAAGGGCTGAAATAATAAATGTTGTCTGAACACAAGCAGCCATTCAAGAACTTTGTTTAAAACTGGAAAATGTCTTATTTAAACTGACCAGATATGCAAAGATTTTTGATGTAGTGAGTGACACATTTATTTTAGTACATACAGTTCGATATCTAGCCTTATTTCTGTCAGGAGGAAAATAATTTCAGTTAAACAGTTTGAATTTATACTTAAATCAGATCACAGATTAATGATTGCAGTCCTGGTGAGTCTCAGTGTGTCCTTTTATTTCAGTGGGCAGAACAGGACAAAACATAAAGTAACTTACTTGTCTTGTTGCTGGTGAACGCTGGCTGAACCCAGATGTCTGAACTGGGCCAAAGAGAACAGGAAACAGGCTACTAAAGGCTGACACAGGCTGGTCATCATTATGTCAGGAATAAGGTCAGAGCAGTTCTGTCTGTGTGTGGGTGAGAGTGGGTGAGTGTGTGTGAGCGTGGTGGCCTCTGCGGACACTTCCAGTAGCTGAGACCCGTGTAGCCAATCAATGGCCTGACGAGTGCTGTGAACTCTGGAGACAGGCTGGCCGGAACCATGTGGAAACACTGCAGTCAGCACTCCTGTCTTACTCTCTTACCATCTTGCTCTCTTCCTTGGTACTCAACCATATTGACTAAGCCACCCTTTATTTCAATATGTTTTTAGACCAGTGGTACTGGGACAGTGTGGTGCATTATGGTAGTGTATAGTTGTATTGGTAGCCACAAAGTGTCAGAGGCATGGCAGCTAAATAGTTTTTATGCAGCAGTTAGGTGTAGCATCAGTAGCCTGGATATCACATGAACCATATTAAAACTAGTAAGCACTCAGAGAACATATACCTTTTTGCCAAAGTTGCATAAATTTGTTTTGAATGGTTTTAATCTTCATTTGGCTCCAGATCTACATGAAAACACACATTGTGATATTTATTTTTGCCTTGATCCTTGACCTTTTGCAGTGCACTCCAATACCCACATACATATGATATAAAGGGTTCACTGCAATGGAAAAAATAACTTATAGAGTGATAAAAAAAAATGCACATGGGAGACCTAGTAGCTCACCAGGTGAAGCATGCACCCTGTTTGCTGTGGCTGGTTCCTTGGCACTGCAGCCATGGTTCGGATCTGGCCTATGGCCCCTTGCTGCGTGTCACCCCCCCTCTGCCCCTTTCCTTTCTTCGCCTGTCACAAGCCAATAAAGGCATAAAAAGCCCCCATATATATATATATATATATACATATATATATATATAATACACGAGACAGACAATTATGCTAATTTGCTGATGGCACCCATCATTTTTGGACATTACCTAAATCACGTCTGGGAATATTAGAGCCTTAAAAGGGACACATTGTGAAAAATTTCAAGTGAGTCAGACTAATGACAACTGAGCTGTTTAAATGTGTCATGTTGCTGTAGTGCAGAAAGGTAGGATGCACACACAGAGAACAAAAAGGGATTCAGACTGGAGTCTGGATTTTAAATATTTGATACCTTAGAGGGCTGTACAGACAGTGGACAGAGTGCAAAAGGGCAAACATTTCATTCCATGTTGGACTTTCTTCAGTCTAAAGTGAGGCATGCATAATGACCCAGACTGACTGACACCTAGTCAGTGATCTAGAGCTTGATTGAACACAAATGAAGCCAACTTCTAATTTCCTGGCATTGGCACATTCTCTTACACATATTGGTATACATACAAATGTTAGCTTGTACACTGGGAAAGGGACCCACTGGTATAGAAAGACAAAAAGATAGAGCCACACTAATTTTTCATTTAAGCCACTGGGGTGTAGCACTTTAAAGGTCCAGTGTGTAACTGAGTGCCCAGTAGTCATTATTACATTATTACACAATGTCTCATCACTACATTATGCCTTCATTTTAATCTCAGCTACACACCTGTGCAGTTTTGTGACCGCATCTTGCATGGTGGTGACACTATTGCGGTAATAAAATCTGCCCACAGACATATAAACACCTGCCAAAATACTGAAGATCACCTCTGCATTAGGCGCCCCAGATGCTTAGAAGTTAAGACACTGACCATGGACTGCATTGTCTCCAGTTTAAGTCTAGTGTGGAGACCTTTGTTGCATCTCTCTTTCCTTCGTTAATAAATGATAAATGATCAGTAGCGTGTGGTGTTTTGGACAGGTAGTATCAGGACCCGTGTGTGGTGGTTCGCAGCAACAGTTTTAAAAGCTTAATATCTGTGCGTGGTGGTTTTCCTTCCTCAGCAGATTCGGTCGCTCTCAGTACATCTTGTGTGTGTGTGTAGTGGTTTGCAGCAGTTGTTTTGGTAGCCCGATGTGTGTGCTCCTCAGGTGGGCTGGCAGCTGAAGAATCTGGTCAACGCTCTGAGAGAGGACCCATGCGGAGTCATCCTCACGCTGAAGAAAAGGCCCCAGAACACCCTGAGCTCCACGCCGGCTCTGCTCAGAAACGTCCGCTGGAAACCACTGGGCCTGCAGGTAAACACCAGCAACACATGGACGCCCTTAACTGCAGTATTATTACAAGCTATTCTCCACATCCTGACCTGTAAAAAAGCGCTGATTCAATGACATGCTGCTCTCCAAACATTATTTCTAACAGATTTCTAACAAAGAAGCAAGAAATTGAAATTTGAAGTCTCTTCTTGTACTTGCACTTAGTTACAGTTAAGGATTTGAAGTAGCACTATGTACAGTAAGCTGTGTTGTACCTCTGGCTTTATCTTTGACTCACTCTCAGCTTTTGTTTTTTACTGCCCACACTCTTTCATTCTCCTACTGGCATTTTAAACAAATATTTTCAAAGAAAACCTGTTCACTGTTCACTTGACCTTGTATCAATCCTCCTGTTGAGCGTTTCAACAAATCTCTTATTTTTTATAGCCTGCTGTACTGCTGGCACAGTTCAAAGCCATTCACAAATGTGTTGGTAGCAAAGCCTACACCTGAAGAGAATTTCTAAAAAGCATATTTAGATTGCAATAACTCAAAATTGAGATAGTGGATAGAAGGATAGAAAATAGCAAATTAAAATTTCTATTTGCGCTTCATAGTTGTGTTTATAAAATGGCCTGAACTTCTGCAGGAGCTAGTGCAGGGCAATACAAGGTCACCAAAGGGTCCATCCACACTCCCACTCACATTCATATTTATTGAGGCTTCGGTCCTGAATTGTTCAACCTCTCAACCACCTCCTTTTCAAAAGAAAGTTCATTTTTAATGTACAGTATATCTAAAAGTAGGAATGCTTGTTTGAAGCCTTACAGCTCAGAGCGGGTATACACTTTTCAATTCAGGGCAAATACTTGGTAAAACCGTCATTCACTCAGAGTCCAGAAAAATAACTCAAATTTTGGTGCACAAAAAGACCAAGAGATGGACAGAGGGGTGAGGTAAAGGCTATGACTGTCTGGTTTCTACATGTCTGTGAGCATACATGTGTACAAGTATATGTAGTGTTTTGGGCATATGGTTTCTATATATAATCCTGTAATAACCATAAACCCTGCTGCAACTTCATCACCATCTCTGTCTTTAACACGGTTGCTGCCTTGTTAGATCATCGCTCTAAGTTGTTACCACAAGCTTATTGTTATATTTGCTGCTTGCAACAGCAGAGGATTGTGGGAATTCTACCCTGATGGGCTGCTAAGACACAAACGCGCCGTGAGCGCCCAGATCAGAGTGCCGAGATATCTTCGGGAGAAGAGAAGAAAGGAGTGTTTTAGATTTGTTCTCTCTCAGAAAGACTGGAGCTCTTAATTATTCATAAGCAACTACAGGCAGCTCCACTGGCTCTGAAACAAGAGCCGCTACTCAGCAAATACTGGAGATAATGCACTGAATCCAAAATATCCTGCTAAACAGCCTGCATGTCCGTGTGAGTGTGTGTGTGTGTGTGTATGTGTGTGTGTACTTGTGCACACATTTCTAAGCATGGCCGTATGCATGCTTGTCCATCTGTATGTGTCAAAGCAAGTGTGTTTCTGTTTGGGCACGCATGAAGAGATATGTTTTCCGTTATCAGCCGCGTTGCTCCTTTGAGAGGTGAAGGAACTGGGTCACTGCTCTCTGTAAGCTTGATTTTAGATACAGACTGTATGTACACACTCCCAAAACAAACACACATACAAACACATGGGCACTCATACCTCTAAGCCTGGCTTTAGAGGATGAATTGTACGGCTGTGAAGTTTAGCCCAAATGTGGCAAATGTTCAGCTGGATTATAACTGAATCCACAAAGGAAACAATTTATCTTACAAATTATCATGTGATTCCAGCCCCAAATCCCTCCATGGCAACCTCTTTTATTCTACTAAATAACAACACATCTCTCTGTCTCTCTCTTTCTCTCTTTCTGTGTGTGTCTGTGTGTTTGCATGTTGTTTCTGTCTCGTCTTACAGTAGGATGGAGTAAAAGCAATTCAATGATCTGCTGTAATTACAGTGATGCTGGCAATGATTTTAACAGATAAGTTGAGGATTACTGTGATGCTGCATATCACACACATGCTTGCAAGCTGCGCTTCGGCAAAATGTGTATGTAGGGCATAATTTCCTGTGTGACTTAAGGCCACATAAGCGTTCATATCACAGTTCACTTCACCGGTCACACGTGTGCCACACATTGTCCGTGACCCTGCTTTCATAAATATGTTATATGTTTAGATACATAAATAATTACTCTTTGAGAATGCATGCTATTTTAGGCAACATGTATTGGCTATGTATTATTGATGGGCCAACTGAATGGTTGGGGGTTATAGCTTCTTTGACGTCTTATTTACATTTTTTGGTCTATTTTTGTGCTAATGGCAGCGAATGCAACTTAAAGCTCCAGTGTGTAACATTTAGGAAGATCTTTTGGCAGAAATGGAATATAAAGGTATGTTTTCAGTAGTGTATAATCACATAAAAATAAGATTCTTTATTTTCTTTTACCTTAGAATGAACCGTTTTTATCTTCAGATGAAGCGGGCCACCATGCTAAACTGCCATGCTACAGTAGCCCAGAATGGATATTTTTCTCGCATTTCACATTTATTTATTATATATCAGTATTTGACTACAATGTTCTGTAATAACCTAATTGAATGTATGCAAAACTTGAATAATAATAATATTATTAGTAACACCTGTTATTTTCCTTCTAGTCAAAATGTCTGCTGTTAAAAAGGCCTAATATATATTGAAAACTGCTACATGTGTAAATATTTTTACTTTTTATTCATACTGTTTTTAAAGTCCCTTACATAGTCAAAATATTATATGTTAAGCATATTCAAGTGTGTGTGTGTGTGTGTGTGTTAGTGAGTTTTTCATGTGTGCTTGTAAAGGTGGTGGGGATGGGAAACATTAGTCTGGGGAGGATATGAGCAGTAGATTTTAAGGTAGTTTGGAGTGGACGCAGCAGGGGTCAAATGGTTTAAGTGCTGTTTTAACAGACTGGAATTTTGCCTGCTGTGGAGGTCCCATCTCTCTCCACTTCTACCCCCATTCCCCCCTCCCCCCTTCCCATGCAGGCAGCAGTGGGCTGTAATCACTAAATTACTGTTTTCACTCTCAGCTCCAGTCATCACACTGCACAGCTCCCCCGCCTCACTCTCCCTCTCCTGCACTCTTTCTTTCTGTCTCTCTCGCTTTGTCCTATTTCCTTTGCTCTCCCCGCTCTCTCTCGCATCCCTCTCTTTCCACCCTGTCTTCATTATTTATTGTGAAGCCGTCTTACTGTAAGCTGCCTTCATAAGAGGAAGACTGTGAGAGAGAAAGAGATGAAGATAGAGACAGGGCCTGGGGATGGAGGTAGCGAGGGTTGTGGGGAGGGGAAGGGGGGGGTGGGGGGGCAGAGGAGGATGGAAAGTTTGGAATATGAAATGAATTCGCCTAATGCACTGCTGATGAAATGATGAAACACTGTGCTTTCTTAATGAGAGTGCTGCCTGCCTCGCCATCACTCGGGCTCCGTGTCTGTTTATCCATTCTGTCCACACTCCCATCTCCTCTCTAAAATGGAGCGTCCTCCTCAGACATACAGTAAAACAACCCATTTTTCAAAATCTGGAAACCTCGTCCTCGGGGAGAAATTGTCTGTATGAGCTACGTATTTGTCACCCCAGCTGTTCCGGCTGTGAACAAATATAATTCACTTGAAATTTGGACTGAGTTTCCATGACATCAGAAGCGAGGCATCCTGTCCTCACAGAGGACCTGATGACAAATGAATCTACGTGTCCTTGAGTCAAGCTGAGGCAGGAGGCCACGCTAGCTTTCCTCTGTCCTCTCCTTCTCCTGTGTAGCACGGGAGAGGGGTGAGGAGAGTGGGGAGGAGAGGAGAGGTTGTCATGGGAACAGACATGGAGAGTCCTGTGTGAGTGAAGAGGCTTGAGACAAAATGACAGAATAGCAAAGCGATTGAACGTGGGAGAGGCTGCACAGTCAGACAGATATAAAAAAAGACAACATACACAACATGGCAGCTCGGTGGAAATAACTCTCTTGTTTGTGATTCAGTGTTAAAACGAGTGCCGGCTGCAGTATAAGGAAGATATTACAAATAAAAGGTTCCCTTCCCTTGTAACACCGTAAACTGTGTGCTTGTTTGTTTTTCTGTAAGGCAGGAAAAGATCTGATGCTCAGTTTTTGCAGGTTGTGCTCCGAGAGCCCCTCACCATCTTCCAATTATAATTCAATAAAAAGGTGCTAAAATAGAGTCATTCTCTCCTTCTTCCTTTTGTCTTTCTCCCTTCAGCCGGTCCCCACCAGCCCCACCAACACCTCTCCTACACCCGTTGGAACTTTGGGAATGTCCAAAATGGACGCCCCCAGCATGCAGGACGTCTATATCCTCTCTCCTGTCTCTGGACTCTACAGCACCAGGTCAGACACTTGCACACACAGATGTTTGATGATGGTGATTACGTTGATTATTATGATCCTGTTGATGACACTGATGACAGTGATGAGGACAACTCCGCTCTCCCCAGGGAGGAGCTGGGTCTGATGTCATGTGACGACATAAGCCGCTACAGCGTGGGCTCCCAGTCCGGCTCCAAAGGTTCAGAAGCAGTCAGCTACTACCTGGACCAGGACAGTGGTCAGTTCTTCTCCCTGCTAGAGGGAGACGGGCCCCCAGGGCCTGACTACGACAGGGGCCGCAATACGGGGGTTCGCCGGCGGGACAAGACCCCCACCCATGGTAAGACTGAGAGTGCAGTTTGACAGTGTGAATGGGGCTCTAATGGCTGTGTTTGTTTTGTGAAACAGCATGCTCTCTCCCATCAGTTTTCTCACCCTTTTTTCTCAGAACTCCTCCTTATGTGTTCTTCACTCACTTCATGGCTCTACTCCTTTGTATCTTTACCTCGCGTGAACACGTCCCAGAAACACTGATCACATGCCAAAGGGTCAGTCCACAAACACTGTCTCCAGCTCCCTGTCTGCCCCACCTGTGTCACCCTTGTCCAAGACGACTTCCTAGACATCCTGTGCCTTCTTGGGAAACTCTCACAGGGCCTATGATGTGTGTGATGTGTGTGTGATCAATGGAGTAGTGCCACACAACTGGACTTAGGAAAACATAGCCTGTATTGAGTTAAGTTTTGAAAACCACATTTAAAGCCACGCAAATCAATGTTTTTGTATTAAAAAGAAATTGGGTCATTGACAATGTATAATGTATAACAGTCTGTGCAGGTCTACTGAGCTTTTGGGTCTCTTTTAGCTTATTGTTTTGTTTTTTTCCACCGGCAAACTCTGCTCTCGTTAACTCTGTTTTCAACCACAGCAGGAAGCTATTATCAATAAAAAAAAAGCTCTTTAAAATCCACTGTATGCTACCTGCCTAGCAACAAACCATAAAGACGACTATCTGGTAAACATAATGGAGCATTTAACCGCTAAAGAACCAGATATTTCCCACAGGAGCTGGTGGAGAAGCAAAACAGAGCTACAAAGAGAGTTAATATTAGATTTACATTTGTTGGGTAGCTTCAAATTCACACTGCTTGGTGTGTAAATAGACAATTGCTTTCTTACTCTTTCACCAACAACTTTATAATGTGACAATAGATTATGTTTTCGGCTGATTCTGCCTCTGCCAAAAAAATCTACCTATGTAGCTTTAAGGATACCTCTGATACAAGATCCTTTTAATTTCTATACTATAGTTCCACTACTACACAGTTTGTCTTTAATGTGTGGTCCAGTGGAGGACTACCAACAACTCTATGCAGATTTCACAATACCCAGCCGGAGAAATCTGACAATGAAGAAGGCACAGCTCTAGCACAAAGCAATAATCTCAATCACACATAAACTCATAGCCTGTGTGATCATGATCTACATATAACACAATGTGAACACAGCCTGTGTAGCGAAAGCAGGACATTAGCAGAGCTCTATCTACACAGGATGCATTTAGGCACAGTATTGAGTGTTAGGTTACTTGCATTTTGTGTGAACGTAAAACTAACTTGACATTATAACCTGAAAATAAGGCCACGTGACCTTTGTCTTGCCTTGTCATAGCAGTCCCTCGAGAGTCCCCCTTTTCTTCCCCTTCACCTGCACACACTTTGTCTCACCTGTCCACCCCTCCAGCTGTCTCCTACGCTGTCTCTTAGTCACCGCCTTCCTACGACACCCCCACTTCCTCCCCCTAGCCGACTCTCTGACTGCTGATTGGTCGTTCCAGGTGACCTCAGGCCTGTTTCCATGCCTCCCGAATATAACTGGATGGCCGAGGCCAAGGAACCCAGCATGGGCAAGAGAGGGAGCCGAGGTACACACACACAAACACACATGCAAGCAAAAACACAGCCCCTCTCACACTTAAACAAGAACAGGTCGGACTGGTGCCGTGCTTTGCTCCATACTCAACACATTTCAGCTCATCCTCTGGTTTATCCATGGTGGTGTGGTTGTGTGAGGATACATATCTGCCAGGTATGTATCTGACAGAGCAACAAGTAAACATAAATGCAAGAAATTGCATTTATACAGCTCTGGAAATTAGGGTATTTCTATGTGACCAATTCTTACCAGCTTCACCGTTTTGCGGCGAGACTCGCTTTGTATTCGACTGAGGTTCCTCCACTCTACCGTCAGAAAGTCCATGAATAACATTAAAGCACAATACTTCTGTCAGGGGTCTGCCTTTCTCCTTCTCTTTCTCTCAGTCACTTTTTAGTTTTTCACATTTAAGCATATGGATAATAAACAAATTAGGTGAGAAGCTTTTTTTTCCTATGTGTAGCTTAAGCAGACTAAAACTTTCTGTGACTGAAGATTTAGCAGTAGTGCCCTCCAGATCAGCATAATCATTGCAAATAGATTAGCTGTATGTCTCCGGCTGTGGATCCATATCAGATACTACAGCTCTGAGGCACTTTTATCCCTTTCTGTTGGGTTTTTATCTGGAAGGGTCTATTCCCCCTCATCTGTTTCTACTCTGGAGTTATCCCTCGACGACTCTTCTATCTCCCCCTTTGTGGTTTCCCTCCTTCTGTCATCCGTTCCGTTGAGCCTGTCCATACTCTAACTGCTCCATTCCTCTACCTCCCCCTCATCCCCGCAGATTCAGACAATTCCCTGCTGCGTTACCTTAGCGACGACAAGATCCTGGTAATCGAGGAGGAGCCCGAGGGTCCGGGCAGAGAGAGCCGGCGGGATTCAACCAGACGCTCTCGGCGCAAGAGCCGCAATCCCAGCAGCCCCAGCTTTCCCATCAGCCCCTCCATGCTGTCCTCCACCCTGCGCCTAGACCAGCCACCTGATGCTTTGCCTGTATGTACACAGTCCCTTAAATATCTCAGTGACATATATTAATTATTTTATGTACTGAATTTGTTTTCCCATCTATTTTCTTGGGTGATATGCAGTTATTAATGAGTATGTATAAGTCAAATGTTTTGCGCTGCTGCCTGCTTTCAAACACTTATAAAGTCATCATTAGGTTTAAATATACTGTACATATTTTTTCTTCAGTTTGGTAAAAAAAAACAACACACGTTTTGTTTCTGTGACTTATACATTCTCATATAGGAAATTATTAATTTGTTAATACTATAATACAATTTAGTCCAGTGGTTCCCAACCTAGGGGCCAACCTCCTGCAGAATGGGGTCTTGAGATGATTAATTATTGAGCACTTGTTTCTTTGCTTTTTTTGTGAAATATTGGTTAATTATTACCTCTGTGGGCCTCAAATAACTATTTAAATGAAAGAAATGTAGTTATTTAGAGTGGAAATCTCTCTTTATTCAAACTGCTAATTACTCATAGACATCTGAAAAGTGACGAGGAGACCCAACACTGCTAAACACTGCTTTTATGTAGGGGGTCACAAGCAAAGATTTAAAGCCAAGATGTAAAGCCAAGATAAAGATATCTTTAACATTGCAGTCTATTTTTAGAATCTTATCACATGTTTTTTGCAGGTTTTGCTGCAGGTCATACTGTGACATGTCAAAATGTCTTCAGTGAAAAAGACCTGTTAGTGGCAGTACAATTGTGTCCTGACTAGGTGACTGTTTCACCTAGCAAAATAGAATTACCTCACTCACTTGCTCACACAACTTTCCTTCGTCTTACAGTTTATGTCTGTGTCCTCTCAGAGGGGAACTGTCTGTGGTTGCAGGATAGGTCATGCTGTTCACAGATTCACACACCTTGTTGTTTGTGTCAGGTAGAGGAGACAAAGGAGAGTGAGGATGATCATTGTCATTACACGGCTGCCAGCTTCATGGATTACGAGAGTGACAGTGACGCTCTGAGACACACCTCTCTGTAACTTTGCGTTTTCTCTCATGCCCCCGCCAGTACGTGCACATGCGCACACAAAAAGCCATACACAAACAAACACACACACTAGCACACAGGAGTGCATTTGTATGCAGGGTAGCCATCCCACGACTCGTCCTAACTCATCCTAATATCCCTATCTCCTCAGACACGCCTGAGTCTAAATAGGAGTTTATTCTGGACAAACACACACACACACACACTTGCACGCGCACACACACAAACCCGTATCCCTGTGAGCAGGTGTATGACTCAGCATCAGCCAGTCCAATTACAAGCGCGACTGACAGACTATGCTTAAAACACGACAAACACTAACACACACACATACACAGTGCGCTAACAGCTTAGCTAACACCGGCCCTCACTCACCCTCTCAGCTGTGTGTCTCTCATGGTGGTGACTCATATCTGTTCGGCGGCACATAAAGTGTACTATCCTGCACTAACAAGCATACGCTAACCTTAATGACCTGCTTGTTTTCTCTCTCATTCTCTCTGTATGATTCTTTTCTATTAACACCATTATTTTAGTGACAAAACATGTTATTTGAACTCACTGATGGATAATTTCAAGTGAGGTTTCATGTCTTTGTTTAGCTTCATTTTTTTCTGTCCACAATTGGAGCAGAGATTATTTTTGTAATACCCAAAATGTAACTGTTTGAAAATTCAGTAAAAAAGATTTCATTGGGAGAATTATAGTGGTGATTATGATGATTTATTTTCTTGTATCACAGCAGCCTCCATTTGCAACATCACAGAAACGACATGAATTAGGACAAGAAACTAAGATGCATACATTTAAGATAACATTAAAAACACAGAAGACAATATTTAAGGCCCTTCAACGTGCATTTGATCTGGGGTCAAGTGCCATATGTGAAGCAGCTGGAATCCTAAAATACAGTTATAGTTGTAGTAATAGTACATGTACTGTATCTTTTTTATTTCAACAAATTTAATTTTAAATTAAATCATAAAACAAGAAACACTAAATGTGCAGTTAGTACGACACTGCTAAACTAGTCCTTGAGTTGAAAAGTCTAGCACTATTTTTCTGTTGTCCTCATGTTATACAGTCTTGTAACATACTAATAAACTGCACTGATTGGACTTGTTCATATTGTATTGAACTGTATTTTAGTTTTGTGGTATTTTTATTTATTCACTTCATCACATAAAGCAACTTTGAGCATCTAAGAAAACGCTCTTTAGTAGAAGTAGTAATAGTTGGATAAGTATTGTGTGGCAGAGGAGTAATAAAGAGACATTTCTCCTAATTTAAATAGCTAAAAACTATTTTTGTATAGTCTTTAAAGAGGGTAATCATCAATTTACTCATTGGACCAACTATTACATGGGTCTTTAATATGACAGAAAATATGTCAAAGTAGTCATCTGAATTTCAGATATGGATTAGAAACACAACCAAAACCTAATAGTGTGCATGTGAGTTTGGTTTTAAACACAAATGAGGCATAGAAATACAAAAGAAACCACAGAACATGTCCTGTACAGAGCACAGGCAAAAGCCACAGCCACAGAACATGATATACCAACAAAGGTGCACAGAAGAAGTGTGTATGTGTGTGTAGCCATGTTGGTATGGAGGGTTTTCAGGAGCACTTTAATGATGTCTTCTTTTCTTCTGTACTCAGCGAGGTGCGGACACGCTGCGAGCAGACACAACAGACAGGTGAGTTTGTGTTTGTGGTTGTTTGTGGTTTGACCACATGCTTGTGATTGATAGAAGGAGTTGTAGGAGTCATTTGTGGTTACATTCAATCCTGTCTGTCCTCCTGCAGGTACTCCGGCTCAGGAAGCTCAGGAGCGGCCTCCATGAGGAAGGTAGGCAGACTGCGAGATTGAATGTGTTTTTCTTAGATGTTTTATAAATCTATGAATACTAGCTCTGATTTTGGAATAATTCTGTCTTTCCAGTGCAATTTGATTCTGACTCAAAGCCCAATTTAATGAAACAACGGATGCATCAATCTCCTACCAACCACAACCGCAGTTACATGGAGATAAATTGTGTCCAAATAACCGCCAGACAAGAATAGGAGAGATACCTGAGATTAAATCCATTCAGAACTGTAATAATTAAATAAAAGATAACAGTCGGATGAGGTAAATTGCTTTCCATATTTAGGTTACTGTGACACAGGAAGCTGTCTTAGTCATTAGCCCTAGCCTCTCCTCCAAAGCACTACGAGTTGTAGCATACAGTGAGTCAGCTCAGTTGAATATAAACAGATATTTATTCAGCTTTGTTACCTATAAATAACCTGTGGGTATATACAGCTATGTTGATCTTGATACCTATAGAATACTTGCATTAGCATATTTGAGATGCATCAGCTAGTGTAGTATTCAGGTGTGTTGGCTGACATAATCCAAACACAAAATCTGATTGTGAGAAGTGAGACTATGCAACTTTTAAAGAGGAAATATTCAGTACACGCAGTGGTTTTGCTGCTACAGACCACACGTTTATGGTGGCTAATGCTAAAGTTAACTAACTAACTTTAGATGACTAATTGCTGTATGAAAGACATTACTGAGTAACTGAACAATTTCATTTATCATTATTGCAGGCTTAAAAAGAATCTTCACTCTCCAATTTTGAAAAACTGTAGCCCTTACACAGTGAATAAAAGAAAAAGGTTTTGACATTTCATTAACTAAAATGTGTAGCTGGATGTACTACCGAATGGCAATAGCTGTGGTTACTAGTCTTGAGTCTCCCTAAGCTAGCTATGGATTCCAGATACTAAAAAAGAAAAGTCTTGGATGAAAATAGAGACAGATTTGTTTGCTTTCACTATGCTTTTACCGCTGGCTTACTGGTATGTTTGATCTGCAGCAAGAAATTACTGTGGCATTATAAAGCTCAAATACGTTTTCCAGCTCCAGACAGATTTGTCTTTTTTTTGGCCAAAAATGGCTCTTTTGATAGTAAAGGTTGCTGACCCCTGTACTAAATGTAGTAGCTAATGTGATGCAGTTCATGACATCCTAACATCACTGAGGTTTTAGTCTCTGTGCCGACAGCTTTCAGTTCTCCATCACAGGTTGTAGGTCACTTCCTGGATGTAGCGGTTTTAGTATTTTGATCCCTCTGTGCCTGTAATCCTCTCTGCTGTGTGCCTGATAAAATGAAAATAAGCTAAACATGGAGAGTGAACTGCGTGCAACCTCTCTACGTGCATCAATTTGCCTGAATGTGTCTTTTTCAATCACTGTTTTTTGGAGCTAATATATTTTTTCTCTCTCTCTTTCCCCTCTAGTCTTTCCATTACACCTCTCTAAGAACGAAAACCAAAAAGCGAAGTAAAGGTAGAGACGCTATTGCATTTTCTCTTTGTATCTTCTCGTGTATGATCTTTACAGTTTTACCACTGTGTGTATTCCAGTGTATGTAGCTCCAGAAAGAGTGAAACCTTTACCCTAAAAATGTGTCTCAATCTGAAGGTCTGATCTCCAAACTCAGCCTGACAGACTTTAGGTGCTGTGACTGGCATGTGCACTACGTGTGACTGTTATGTGGATGACAGGGCTTGAAAATATCAAAAGGAAAGTTGAGACAGGCTTGATGATATAACACAATATTTATGTATGTGAAAAGTCCAGATGCACAGGTGCAATAACACAGCACTTGCAAAATATAAAATTCACATTTACACACTTTCTTGCAAACACCTGCCACACCTGATTGATTGTTTATCTTTTTTGGATGCTCCTAATTTATCACTGTCACTAGTGTAATACTCTGAATATTCTTCAGCTTTGCAAGTGTGTAAACTTATTTAGTTTGGAAGGATTCAGTAGTTCACATTGCTTGCTGATTGCTTACTGCAGATAGACAGTAGACATTAGACATAGCCTGTTGTTGCCTGACTTGGATCGCTAAATACATGACTTCACATCTACTTTATGTACTAGTATTTTTCTTAATTCAGTTCCAAATGCCATGAAAATTACTGTCAGCATTAACATCGTTCTTTCCCCTCTCTGCAGGTTCCCTCACTAGCGCCAGTCGAAGGAGAATTTCCTGTAAGGACCTGGGCCACGGTGACTGTGAGGGCTGGCTGTGGAAAAAGAAGGATGCTAAAGGTTACTTCACCCAGAAATGGAGGAAGTACTGGTTTATCCTCAAAGAGTCCTGCCTCTACTGGTACACCAACCAAAATGTAAGGAATCACATTCAACTATCATTATGTCCTGAATCTCATTATCTGAGGCAAACTCCTCCAGTGTTCGCAACATGCTTTCTCCCTGCATCTTCATTCAGCAACTTTGTTGACAAAACTAATGTACCACAGTCAGATTTTACACATAAAGATCAGTCAACTTGTAATGGGGAGTATAACTTGGTGTGTAAAACAGCTGTATAATGCCTTCTGTGACTCTGAATGGAGCTTTCTAAAGTCAGAGAAAATAACCATTCAGAACCCACTGTTGCTTTTCATGACTCAGAATATGATCAATTACAATTTCCAAGGGCCCATGGTAATGTCACAAAATGTCTTGTTATGTCAGACCAACAATCCAAAAGCCAATAATATTCAATTTGGCTGTTAATTCTCACATTTGTGAAGCTGGAACATTCAAATGGCTGTCTGTCTGTAATCTAATAGATTAACCGTTGCAGCTCAAATTCAATCAATCAATCAATCGAACTTTATTTGTATAGAACATTTCATACAGATTAGTGCAGTTCAAATTGCTTCAAAGACGACTGACAAAACAATAATAAGACATAATGTCTTATTCAACTTACTGGTTGAGCTTCAAAAATGTTGTGCCACCCATACATTAATATCTAAATTGCACTTTAAAAGGGAATCAATTGGACCTGTTTTATCAGGAGACATGGCCACATAAAGCTGTGTGTCATCAGCATAACTATTGAAAGAGATGCAATGTCTCCTGATGACATGGCCCTAAGATCAATCCTTGGGAAACCCCAAAGGTTATTTTGGAGGTTTTTGACAAGATTATTATTGTAAATTGTCAGAACAAACTGTCTACCAGAAAGATAAGATGAAAACCAGTTAAAAACAGTTCCAGACAGTCCAATATGATACCTGAGTCTATTCAAAAGAATTTTGTGATCAGCTGTATCAAAAGCAGCACTTAGATCAAGAAGTACCAACACTGAAGGTTTATTTGCATCACGATTTATGCTGATGTCATTGGCTACTTTCATAAGGGCTGTTTTAGTGCTATGATTATCTATAAAACCAGACTGAACAGACCTTTCCAACTTGTTCTTTAAATAAATACAATTGATTAATTGATTGTATACTATTTTTTTTTTAAATTTTTGCTTAAAAATGGAAGATTGTCTGTAGTTTCTTGGTATTATGGGATCATGGCTACTTTTCAGACTGTCAACTGAGGAGGGAGTAAATGTAGTTTTGTTTCTGGAGATATGTGCTAGGAAATTTGAGGTCACTTCAGGAGGAAGACAGCATTTTTAACCCCTTGTTCCGCAGGAGTTGTTGCAGTATAATGAAAGACATTAAAAATACACAGTGGTGGTCTGAGAGAGCCAGGTCAACAACAGAAGAAACCTTTATGTTCATTTGTTGTGCCCATATGAAATTACCAGGTCCAGTTTGTGACCTAGATTATGTGTGGGCTCATTAACTTGGTTTATAAAATGAACACATTCTAATAGATTTAAAAAGTCCTTCACTTTGTTGTCTGTCTTATTATGGACATGTATATTAAAATTCAAGTTGGTCTGTTCAATGCATTTGGAGCATTTTGACCTCATATAAACACAAAACTCACTGCAAGACTTTAATATGTAGTTTAGATGTCTGTATCAATGGATTATTAGAACATTTGTAACATTTTGAAGAAAAAGAGAACTTTCCCAAACAATTAACTCTAAATGTGATTATTTGTTTATATAACTCAGTTTTCTAGCTAAGATTATCATATCTCATCTCTCTTTATCATGTCAAGTGGTGAAAGGAGTGTATCCTGGCCAATGTAAACAACATATGTTGTTTTCATATGCTTGACTAGGGTACTAATATCCAAAATAAAATTGGTTTATCAGTATGTATGACATTTTGTTCTCTGTGTTGATGATGTACCACCACTCTCCATCTGTCTTCGCCTGCAGGATGAGAAAGCTGAGGGCTTCATCAGCCTCCCAGAGTTCAGAATAGACCGAGCCATAGAGTGCAGACGGAAATTGTGAGTGTCCCTCACATGTCGCCGAAATTACTAATCAAGCACATTTGCTCTCACCCACACAACATGAACCACAAAAACACTAATCAGTCTTCTTCTCCCTGACTGACTGCAGTGCCTTCAAAGCCTGTCATCCAAAAATCAAGAGCTTCTTCTTCGCCACAGATTGTCTTGAGGAAATGAACAGGTGAGTGAGTGGGTATCTTTGTGAGTCTCTGAGTGCATGTTTGTGTCTTAATGTGGACAATAGTTAGATGCTTGGGATGTCACATGTTCATTCATGAATATTTTAACTGAGTAAACCAAGTTTACACAAGGCAACAGCCCACACAACACTGTGCATGAATAAGGCATGAACCTGGCCCTCTGTTGTTAAATGTAGAACTGCGTGTGTGTGTGTAAATATGCGTGTGTGTGTCACGTGTGACCTTGTGTGAGGGAGAGATCGTAGTGATATTTGCAGGAGTGCTATCTGATGAGCTCTAATTATCCACATCTCTCCTCAATAACATGGAGAGATAATTGGAAGAGAGTAATTAACTAGCTATATTTGACTTCCGAACTATATTGGTAGGTTCATGTGTTAAAGTGCTGTTGCCACATTTTCATTTTCATTTGTACATTGTATGTGTGAATAGATGGCATCAGAAAAATGTCTTTATATATGTCTTGAAAATATATCGTGGCTTTTTGGTGCACTTCCATCTGGATTTTCTTAGCTTCTGAAGGCAATCACATAGGAGTTGTAAGTTTCCACTGAATGAAGCCTTAGCTTGACGCTCTAACAATTCCCCTCGTTCAAATCCACAGGACCACTCGGTAAGGTTTAACTGCTTACTTTGACACTGGAAAAAATTGGTACAAAACAATTGTTCATTTCCAGTTATGAAATTTGAGCGAGAATTGTTTATAAGAGAAAGAAAAACAGAGAGGTCAATAAACTGTGTGGAATAAACTGTGTGGTTCCACTCTCCGCTCGCCTGAATCAGCTCTGGTGACGCCTTCAAACCTCCTTCACGTGAAAATAAACAAATAAAAATAATAAATAGATAAACAAATAAATGAGATTTAACACATTTTAAATGATCCATTTCAAAATGAACATTTAAGTGCAATGACAATTAACACTGATTACCAAGCAAATGAAATACAAATAATTATTTATTATAACATATGATATGTGATGAAGTGTTGACAGAAAGGGTGACTGTGTCTGCCCTGAGAAGCAGCTAACTAAATCCCCCCATGGAGTCCAGACACTGGTGGTGGTGGCTGATGACTCTGATGAAATAACGAAGCTGATGAATCTACGAAGACTGGGTGGTGATGGGGCGCATAACAGCAGCATGAATAAACTGAAGGCAGAGAGAGATAGAATCATATTTAAAAAGACAGCGGCAAGATGATAGGCTAACGACGCAAGTGTGTCGCTGTGCTATTGGACAGATGTGACCAGCTGATTAGAACAGCTGATATCATGATTGACAGCCCCTGATAAAGACAGCAAGGAAATTATGCATGAGCATGCGTGAGTGAATGCAGTGAATGCCATTCATTTTCTACAACAGCTGGGTACTGTAGGTTTTAGCTAACATTACTCAAACAAGAGGAAATTCGGGACTATTTTTAGGTGTGGATTAATACACATTTGACGTGCTAGTAAATATCTCTGACAAAATAAACTTGACTCAGAGTAAACTACAGTGCACATGTTCATCCTCATGCAGGAACATATTATCCAGCGCAACAGGGTGGCTCACTGATGTGTTTTCAATAGTTTTTAGACAACAATGGAGCTCTATAGCACAGAGTAATAAGCTACATCAGGCTTTGGATACAGACGCAATACTTGTGAGTATCAATTCATCGTTAATCATGGTCTTTGGAAGTTGCTCCCCGTAGTGCGCACTTCCTAGTATGATGAGTTTCCTGTTCCTCGTGTACAGACTGGGCCTCTATTCTTAGTAGCGACCTTATTATTAGGTGTCTGCAGAGAGTCACAGGACAAGCCGGGAATGTGCAATGGAGACAGACAAAGGGAAGGGATGAGGACAGGAAGCGTGCGTGTAGAGAAAGGATGCCATCTGAGACTCATTGCTGAGAGAGAAAGGAACAGAGGATTGTCACTTCTCTCTTTCTGCATCCATCTCTCTAATTATCTCTATGCTTCTCTCTCCTCATCAGGGGGATGGAGTCAGTTAGACAGATATCAACTGTTAAGAGACACCATTTAAATTATTTAAAGTGAAAGTTTTTTTATTCATCACCTACCATTTACCCAGTATAACCTATCCTCTCCTCTCCTCCTCTCTGCTCCTTTTTTCAAATGTATCCTCTGAACCCTTCTTTCTCCTTACTTCTCATCACATTTGCTCTCTTCCGTTTCCTTTCTTACTATAGGTGGATGAACCGGCTGGGTCTCGCTGCTATTGGCTACACACCAGATGACAAGGTGCCACGCCCCGATGAAGGTGAGACAGATTCACTTAGCTAGATATGACTCACTTTGCCCTTTTTGTCTGTGAATTGCTAACGAGTACATGGGGTCTCTGTTTTTATCTCAATATCAGACTACTGGAGTGAGAGTGATCAGGACGAGGTCGATGGCTCAATGACGCTCAAACAGGAGGGACCCTCATCCCTCTGTGATACTTATCACCGCACACCATCAGTAAGTACACACACACACATACACTCCACATTTTCTTTTGCAGTGTTTCATTCTGATAGAATATTTTATTCCTAAAAGCCCCACAGTTTTCAGAGCTGCATAGACCAGAGCTCTCAGCATTAATAAAACATCAGAGTGTGAGAGTATCTGGTTCGGTAAGCAGCCAAGACCATCACTTCTCTGTGTTCTGCTGCCAGAACTTGTTTACAATCAGACCTCTAGGTGGCGACAGTTGTCACCACTCATTAAACCTCTGACAGATAAACACTGAAACATACTTTTATGCAGAAGATGTTAAGACAATAAATTCCAGTGGCACTGGTACCATGTTATCTCAGTTGAGCCATACAACATGTTATGTCAGTCATTCCTAGAGTTTCTCATTTACCATCTCATTGCTTTTTTGCTCTCATCTTTGGCTCTATTTCTGCCCCTTTATTCTTTCCTGTCCTTCTTCCTTCTCCTTCTGTCTCTCCTTCCTGGCACACCTCCTCCTTCTCCTCATTTTGTGGTTCACATTTTCCTTGTATCTGTGCTCACATTTCTCCTTTCTGTCAACTGCTATCCATCCTTCTCACTCCTCTCCATACTAACCAACCCCCGTCTACCTCACAAACCCTTCAGGCCAACCTCCTTCACAGTTATGACCAGTTGCCCCGCTCAGTCAGTTCCATGAGCCTCATGCGCTCCACTCCGTCCCCACTCCCTCCACCAATGAGTGCCTCCACCTCCCCCATCCCTCCACAGATGGTCTCTTCCACCTCCCCTCTCCCTCTCCAGGTAAATTCCTCTAGCCCCTTCCCTGAGCCAAAGCACGGGCGACATTTCTCCAGTGAGTCCACGCACTCCCACTCCTCGGCCGAGGACCAGCGTGGAGATGGCATGGGCATGGGCACAGGCACAGGCAGCACCAGTACCCACTCGTCAGGCTGCCGTTCTACCCATCGTGAACGGCGCTCCTGGCAGGACCTCATTGAGACCCCTCTCACCAGCGCAGGGCTGCACTTCCTCCAAACGGCACCGGGGGAGAGTGACTATGGAGGCCTAATGGGGAGCATGGTTGGAGAGATGGGGCTGTACGGAGGGCTGGGCAGACAGGGCATGTCCCCGGAGAGACGCAGGCAGGCCACACTTCCCGTACGGAGACACCACGCCGCAGAGAGAGACAGGGAGAGGGACGGGCCCTTCCCTCTGGAGCGAGGTCCACACTCACACAGCCACACACACCGACGCTCTCACAAGCAGCGCAGCCAGAGTCTGCCCAGGAACAGGGACCCGATGCTAGGAAAGCTGTTACACACCTCAGCTCATATGGAGGAGAGGAGTGAGGACGAGGAGGCAGAGGGACAGGCTGCAGATATACTCCAGGGTGAGGATGGTAAGGAAATATGTGAGTTTTACACAAGGAGAGAAGCAGTAGTATTCACAAACACTTTCACAGGGGTGGTTAAGAAAAATCTTATTGGAACAGACTTTTAAGAAGCAAATTAGTCAAAAACATCATAATCTTAATGTGTGGCACAACATGGACCTGGGCAGTCCATGGTACAAAAGATATTTTTATCATTTAGGGAGTGGTGGAGGAAGTATTCAGATCCTTTATGTAACTTTATTCTTTTGGTAGTTCTTCTGGTAGTTTAATTTATAACAGTGGATCATATTTTATAGGCTTACCAGGTAAAATCTTAACCCTAATGTTCTGTTTGGGGTTCCTGGAGAACATCCCCACTGTTTTAGCATCTTGATACTTAGTGACGTTTCTTGATTTTTTATAGAAAATTGCCCATAAACATAATTTTGAAATAAAGTTTCAGAAGTTCGCTACTGTTTTGGATCTCAGAGACCCTAGCTGTAAAACAAGGTTAAGTACAATGGATGTTCATATGTTCTATACCTACCTTACTTTATGGCAAAAAAGTGTATACAAAAATATGAAATATATATATATATATATATATATATTTGTTCATACATAGCCCATGTAACATTAAAAAATGAATATATTTCCTGCTTTGATGAAACAGCGCTGCTTTATGATTGGCACAACCTGGTGGGAATGAGATAAATCTATCTTACGAGACGATTGTCATGTAGAGGAAAAAAGGATTAAATTAATTAATAATTCTGCTTATATACATTTTTTTGGGAATTTTCAACAACCTTCAAAAACGGAAACTGTAGCTTTACCTCCCCCAAGTACTTTTCAAATGAAACAGTCTGAGGAAGGAAAATCTATTTTTTGGTAACCCCTGTTACAATAGTATTTGTATTAAGGAGGCACAAAAAGTGTGGGAACCAGTGATTGTTTGGCCAGATGATGGATGCGGAATCAGCCAATTTTTGTGTTCTTCTCCAATGAGCTTCTTTTATTGTTCTATCTGAAACGGCACTTTTGGGAGACAGTGCTGTTTGGTGGTATTTCTGAAACATTATCAGGATGGTTGCTGATTCATTTTCTGTCAGTCAACTAATGATTGATTAAGAGACAAATATTTCAGCTCTATAATAAACACACCACTGTACATCCAATTGGATCTCACTGTGTCATTCTAGCTGTGAATGTCACTCTTACTGGTCCTCTCCTGGATGTCCCAGACCTGCGGGAGTTGAGAGTTGAGAGCAGAGAGAGGAGGGTGTCGGAGGGAAGGGAGCGGCGGGTTTCAGAAGGACGTGAGCCTGAGCCGTTGGACGGGCTAGAGCAGCTGTACCGGGCCCTGGAGCAAGCTAACGTGACGGCCCTAGGAGACCCAAGACCCTGCAGCAGACAGGAGCTTCGACGTTGTTTCACCCAGAGAGCCAGGGACCCTCTGCTCAACGACAGGCTGCACCGGGTCCGAGCCCTCCGCAGCACCTTGAAGGTAGCACAAACAGAGGATTTAAAGAAGAATTAGATGTGTGAGGATTCAATGTGGTAACTCCCTGGTGCCTCTTTGCTCCCCCCCAGGCCAAAGAGTCCGAGCTGGCAGTAATCTGTGCCCTCCTGGAGGACCCTGGCCTGTGCTCCCAGACCTTCAGAGAGTGGAAGCAGTGGCACAGCGAGCTCTACTCAGACATCTGCCAGCTCAGTCCCGGCACCAACGGCCAGGACGACCTCTCCCCGCTGGGCGCACCTCTCATGACCCACACACACTCCTTCATTGAGACACATGTGTGAGAAAGAGAAGAGAAGCAAAGACTGAACTGATATATAAACACTCATTTACACACGCACACATACACACACAGACACACACACAGTTTTACATTAGCTGAATCCTCTCTCCTGATCACGACTCTGAGCACGCACTCACACAAACACGCCCACAAACACACACACACACACACACACACACAGGAACACACATTGTAAGATGTGTAAATATCATAGAGGGAACAGTCTGAGACCTGCGTGTATGAACTTTTGATAATCCTGAGGACCCCACAGGGTGCCTATTGCATGCCTGAACAGAAAGCATTAATCTTCCTTTGTCTATGGAACTCAGCATAAACTCCACACGCTTGTCGAGCAAAATGGAAAAAAAGGAGACTTTTTAACACGTTTGTTCCTTTGTATTCTCTTGGTTTTGCTATTTTTTTCCTGTTGATTTTAGGGGCAGGGGGAGCTATGTAGCAGCAATACAGAGGAGAATCCTTTTCACCACAGCACTGTACTACTTTTGTACTGATGAACTTTGCACCCAGAGCCACCAGTTCTCCCCCCTTTCTCTCTATATCTTTTTTTTTTCTCTCACTACATATCTTGTTGATTTACAGGGACCTCACTTGTTAATCCAGGCTGATCTGACGGGACAGTGTGGGGAATGTAAGGGCAGTGACTTTTAGTAAGACTGTGAAAGGTAGCCGTCAATGCTGGTTTATCTGTTTTAGATGAAAACAAGAGTCACAAGCATTGAAGGAACCATTGTGCTGGCTAGATGCACACTATTTCAAACTGTGAACTGTTAAAAACACAATGTTATCTGCAGAAGGAGGCTCCTCTGATAGAGTGCAATTCTACAATTCAGTTTGCATTCTCTCTCTCCCTAGTCTTTCTTTCTTTTCCTCTCTATCGCTCTCTTTCTCTCTCTCTCTCTCTCTGTTTCTTTCCATCTCCTCCTTCTCTTTTCTTAATTTTCTACTTTGTTTCCTCTCTCTCTCTCTCTAGTCCTCAAAGACTTGTGTATATGTGTATACTGCTGTGTATACTGATGTAAATGTTTGCGTTCCACTACCACTGTGATATGCTTCTAGGGGTAGCGGAGGGAAGACAGAGAGTATGTATTTGCGTGGGTGCAAAACTGTTTTTTTTTCTCCCCATTTCTTTTTTAAACAGCGAATGCAAGAACTAGAGAGTTCTTTTCAAAGGAGTCACTCACTACAAAGAATGCACTTTCTATATCTCTATCTCATTGGCTGCATCACAGGGTCTATGTCTCATCGGCCTCTTTACCATTGCTGTTCAAAATATCAGGTAAAAGCATTTGCCGTCTCATTTTCTAAAGATTTGTGTACAGTCTACAAATATATTTAAACATAGAAGAATATATAAATCTATTTACGTTTTGTGTCATAGATATAATGTAAAGTATGATGTATTCTATGCCAAGGTTTTGCAGTGTCCCCCTCTTCACTCTGTAGATGCAGGGTGTTTAGCAGTTGAACAACTAGGAGGCAGACAACAACAACCACCATCATTGACAGTTGATTGACAGTTTTTACTGGTTTACATCACGGCTGACCCTTCTCCTGGTGATGTGTTGCATGAGAAAAGGCCTGGGACTGATTTGATTGGACAGGGTAAAATATTGTGGATCATTTGTGTTCTTTTTATTTTATTTTTATTTTTTATCTTCCTCTCATCATTGCAAGATAAATTAGACTTGTAGCGCATGATACATGCAAAAGTACTGTTTAAGAATGACTTTTTATTTATATGTTCATAGATTTGATGTATTCTTTTCTTCATTAGATAGTGTTTAAAGACACACACTGTACAATAACTGAGGGAGGCATTTTTTGCTGCTCAGTTACTTGATCTAATGCAGATCCTCCTTTAGCATGCTACCAGGAGGTTTCAATTTGATGTTTTGGTTTACATAGAAAGACTGACACATGTCCAAAGGCTTCAGGAATCTTACCTGAAAGACCACAGGACAGTTACTTCTAAAAGAAAAGCTATTTTGACATTCCATCCAAGCATATGGTTGATACTGGGTGGTCAAAGACCTCGACACTAAATGGTCTGTAATGTCTGTGAAACTCAGATGAATCATTTCATCTGCAATATCAGGCCAAGGACTCAACGGTGCCCCCCAGTGTCTAAGACTCTGAGAGACATACGTAGCACCTGCTGCATCCAGCACTATCTGTACTTATTCTTCATATTTTACTGTAATTCTTTGAGTGTAGGTTCAGGTTTTCTCATCATATCACACTGTTGTGAAATATCAAACACACCCCAGAGATATAGCTCATGTTTTTTGAATGGTTAATTTGAGAGTACCACAAAGAAACTAAATGATGCAAGCACTTTCCCTGTGCCTCCCAACCCTCTCTTTGGCAACGATGGACTGACTATACTAGCGATCTCACACACACAGCTGTAGAAGAGTTACAATACAGTTGTAGTCTGCAGACCTCTCTACGTTTCTCATCTGTAATGTTGGTCTTCTTTTTCCAACGGCTGCTCTGCTGAGCAGACGACATACTGTAGATTAAGGAGTGCCAGTTATGATTTGTAGACACAGACTGTGTTATCCCTCCCAGATCTTTGTGTGTGTAGACCTGCAGAAACAGGCCGAAAAGGGAGATTCCACTGTGTGTTCTTTCAGGGGTGTACACCTCATGGTACATTGCACAGGTGTGTAAGATGTAAGTTGCACTGCGACATTAAAAAAGGAACATATTGCTCTTTTTCAAGGATAATATTAGCTTACTGTTATTCTGTACATTAAACGGACTAAAGATGATATTAAAAAAGAAAGAAAATGACATTTATTCTTCCTAAAGTAGCCTTTTTTGGTTTCATATATATGAATATATATTACAAAAAATACAGATTGTAAACTTAAGTTGTTAAACTTTGACTTCAATAAACTGAATCCTCTGCACTATGAGCTATGTTCTGTTTATGTGTACATTTTCTTGGATTTAATGAAACAAAATAGAGGTTGTTCTGTGCTTATGTTACCAGGGCAAAGATGACCAGATTTTAAATTAAGGGTAGGGGTCGGTCAACCTACAAACCAAGAGGCCATACAATTATGTTCTATTCCTGCAAGCAAACTGATCCCTTACCTGCTCTCTTCATAAACAAATAACTACTATGGTTAACTAGTAGGCACGTTATGTATCCATCCATGACATCCATCTTTTACCTATAAAGTAGCAGTGATGCAGGTGGGGAGGAGACTTGTGATTTAACACCCTATATGCTCACTTTGTAAGATCACAGGAGGAATGAGGCTATTAACACTGGGTGCGAAGTGGCTGTGTGAATAGCCTCCAGTCCATCACACAACGTTGACACATACAACCATTCACACTTACATTCACACCTTTGCAATTTAGAGTTTTCAGTTCAAATAACCTGCATGCATTAGTATAAAGAGCACGCATGTGTGAGACATGTATTGAAGCATCCAGTGATTCTTCTTTGTTCACAGCTGTTTTTAGGATTCCTATTATAGATTAACCTGTTGTGTAGAATCCCTATACAACAGAGCTTCCCAACCTATGGGTGGTACCCCCACTAGAGGTCGCCAAAGCTTCACAGGGGGTTGTGAGGCTTTCAAGATTTTAAGGCATGCTAGAAAATGTAGAAAATATACACAGTAGGCCTATATCTCAGTGTTTTGTTTACTTCTGTAAAGAAAAGTAATTGTAAAGTAAAAAAATATCTAATAGAACAATGGCCAAGCATCAGGGACAAGAAAAAGTGAATTTGTTAAAAAAACAAATATTTAAATACAGACAGAGAAATTGTATAAAAGGTTCCCCTAAACAGGAACTAAACAGGAAAAAATTAATCCAAATCCCTAATTTTACACAAACCTCTTGCAGTTACAGAGTTCACTGTTTGGATTCATTGTACAGTTTTGAATATGATATTAAATATCCATAGAGCGTGTCACTCAGTCAGGGGTCGTCAGTTTACTAAATGATAGAAAAAAGGTCCTTTAAGGAAAAAAGGGACCCAAAACCTTTTTTGGGACATGTTTCTGGGAAAATTATGTAAATGTAAATAATGTACTACAGTTGCATGCATTATGACTTTGTATGCAATTACTGTATGAAAGTATGAGTATTCTGAAACAAAGGGGAAAGTACCAAATGAGATTCTGAAAAAAAAAATATCACCCACAAAAACACTTAAGAATGACGGTCTGCCTGACAAATTCACACTGAAAAAATATTATTGTCTAGCACTTTATGTTAAATAACCGCCTCACTTGTACATAGAAAACTTCCCACGTCCATAAGCTTCAATTTGATCTCAAGATGAACTTTCTATCTTGCCAATTACACTTCCTCTGCAACAGTTAAATCACTTTCATCATCAAATTACTTTAAAACATGGAGAAAAAAAAAGAAGGAAGACATATGTTGTTGTTGTTTTCACATTTGAATTACAGACATGCAAACTGACATTACAACCTTCATGACCAGTATAGCTTGAGAACACTGTGTGAACGTACCTGCTGAATGAGATCCCATAGTACCAGGCGGTTGCAGTCCAGTAGGGAGCAGTAGCTGACCGTGGTTTGAACCACTCGCTGCTGCGTCTGAGCGTCCAAAGAAGAAGGAGGAGCGCTGTCATGGCGGCCAAGGTGAATGCTTGACATTTTCTCGTCGCTAAAGTTTTGTTTTTGTGCTTTGACGTGTGTGTTTTCAGTGAATGCGAACTGACTGACTTTCTAGGCTTTTAATGTAACGCCGAGCTGCATGAAAATAGCTCTGCTGACTGCGTTAGCGTCGTTGAATGAGTCAGTGTGCAGCGTTGTGCTACGTTAGCGGGCAGCAGCGTGAGCAGGACTCCCAACCATTAAATGTCTCGTAAGCGTGTCTGACAGCTGATATGTCTTCATATTTACAAGCCCTCGTGTCGTTAGCAGTCCACATCGACTGCTTTTAACTCATTTTGCAACCGTATGACCACTGTTAACGTCAGTGAGCTTAGTTTGAGGCTGTTGCAAGTAAGCCACAATATCTAACCGTGTAGTTACACATATTGTATAGTAAGTTATACATACTGTGCTGTTATGTACACTAATGCAACATAATCTGTGTCAGTGGTGACCAACAACGAAACACATTAACTTAGGCGATGTGTTTAAGTGCGATTTTTGAGGTATTTCTGCCTCCTCTAATGTTACATTTAATGATAGCTAGCAATATAATGAGTATTTTGCACGCCAAACATACTATTAATGTTTAAAATGTGACGCATGTTAGACATAAAAGTAATAGAGTACACAACATTCAGCCTCACGTGTCAGTCCTTCAATAATAATCATTGCTTTAATGTGATATAGCTGCATCATCATACAGCCACACTGGGTAAAGAGCAGTTCTGGATAATGGGTACTTTAATATATTATTATATTTAATATTGTCATACTTATGCACTTTTACTAAGGTGAAATCTTGCCTCCAAATACCTCTTGTTATTGAGTTATTTTTAACATTGTGGTTTTCCTTCTTTTACGTATGTGAAGCGTCTACCTCCTCCAGCACTTGTCCACATGAGTCATGTGCCTATTAGTGATTAGTTTCCGTCAGTAGTTTGCATTGTTGCCATGAGCTGACGGACACTAAAGTTTGCACGTGCTTTTATTGTATGCTAGGTGGTGATAGTGGCCGTCCCGACGGTGCTGAGCATAGCCTCCATCCGCGTGTACACTGTGAGGGAAGCGGCCACTGATGGGCTGGTCACACGAGAGAAGGTATGGCTGTCCCGAAACATCAGCAGATCTGGTAGGAGGGAACTCATTGCTATTCGCCGAAGTGTTACACGCGTCATAATTACATCCTGATTCTCCCTCTGTCCCCAGCTGAACATCTACACCCCCCTGCCACAGTCTGCCCAGCCTCATTTTGCTCCAGAGAGTCCAGGTGTCATTCAGAATGGGTTAACTACAGCGAGAGAGCGCATACAGCCATTTTTCCAGGCTGTAAAGGTATCTAGATTTTGCTGTGTGTATCTACAGTGTTAACTCACACTTATTTTCACATCCTCTCTAACACGAAACGGAAAAACACCAACCCTTTGACAGATGAATATAGGTGTTACATAAATGGAACACCAGCTAAAACACATCGAAGAGTTCTTATCTTGCACCTGCACTTTTTAGTTTTTCAACCCTGATTTTTTATTCCTCTTGTTTGCGGTTACAGAGCACAATCCCACGTGCTGCAAATGCTCTGTGCAGGTACGATTTTGCAAACAACAATGTTAAGGAGTCAGACAGGAAATAGGGTTCACGTAGTTAACGCTGCAGCTGTAAGGTTTTGCTGCAAGGAGATTTGACAGTTTGATACTGTAGAAGATGGGGGAAAAAAACCACTTCACACTGACTCAGATGTATCCGTTTCAGTATTGTCTAGGTAGTTGTGTTCTTTCTGGCCTGTTAGTGGGTGATTTCAGCTCTGTTCTTTGTTCCCTGCAGGGGGCCTGTGTCTCTGTGAAAAAGGGAACTGTTAATCTGTACCATGCAGGAGAGGGTGAGTCAACAGTAGGCATTTTAAGGTGTCATACATAACTAATATTCCTCCACAAAACTCAAAATTTGAATCCCTTCCCTTCATTACAAAGCGTTTAGATGGAATAATGTAATACATATGATACATTATTACATATATTACCTCCACAGGGATTTTTACCTCACAGGGATGTGTTTTAGTGACACCCTATAAAGAAATCATATAATTGCAAGACAAATTAGGAATTATGACTGTCCATGTTTCTCTGTGGCATTTGTTATGTCCCCAACCCTTAGAAAATATGCAACAAAAGCTCTACATAATGGTAATGTTATTATTATTATTATGCTATGGTCACCGCTCTTACTGTTACTACTGTTAGTGTAGTAAATAATCTCACAATATGAGCAGAGGGTCAGACAACAGTTCAAAATTGAATATTTGTCATCATGTTGACTGTGTTCCTGTGTTTCCCAGATGTGTACTATTACTTGAAAGACCCTCCCCCAGAGTTTCTACCCAGATTTGGTACCATCACCATGGCTGGCCTACTTGGCATGTTCTTGGCAAGGAAAGGTAACCTAATCTCTAGTCACTATAAAACTAGCATAAATGGTCATATAGAGTCATATCAGATCACACAATTATATGAAATGATTATATACCCTTCATGACATGTTGACTTCACTATACATATGCCAACAATTTAAGCACCTGGGCTCATTATTATCACATTTTACCACAAATGTACAATTTCAGGTTTTCTGACATCTGTTTTCATTTAACAGATTTAACAAATGCATTAGTTTAGTGTCATCCTTACACAAACAGTCATAGCCTGAACAAACTTAAAGTAAATGAGACCCAAAAAAAGCGTTTGATACTGGGTGTTGTACATACACAATTTAGTTGATGCTCAAAGACTCCCTCACTCAGCCCTACTGTATGTAGACCATCTGTTGTAATCAAAGAATGTTGTTTCCTTTCGTAGGCAACCATCTAATATTCCCCTTTGTACTATTGTAAACTGGGAGATAATGGATGGTTTTGTACGAATTTTCTCCACAGGAAATCTAAACATTCAATATGTAGTAATTAGATGTATCACCATTCTATTTGAAACAGGCTGTTTAGCATTGATATAAAAAAAAGGCACTGCCGTGAGTCCCTTGCAATATCATAGCGGTGTGCATGTTAGCTTAGTGCTTCTATAGCAGCTGTGTGGTAATGTGAATAACAGCAGCAGAATATGAAATTGTGTAAATATTGTATACCATGTGTATTTAGGATACGAGTCTTTGCTACTGTTTTATATGAAGCATGTTTAACCTGCTTTTGACCCAGTGATAAGAGAAAGTTCACAGGTTATTTAAGTTTCACTTACTTCTAAAACCACAGAGGTAAGAAGTAAGGAACGAAGTTTCTCTTTCAGTTTTCACAGAGCTCTTTGTTATTTGTCTAACTCTGTCTATGGGGGAGTCAGTTAAATGACATTTAAAAATTAATATTAATAAATGAATTCATTCCTTATATACACACCTGTTCCCTAAACCTAACAATGATTGCCATTGTTCATTGTGATTTTAGGCTCTCGTTTCAAGAGGGTAGCCGTTCCAATGGGCCTGATGAGTGCAGGAGCTTCAGTGTGCTACCCAGCCCAAGCAGTGGCCGTGTTAAAGGCAAACACTACATTTTCAAAAGCTGATCCCTCTTACAAACCTCAATATTTCACAGTTTTTATCACTATTATTGTCTTTTTCTCCCAAGGTGACGGGTAAGAAGGTGTATGCTGCAGGGCAGTGGAGCAGCGCTGCGGTGTCTTCACTGCTCACCCCCAAGCCCCAGGAGCCTGTCGCCAAAGAGATTGCTGCTTCACTACCACAGGTTAACAGTCATATTGAGTTACTGAACAGATTTATTACCATTATTATGCATGTCTGTAACCCACTACTTTTGAATGGAAAGTACTTTAAAGCTGTCTGACTAAAACCAAAACAGCGGTTCAGTGGTTATAAACCCTTTTCCTACTGAACAATTTCCACTCTGCACTTCACTCTTTACTTTCTCTACCGCACTTTGGCCTTCATGATGATTGTTGTGTGGCTTTTACTTTTCTCTTTGTGCTTCATACATAGTCATTAGGAGGTTTTTGTGATCTGGAAGTTAACACTTATACCAGAGGTTTTCAAACTTGGGGTCCTTGAGTGGGTTGTTGGGCGTTTCCAGCTAAAGGAGGAATAGAGTATTTTAACATTTATTACAGTTGTTACAATATTAGTATCGGAAATTCCTCCAATACAGCCTAAAATGCAGGATGGGGTATCTGTGAATACACGTTTGTGCAACGATCTAATACCACGTTATTTATGAGCCCCAAAATGGGACCTTTCTACTTCCAAGCCATGTCCCTTTCTACATATTTCCTTCAGGATAGCGAAATTGTGACCTGCCCTACCCTGACTCTGACTGACAAATGATTGAACCTGAGTCAAACCATACAATGATAGAAATCATACAATCTGTACTTAGCATCCTTGGTGCAATGTGCAACATGTCTTTGGCATGAAAAAATCTGGGCTCCCCCTGGCTTATATTGCTGTTGAACTACTCCGTAATGCCAGCAATATGCCTGAAATGTAAAATGTTAATATAAGCAATTACATTTTTTCTCTCCAGTGTAATAAATCTAACCTATTAGAACTGAAATGTTCAAGAAAATTGTAAAGCTAAGGCTTTATTCTGTTTGTAGATTACATGTAACATGTGTCCCTGACAAGTACAGTTTTAGTGTGATTAATCAAATGGTGAAATTCATAATAATCTTTTAATATAGAATAACGAATGTATGTCTTGGTTGAACAGATTTAAATCTTGATTTTTTTTATCCACATGTTGTTAGGCGACTACAGTGCTAAATCCAGAGTCTTCAGTAGTTGAGGAGGCCTCAGAGGCCAGCTCAGCCTCACACAGCTCAGCCCAGAGCTCTACAATCCCCGAGACAGAGGTGGAATCAGTTGAGTCTGTTCCTGTCTCTGATGAGCCAATTGTTGCTGTCGTAACAAAGGAGGCTTCATCAGTAACATTCGCAGAGATATCCCCCGACCAGACCCCTACAGAGACCAACACAGGTATTACAGATATTGATCTCTGTCTGGTTCCTTCTCTGTCTCCATGTCTTTTGTTTCAGTCACATAAAGGCTTCTGCTGATGATTTACTGTATTTCCTCTTCTGTCCAGATCCAGTGGCACATGCAGTGCAAGCAGAGACCGAAACCACCTCAACTCCTGAGGAAATACCTGCTTCTATTGAAAGTGAGGAGCCCTCACAGGCAGCAAAGGATGTCTCCACCGACACCAGCCCAGCCGAGTCCACGCTGAACTTAGAACCGGAGACAACAGAGTCTGCTCCAGTGGCTGTTGTTCCAGTGGAGGTTGCTCCAGTTGAGCCAGCTCTAGACGAGTCTGCTCCAGCTGAGTCTGCT